>NC_090748.1:83728675-83846175 GCF_036898095.1 Palaemon carinicauda | reverse complement strand
GTTTGTCGAAAGTCAAATTTTGTTTCTCCGAGTCACTGCTGTTTTTACTTTTCTTTTCTGTTGACAACTTACTGAGCTCTAAATCCTCATTAGTCAACTGTATATGGCGCTCGAACCCGTCTGTCATTCCATCCCCATCGATTGTTGTTTTGCCTTTTCTAGTATCCATCTATTGCTGGAAATCCTTTTTAAGTCTCTAATGGCTGTAGACCATACACTTTTCTTCAAGACATTGGTGATCTGTGGCTGCAAACTCATCCATCGCTCCTTTAATGAACTTGGCATCAGGGACTGTGAATGACTTCCAGTACTCCATTACATTCTTATTGGGTTCTGTATCTAAAACCATCCTTATCATCTCAAAGACCTCTTAAGGGTAGATTGAATAAGATATATTACACGGTATAGTAATTAACCAAAAATTTTCCCAAGTATTATTGTACATACGTATATAACTGTACATACATACATTCATAACTGCCCACACTGTACATACACATACTGTACATACAGAATTTTAATTAAATAATAGAGGGAAGGAATCTACTACAGCATAGAAAATTGGAATTTCAATCGCATTTTCACAGTACACTAGTCCCAACATTCTGCAGACTATTGCAGTGCATACAAACAACTAATTTTACCGGGGAAATCTTCTAGCAGACTCTAGGCCTTCTGTCATAACACGGAGTTATATGGTATCCATCTTTTAGTTATGTCCTCTACCCATACATTCATTGCTTCTCTATCTTTACTAAAATCTTTTCATGTACCATCCACTAATTTTAGTGGTGAAAGGGGCCATAGAGATCGATTGAATCTTTTCTCCAGAATAAACAACTTTCTTTCCCTACCCGCAAGATACTTCAGCAAAAGACTTTTTCTTTTCTCTATAAAATCAAGAATTCCCACCTGTACGAGGGACAATGTTCAACAAGACCTTTTACCCTTAGTGCCAACACTCTTCACTCAAAACACTTTTAGGGGTCATATTTCACAGTTATTACATGATCATGTACGCTCTCACACACTCATAACAGAAGCTGAGGTGAAAGATAGAGCAATGCAGAACAAAGAGTGGACATCTTGATATTGAACGCACAAAAACGGACTTAATATCTGCATGCGTCAAGCTGTGTAATCTAAGTGCTGATCATACCAGCGGCTATTATTATCATTAATTGCTAAGCTACAACCCTAGTTGGAAAAGCAGGATGCTCTAAGCCAAGGGCTCCAACAGGGAAAATAGCTCAGTGGGGAATGGAAACTACAAGAGAAAAATTAACAATTGAAATAAAACATTTCAAGAACAGTAACAAAATTAAAATAAATCTTTTAACATGTATACTATAAAGACTTGAAAAAAAAACGAGAAAGGGAAATAAAATAGAAGTGTGCACGAGTATACTCTCAAGCAGGAGAACTCTACTCAAAAGACAGTGAAAGGCACTGGCACTATCCAAGACAAGAGAACAATGTTTTTATTTTGGAGTGTCCTCCTACAAGAGCTGTATACCATAGCTAACTTTTCCCAGTAATTCTTAGCTTTACAAGCGTGTTTTCACTGTATGCTTATTTTTTTTAGGGTTATCAATAGGTCAACAGCATATACAGTACTCTAGTTGAATCTTCCATGGGAGAATACACTAACAAAGAGGTCTGACTATAGTGCTGTCTAGATCTATTGGAATAGATTTTGTATCACAACCTTTCTGCCAAGACATGAGTTCCATATTATCTGATCTCTTAATTTTCCATATTTATGTTTTGCTCTTCTTACACAAGAATTCAGATAGGTGGTACAGCAGAAATCTTGAAATTCACGGTATACATTAGAAGTTATCTCCACCACAGAATTAAGGAAAATATTGCAACAAAGTACATTTACCCACATACTGTAATACATTCTAAAATGTATTATTGCAAGATCATTAATAATCTGAAATCTTTAGAAAGGCTTTGCAAGTTTAGAAGCAATCTAATATTTTTGGATACTTCAATCCCTTAATGGGTCAGAGTTACTGCAGTACCAGCCACCCGTTGAGATACTACCACTAGATAGTTATGAGGGCCTGACGGTAGTACATTGGATTCTTCTCTCTGTTCACGGTTCATTTTCCCTTTGCCTACACATACACCAAATAGTCTGGTTTATTCTTTACATATTCTCCTCTGTCCTCATACACCCGACAACACAGATTACCAAACAATTCTTCTTCACCTAAGGAGTTACTACACAATCATTGTTCACTGGCCACTTTCCTCTAGGTAATGGTAGAAGACGCTTTTTAGCTATGGTAAGCAGCTCTTCTAGGAGAGGGGCACTCCAATATCAAACCATTGTTCTCTAGTCTTGGGTGGTTCCATAGCCTCTGTACCATGGTCTTCCACTGTCTTGGGTTAGAGTTCTCTTGCTCGAAAGGTACACTTGGGCACACTATTCTCTCTTATTTTTCGTCCTCTTGTTTTGTTAAAGTTTTTATAGTTTATAAAAGAGATATTTATTTTAATGATTTTACTGTTCTTCAAATATCTAAACTTTCCTAGTTTCCTCTCCCCACTGGACTATTTTCCCCGTTGGAGCCCCTGGGCTTATAGCATCCTGGTTTTCCAACTAGGATTGTAGCTTAGCAAGTAATAATAATAATAATAATAATAATAATAATAATAATACACATGTTTAGGAATAAAAACTCCATCTTTGAAAAAACTTATGTTGATCATATTAGATACTAAAGTTGTCCCTACTTTTAGCTGAAGAGAACTGGTATACTGTGAAACAGTTTCTAGAATTGTAAATTTTTCGGACTTAAAACTCGATGTCTGAAATGTCAATATCAGTACAGATAATATAATATTAACTTTTCTTTTAATTGTGTGTGTGCGCCTGTGTTAAGAATATTTTCCTTTTTCATTTCCTTTATAGAAAATAAGGAAGATTTTTGGATATTTATGAGATTTTTCACTTGTAACAAGTTCCAAGGTGAGAAAACATGAAACTTTTCAAGGTAAAAAAGTTATTGCTCCAGGTATAATTTTTTTTCTTTTTGATTGATATTTGGTCATACAAAAATCCCAAGAACTTTAATCAATTCTTTGTAAAATAGCTTTTACAATTAGACTTTCTCAACTTTTATCAAATCAGTTAAGTCCTTATATTCTTAAGAAAACACATTTTTCATATCATCATGAGTTACACTTGTCCCTATGTAAAAAATACTATGAAAATATAACCTGCTGTTTGTGTCGAGTGGCATTTTGTTTGTAATACCAGAGGTTTTTGCAGTATTCCTGCAGCTTTAGCTGTAATACTTTCTGTCTCACTTTTCTCTTTTTCCCTTTGATTCCTTCCTACAGGCTGTCTAACTCCTTGACCATTATTAAATTTTCACCCCTTATTTAAGAACAAATTATTCAGGCCCATCTTATAAGTGTTGAAGTGTGCCATGTGGAGCCCTTGGGCTTAGCAAGTAATCATAATAATAATAATAATAATAATAATAATAATAATAATAATAATAATTTGGTCTAATTAATCATTAAAATATATAGTGCTGTCTCAGAGCTTAGCAGTTATTTAGAAAAGTTATAGAGCTTTCAGATGATGAAGTACATAGGGCAGCTGAAAAATAGAATATATAAATGTGAGATCTGCATGTTATGGGAGAGTTTTCATTCCTGTCTTGTCTTGTGTTTACTATCACTCCACCATATACTTGGCAGCCAAGCCCATCCATAAGAAGAATAGCAACAGCAACAACATGTTGAACATGAGTATGAGCCAAAGTATGTGGGGCAACACAATGAACCTCAGTTCTTCTTTCAACAACTCTGCCCCAGGCTCTTACAACTCTTCATGGGGCTCCAACACGTCAAACAACGGTGGTGGTTTAGGTGGAAGCCATGTAGTGAGCAATGGCTGGCTAGGTAGGTAAGAATCGTTTTGCCATGGGAGTGCAGCATCTTCATTGATTGTACTGTATGTATTACTGTACACACTGTTTGCATGTTATTGTCTTTTGTGCTTGAAATGCAATGGTGGTAACTGAGACACTACACCCTTAAACATTTCATTTACTTAAGATTGTACGTTTTGATCACTTACCTGCATGGTTGTGCATTTTGCCTGTAAGATGATTAAGTAACAGAAAGCCCAACTTGGACATTTTTCTGACTGTTATTTTAGTCTTGAATTCTATTGGCTCTTATACTAAACACCATCAACTTGTTAAAAAAATAGATTTGTTCTTTAGTTTTTGTTCTCCCAACTGATGGTATCTGTTATGTGACTAAATTGTAAATTGGAATGATTTTAAAACAATGTACTATACAGCAAAATAATTTTATCTAAATTATTGATACTGTATGCAGTAATTTGTGGTTGTCATGTTTCATTAATGCTTTCACCATTTATATATAATAGGAACTGCAAGCCTATTTAACACAGATTTGTTTTTAATTACTTACACAGTACTGTACTCTGTTTTTATTAAAGGTAAACTTTGAGTCTAAAGCATGATTTCAGAAAGGAAAGGAGCATTTTGATACAATTCTGTTATTAATAGTGAAATTAACCAAATCAAGTACTTTCATATATTTTGAGCAGTTTCAAACTTATAAAAACACTGGCATTAATGACTGCTCTAAAATACATACTGACCATTGAAATTCCCAAAAATATTTAATGTTCAGCCCTCATTTTTAGTATCATCATTAGGAAATAATGAAAAATTATTCTATGTATTTTAACATCAAATTTGTTACCCTTATTCATCTTAATTTGCTGTAGAATTTCCCTTTCAGTTTTGTACTTTTGTATAAAAATAAAAGAACGTTTGAAGTGACCATGCATGACGGTACCAGTTAAGAATTGAATTAAAAGCTAATGCTGGCCTAGTACTTAATTATTGATGTTTTTAATAATTGTATTTTTGGGCTCAAGCCATGTCGTCCTGATGGAAGGTTCCTTCAGTAGCTTCCTCGGGTATATTTAACTACAGTGGATATTCCCAGAGAATTAAACTAAAGGTTATCACAGAATTCTAACTTCTGTTGCGAGTACCCTAAAGGTTTCCCTCTAGGATATCGTATATCAACAGGGGACGCATGTATGAACACGCCACATAGCTATCTGCACCCCCAAATAGAGTTAACACTTCGATATGGAAAGGTGGCTGAGTAACTGAGGAGCCGTTCCAAAGTTACTCTCATCCGTGGCTACTTTTGGTACTCGAGACGTAAACAAACGGGCGCCATTGCTAAATGACGTCACATCCGTCTCCATCCTTTCGTCTGTAGCTCCTACGCTAAGTCGGATTTTTCCCAAGTGCTTCTTTATCTGCTTACATCGCCGTTATGTCGCAGCCTTCAGCCTTGCCTTCTTCTGGAAAGTTGAGTACCAGGTCCTAGTATTGTTTAAATAAGCTCTGGCCGTAAAGTAACTTCTACTTTTCGTAAAATATTGTGTTTTGTGGCGGAGCTGTGCTGATACCGGACGCGCCTTGACGGCGTCGCTGTTCATGTTGCATGCTTTATTTAGTTAGCCAGAACAGCCTTCTCCGGTCCTTTAACTAATTAATATTATTAGTTATTTAGTCTTCATAGCTAGGAAGTTATTATATCGTGTTTTAGCGCTCGTTAGACAACAGTCGTTGACCGACCCCATACTAGATCGCTAGCCTAGCCCCTAGGCTTGTCAGCCTAGTGCTGTTATTACTGCATGATATATATAAGTGTTCCTAAGTTAAGTTATGAAGATTTAGGCATTGTTAAACATACTAGTTACTGTGATGTAAGTGTTTTCACCTTCGGGGACCATACAAGGGACTGTGTTGGTTCGTGTACCAACCCCCTCTTAACCTAATGTAGGAACCAAAGACTATATACTGAAGGAAGATAGGAAGGCTCAGGCTTTTAACACACAAATGAGTGTGCTATGAAAAGATGCCAGATACTCCCATGCGAAACGAATGGCTCCATCTGTTGAGCGAGCAACCAAACATTCAGAGCGGTAATGCTTACGGGTATATAGGATGGAATTCGATTGTAAATTTTGCGACATATTTGTTCATAATTTGCATTACTATGTCAGTATATTTTACTCATATATTCATGATATTCTTAAATTTTAGGTAGCTAAATTGCAAATTATGTTTCTGTCTATTTTTTAGAAATTCAATAGCTATATCTCTTATGATTTAGTTAATTTTCTTGCAAATTTAAGTATTGTACAGTATATTACAACCATTTTTAAATGTTCTATACAATACCACATTCGAATAAATTAAAACATACTGTATATCTGATTTGTTAAACTTAGCCACAAATGCTTATGTGTAGGCATGCATTTAATTACAGTTTGTAGGCCACTGTAAGATGGAGAGATATTAGGTGTATAAAAACACAATTGTATTTTATTTTTTATTGAAATGGAAAAGCATGATGCACTCATGTATAGTTTAGCATTATAAACTAATAAATGTATAAATGTACAATCAGAAGGATCAAAATAACACAAAATTGCATCACTCACAAAAATAATCAAACGGGGGTTGGAAATAGAAATAAGGTAGCATACAAGCCAACAAAAAATGAAAAACAAAAGAGATTTACTGTGGATGCCTTGCCTTAATCTTACATCCAATATCAGTGGGGCTTACTCATTAGCAGCACATACTGCATGTATTATACTGTTTGGACTCACCGTTCTTTGTCCTTAGGGAACCTGTGAAATACCAAATGAGGATCGGTTTCTTTTTGTTTATGGCACACAACACACTTGTGTGACTTCTTTACTGTCGGCGCCATTTTTTCCTTTTAGTCAACTATAAAATTCTGAATATAAACAAACAGACGACAAACGATGTATACCTACAACGCCATCTGAAATCGGAGCAACCAACTATTGTGTTCACTTTGGAGTTGCCAACTAGCGTATTAACATCCTATTTTGAGCCTTCCTATCTTCCTTCAGTATATAGTCTTTGGTAGGAACCCTTGTATGCTTCCTATTCCCCTTACCTACGGGTAATTCCCTCTGGGTAACCTTGCTTCTCCCTTATTCTATAATGGGGAGAATCTTGACTTCACCCAGAGTATTTATCGCTTCTCAGCCTACCCTAAGGGAATGAACCCCCCTTAGGGTCGTGCTTGAGGCCTTAGGAAGGGCTCTGCCCTTCCCCAGTTGCACTTGGTTGGGTTACTCCTTCCTCCCTGCAACTAGCGATGTGTCTTTCCAGGCCTTCCTAGCCTAGGAGTTGGTCCTCCTAATCTAGGTTAGGCTCTGGGGGTAGATTCTGCCTTATTATAGTTTAGGACAGTACATCAGTACTGTACCTGATCTGTGCTACCTATCCTAGGTTAAGGAGTGTTCTCCCTTGCCTTGGTGACCTTTCTCATACAGAGTCTACCCACTTAAGAAAGACCCCTACTTCCCCCCCTCCCCCCCACTCTATCCCTTTGGTCTAGGCCTGCCTACACACCCCTGTCCTCGGTCCTACAACTCCTCCCTTGGGTGGAGTGGTAGGGCTAGCCTTGTTCTTCTGCTGAGCTGGCCGCTCTGGTACACATACCCTACATAGCGTTCTATAAGATATATATATAGGGCGGATACCTAAACTTCCGGCAATCAATGCCGGCAGGTGGGCGGCAGTCTCCGGCAGTCGGCCGGCTGTCGCTAGGTAAACCAGGGGAAATATAAGGGGTGGGACGTCGGCGGTATGTCGACGGAAGGCGGTAGGTTGACGTCCTAGAGGGGAGGTATCTTATGAAAAGAGGTCACCTGAGGTAGTGGCGGCTGTCGCCGGCAGTAGAGACGGCAAGGGACCGGCACCATGATAGAGAGAGAGAGAAAGGTAAGGAGGGAAGGGAGGGGTAATATCCTATACCCCGCCGGCATCCCTCGGGAGAGAGTGCACTCATGATAGGATTCCTCCTCTTTGAGTGCTCTCTATCCCTCCCTTGGGTTACCTCAGGCTCCCAGCCGTCTGCCGGCCCACTGCCGCCGGATGTTAGGAGTACCTACTCCTATCATGAGTGCACTCTCTCCCGAGGGATGCTGGCGGGGTATAGGATATTACTCCTCCCTTCTCTCCTTACCTTTCTCTCTCTCTATCATGGTGCCGGTCCCTTGCCGCCTCTACTGCCGGCGACAGCCGCCACTACCTCAGGTGACCTCTTTTCATAAGATACCTCCCCTCTAGGACGTCAGCCTACCGCCTGCCGGAGGCTGCCGCCTTCCGTCGACATACCGCCGACGTCCCACCCCTTATATTTCCCCTGGTTTACCTAGCGACAGCCGTCCGACTGCCGGAGACTGCCGCCCACCTGCCGTCATTGATTGCCGGCAGTTTAGGTATCCGCCCTATATATATCTTATGAGTGGAACCAAGGTTCACCTTGCCGGCTGCCGGAGCCTGCCGCCCTTGCCGGCGATCCGCCGCTGTGCCGGCGGTCGCCACTGTGGTGTTGTCCATCTCGGTCGCTCAGTGTGTCCTCCTTGATGTTTTCCACCCTGCAGGACCGGTCTGCCGGCGCCCCCTAATGAGGCGCTAAGGGACATGCACCCCTTCCTTGGCTGCTGGCACCATGCCGGCAGTCAATCTGATGCAGCCAGATAGCCTGGCCACCTCCATATAGGTATTGTTATACCAGCTAATATAGTGGCTATGCTGTATGGTTGCACATTACAACATTTCCAGCATACTCTGTGCATCTCAGTGCAGTCGCTTGCCGGAACCTACATATTACTAAGGGGTTTATTCTATTTTCCCCTCTCCCTCAAGACTCTGAGCGATCTCAGATCCTTTTACACTCTGCGGACAATTCCTTTATTAAGGAGGCCTAGCTTGGCTCATCCATACGGATTTTCCCTCATTTGGGACCCTCGGGTCCTAAGGAATTGTCTACGGATAAGGTTACGGTAACCGGCTGGGCGGGATTCACAAGTATGTGTCTATCTACTTCCCTTCCTGCTCATCTATTTTGAACATATAATTAATATGCTATTATAGATTAAGTTACTCTTATGTCTAGAGTAATGTAAGTCATTCTTATGCCTTCCATGTACTCGTGATCTCTTTCTTTTACAGGAGGAGTATATGAAGTGTGAGAGTAACTTCTGTGGAGTTAAACGCCCGGACTTCTACGGGCACAAGGCGTGCCGGACCCACGCCCCCTGCGCCGCCAAGAGAGGCGACCTTAAATATTGGGATCCGCAGAACTGTTCAGTCTGCAAGAGTCTCCTTGAAGAAGCGTTCAATAATCCTCCTACCACGGAGGTAAGGGACACTGCTAGAGAGAAGCTGCGCAAATGGGTGCGAGGCTTCCAAAAGAATGCCTCTTGACCTTATCTTCCAAATGAAGATATGAGGGCCTTGCTTTTTCCGAAAGCATCCAAGGACTCGGTGATCCCTCAAGAACAAATACCCACCGTCCAACTGGTGGTCGAACCCGACATCATCATGGCACAGTCTATGCGTTCGTGCCATATCGATTCCGACGACGTGGAACGTATGTCGAAGATGTCAGAAGGTACGGAGAAGAACCTCATGGGCAAAGAGCTCGACTATGAGGAAGATCAGGTGGAATATCCTGATTCGGAGAACGAGGTCGTCGCTCCAGCTCCCCCAGTAACCCCAGTGACATCTGAGGAACCTGTTCCTTCAACTTCCGCCACCCCGGATCCTCTTCCATCGGCCACTCAAGAGGTATTCAGGATGCTAGAAGCCCTCATGGACAAGAAGCTGAGAGAGACTCAGGAACAATTCCGGACGACTCTCGTCGGCTTCAAACAACCGAAAAAGATTTCGGTTAAGGACCTCCCCACCTGCTCGGAAGCTAACCCTTGGAGATACGCCGAGCACATGCCAATGCCAATCACTACTGGCAAAATCTTTATTAGTGAAAGGGTTGGCTCTATACTTCTGGAAGAAGTGGAGTTCTTCCCGAACTTCGAGGCTTATCCGGACTGTTACGTCCGACTCAGGTCCGAACCAGCCTCAAAAGAAGAGACCAAACCTAAGGAAGTGATAGTGTTCGATCTCGCAAAGGCCCAAGCTATGCTGGCTCAAGCAGTGAAGAGTCGGGGTTTCACAAACTCCAAGATGCCAGCACTGAGAAAAAAGCATCCAACCTTTGTTGCTCCAGCTACTGCGACCTTCCCCTTCGTTGAAAAGGCCTTCCAAGCGGTCATGAAGTCTGTGGAGGAAGGGAAACCTTGCCCTGCACTGGAGGAGTGCAGACCCTTCTCCCTCACTCTTCCCCCCGATGACAGGTACTGGAAAGACATCCAGCTTACTTTCACGGTAGGGAAAATAGAACCTGATGTGGCCGGTCGTCAGTTCAACGAGGACCTCCCACGACTGAACGATCATCTCCTTCGTAGGGAACAGAATACCAAGGAGAGACTCGCCGCTTCGCTGTCACATCAGGTACAGCCTGAACTCATGGCCGGGGACACCAGAGTCCCGGACTTTTACATGGTCCTTGCAAAGTCACACCTGGCGACTGTGACCAAGGATTTGTACAGCTAAGCTAGGGCTCGCAGAGCCTGTGAGAATTCGTGTTCGCCATGCAACGGAGAAACATGAACCCCGGAGACTGATTTCCTCCAACATCTGGGGGAAACATCTCTTCCCATCCGCCTTGGTGAAAGAGATAGTGGACAAAGCTGCCACGGAGAACCGGAACCTTCTCCACAAGTGGGGCATGTCCCGAAAGAGGAAGTCCTCTCAGGACGATGGCCCTCAGCCTAAGAGAAAATCCTCAAAACCTAGGCCCCAGCAACGTCAACCAAGACGTCAGTTTCCGGGTCCCGCTACTCCCCAAGTGGCTGCACAGCCACAGCAGACCTTTCAACTGGTCCCTCAGCCGGTGGTGTCGCAGTCACCGGTCTTCACCCCTGCCTATGAGCAACATTCCCCTACCTTTCGTCCCAGAGGTAGAGGCTCAGACAGAGGCTCCGGCAGAGATTCTTCTCACCGTCCCTCCAGAGGCAGAGGAGGAAGGGGAGCTAGCGGCCGAGGTGGCAAACCCTCGGGACACCAGAAGCAATGAAGTGCTTCCGGTGGGAGGAAGACTCCGCCAATTCCAGGATCGTTGGATCTTCGATCCTTGGGCACACAGCATCGTCAAGAAAGGACTGGGCTGGAGCTGGACTCAACCACCCCCATCTTTCCAGCAATTCTTCCAACAGTCAACCCCCCTCCTGGAAGAGTATGTCCTGGAGCTCTTGAACAAGAAGGTGATCAAGAGGGTAAAGTCAACCAGGTTCCAAGGGAGACTCTTCTGTGTTCCCAAGAAAGACTCAGACAAACTCAAGAGTCATTCTAGACTTGTCCCCTCTCAACAAGTTCATTGCGAACAACAAATTCAAGATGCTGACTCTGCAACAAATAAGGACCCTTCTGCCTCACAGGGCCTACACGGTCTCCATAGACCTGGCGGATACCTACTGGCACATTCCAATGAATCACTACGCTTCCTCCTACCTAGGATTTCGACTCCAAAGGAAAAGTTACGCCTTCAGGGCCATGCCCTTCGGGCTCAACGTGGCTCCACGAATCTTCACCAAGCTGGCAGACGCAATCGTCCAACAGCTACGTCTCCAGGGCGTCCAAGTGATGGCCTACCTAGACGACTGGCTAGTCTGGTCGACATCGCCCGAAGATTGTCTGAGAGCCTGCAACAAAGTCACCCAGTTCCTAGAGCATCTGGGTTTCAAGATAAACGCCGAGAAATTTCGCCTCTCTCCAGCTCAGAAGTTCCAATGGTTGGGAATCCATTGGGACCTTCGGTCACACCGCCTTTCCATTCCACCGAAGAAAAGGAAGGAAATAGCAGGGTCTGTCAGAATGCTTCTAAAATCCAAACGGATCTCAAGACGCCAACAGGAACAAGTTATCGGCTCTCTACAGTTCGCCTCAGTGACAAACCCAGTGCTTCGTGCACAGCTAAAGGATGCCGCGGGAGTCTGGAGACGATTCCATCCATCGCTCGAAGAGACCTCAAGAGACGGCTTCCGAACAGACTTCGCTTACTTTTAAAGCCGTGGTCAGAAGCAAAGGCCCTGAAAAGGTCCATCCCTCTTCAACACCCGCCTCCATCGATCAACATCCACACGGACGCGTCACTGGAGGGTTGGGGAGGTCACTCCCACCAACAGCAGGTTCAAAGAACATGGTCTCCCCTCTTCAAGACGTTTCACATCAACATCTTGGAGGCCATGGCGGTTCTTCTTCCCCTGAAGAAACTCTCCCCGCCTCCCTCGATCCACATCTGTCTGACTCTGGACAACTCGGTGGTAGTCAGATGTCTCAATCGTCAGGGCTCGAGATCGCCCCAGATAAATCAGGTGCTTCTCCCTATCTTGTGTTTGGCAGAAACGAAGAAATGGCACCTGTCTGCAGTTCACCTACAAGGATTCCGCAACGTGACAGCGGACGCTCTATCAAGGACAAGCCCAATAGAGTCGGAATGGTCTCTAGACGCAAGATCATTCTCCTTCATCTCTCACCAAGTCCCGGAACTTCAGATCGATCTCTTCGCGACGAGCGACAACAATCAACTTCCTCGATATGTGACCCCGTACGAGGACCCCAAGGCAGAAGCGGTGGACGCTATGTCCCTGGATTGGAACAGATGGTCCAAGATCTACCTGTTCCCTCCACCAAACCTTCTGCTGAAAGTCCTATCCAAACTGACAACCTTCAAAGGGACAGCGGCCCTAGTGGCTCCCAAGTGGCCCCGGAGCAATTGGTATCCCCTGTTCCTGGAGCTGCGGCCCACCCTGATTCCCCTACCGGGCCCAGTCCTCTCTCAACAAGTACAGAAGTCGACTGTCTTCGCTTCATCACTGAAAGTCAGGGACCTTTATCTCATGATTTTCTCTCCTTAGCCGTAAAGAAAAGGTTTGGGATCTCGAAGAAAAGCTTAGACTTCCTCGAGGAGTACAAGACAGTGTCTACCAGAAGCCAGTACGAATCTTCCTGGAAAAAGTGGGTTTCCTTCATCAAGGCAAAAAATCCTACGGAGATCACCCTTGATTTTTGCATGTCCTTCTTCATTCACCTTCATGGACAAGGCTTAGCGGCCAACACGATTTCCACCTGGAAATCGGCCTTGACTAGACCACTCCTATACGCCTTCCAGATTGATCTGTCCAGTGACATCTTCAATAAACTGCCAAAGGCATGTGCTAGACTACGCCCAGCACCTCCACCAAAACCTATCTCCTGGTCCCTGGACAAGGTGCTCCATTTTGCTTCTAGCCTGGACAACAATTCGTGCCCTCTGAAAGACCTGACTCAAAAAGTTATCTTCCTTTTTGCTCTCGCCTCGGGAGCCCGAGTCAGTGAAATAGTGGCATTATCAAGAGAAGAGGGTCATATCCTATTCGCCGATACAGGAGATCTTACCCTCTTCCCCGATCCGACGTTTCTCGCCAAGAATGAACTACCCACCAAGAGATGGGGCCCTTGGAGAATCTGCCCCCTGAAGGAAGATGTCTCTCTATGCCCAGTGGAGAGTCTTAAGGTCTATCTTCGAAGAACTTCAGACTTCGGTGGAGGACAACTCTTCAAAGGAGAAACATCGGGTAGCGACCTGTCACTGAAACAACTAAGAGCGAAAATCACCTACTTCATTCGCAGAGCGGATCCTGATAGTACACCCGCAAGTCAGGCTCCTAGGAAAGTCGCTTCTTCTCTGAATTTCTTCCAGAGTATGGATTTCGAAAGCCTCAAGAGCTTTACAGGCTGGAAATCATCGCGCGTGTTCTTCAAGCACTACGCAAAACAGGTGCACGAAGTTAAACATTTCATGGTAGCTGCAGGTAGTGTAATGAAACCTGCTGCTTAAATCTGCATAGAACAGTGAGTTATTTGGGACTCTAACTCTACGGGTGCCTGTGTTAACCCTATCGTGATACATAGTGATTTAATGGACACTTAGTGTTTCTAATAGACTGTTCTTTATCAAGGTGAAATGTCATAGAAATTTTACATGCGTGCCACATGCTCTCGAGCATGAAGTGTTTTTTGAACTTTAAAAAGACTGGTGTTCCCCTGGGAACTTGTGTTTCTAAAAAGCAAACTTTTCTTTTCAGACTCAAGATCACCGTCTTTCATTTTCTATGTACATTATTCATTATTACTGTAAATAAATTCTATAATCATTATTGTAATTACCTCTATAATGACTTGCAATCTTAAAAATAAAATGCCTATTTTATTTACCATGTGCGTCTCCTTTCGCTCCTATTCCTTATTAAGAAATATACGATTGTTATAGTTACATTTACCCCTTTTCCCGTCTGATCTAAGAATAATATAAGTATTTATATTATATACTCACCTATGCCTTGATAATATTCCTACTCGAATATTAACCTTTGATCTGTCTCTGAGACCAGCATGATCTCTCCACCAGGTGAGTAGTTCTTCAATGATCACTTCGAGATATTCCTCTTGTCCACCAGGACTTCCCTGCCAGGGGGGCAGGAAGCCAGTTCATCATAGAATATCTGGTAAGGACAATTACTAAAATTGTCATAGGCTTTACGGTCTCCAGACCATAGGAATATTGCTCGAAGCCCTTGGCTCTTGGATTAAGGGAAAAAATCCACGATACATTAATTCTCTGGTACACTTCTATCAGGACGACATGGCTTGAGCCCAAAAAACGGATTTTGAGCGAAGCAAAAAACCTATTTTTGGGTGAGATAGCCATGTCGTCCTGATGGACCCTCCCGTCTATTCTAGTTCAGCCTTTCAGGCCCCTCCCTGACCTACTGTATCGCGGAGATTGGTAGGAGCTGAGCTTAGGATGAAGACGGACGTGACGTCATTTAGCAATGGCGCCCGTTTGTTTACGTCTCGAGTACCAAAAGTAGCCACGGATGAAAGTAAGTTTGGAACGGCTCCTCAGTTACTCAGCCACCTTTTCATATCGAAGTGTTAACCCTTTTACCCCCAAAGGACGTACTGGTACGTTTCACAAAACCCATCCCTTTACCCCCATGGACGTACCGGTACGTCCTTGCAAGAAAATGCTATAAAAAATTTTTTTTTCATATTTTTGATAATTATTTGAAAAAATTCAGGCATTTTTCAAGAGAATGAGACCAACCTGACCTCTCTATGACAAAAATTAAGGCTGTTAGAGCAATTTAAAAAAAATATACTGCAAAATGTGCTGGGAAAAAAATACCCCCCTGGGGGTTATGGGTTGGAAATTTCCAAAGAGCCTGGGGGTAAAAGGGTTAACTCTATATGGGGTGCAGATAGCTATGTGGCGTGTTCATACATGCGTCCCCTGTTGATATACGATATCCTAGGACCTAGAGGGAAACCTTTAGGGTACTCGCACCAGAAGTTAGAATTCTGTGATAACCTTTAGTTTAATTCTCTGGGAATATCCACTGTAGTTAAATATACCCTAGGAAGCTACTGAAGGAACCTTCCATCAGGACGACATGGCTATCTCACCCAAAAATAGATTTTTCACTTCGCTCAAAATCCGTTTATTCATCCAATAGATTCTCTTCATTGGAAAATGTCAAACCAAAATTATAAAGTACAGTAAAAGCTACTATGCTTCTTCATTGTTCATTGGATAAGTATGTGTTGTTTAACAATTTTATGAGAAACCAAGAAAAATCAAACCTTAATAGAGAATTAAACAATTTCTCTAAAGATAGAATGAATCTGAATATGGGTAGTATTGTCAGTTTTATTACATGTATAAGAATAATTAAAAAGCTAATATTTATTACAGTACTTGTAATGAATAAAACTAAAAATTGTGAAAATTGGTTTTATAACACACGAAATAAGTTATTTCATACAGACCCAATAATAACGCTGCTCATGCCTTGTATTTGTGTCCTGTCTACTTTGTAGCCATGAGTCACATCTAGAGGTTGGCATGGAATTTATGCCCACTTTCTGTTTGACTGTATGTACAGAAACAAAATAGAAGAGAAGAGAAGAGAAGAGGGCATTTACTACATGATTAATAGAATTATATATAAAAAAAATACTCTTAATGGGTTATGTCATTGTTCATTATTTTTCTATTAGGCTTCATCAGTTTTCCTTTGGAAATCCTATAAAATTATCAATTGTTCCGTAACTGGAATACAAACCACGCTATTTAATAGGGGTATTACTTTCGGCGTAGCTGAAATGACAAGCCATTAAAATTTAACGAGGGTTTACTACCCACACCGCTAGTTAGCGGGGGTAGGGGAGGGTAGCTTGCTCTCTCTCTCTCTCTCTCTCTCTCTCTCTCTCTTCCCCCCCCCCACACACACACACAACCTGTGCTTGAGCTCACTTTACTTTTGGCTCGGAGCGAGAACGGTTGTTTCCTCTCTCTTACCTCGCCTATTTTGGACTGCCATTAATTTTTGTCTTTTAACTTACTTTTATACTGTACTTGTAAATATATATATAAACATTCTTAATGTTTATGTATATATATGTGTATAGAAATGTAGTAAGTTTCCTTTTCAGTGTTTGTGCTGTGTGTGTGATATACGATAACGACACTTGCGTAGTAGCAAGGCCAGCACAGTTCAACTTCGTGGAGAACGGACTATCCCTCTCTGGTCCGTCGGTCTTCGCGTCGGCATATATCCGTTAACTCAGCCGCCGCAGGGGAATTGTCATCACCTGGACCCTCTTCATTCAACTATTGTCTTCGCCTTTTCTTTTCCTACGGGAAACTTGGATTCTGAGCGAAGGGAATGTGGCCTTTTAAAGATTGACTACGGTCTCTCTCTTCTCGAGGTCGTTCACCTTTACTACAACAACGTACTATTGCGGAAGCTCCTTTCCGGTGTGCGGGTTAGGTTGCTCTTCCATTTGTTTGTCTCAATTATTTTAGTGAAATCTAATTGTATTTTAACTTTTCAGCTTTCTCCGTGGGGAACGCTTCCCTTCGGGGGTCAGTGGTTCTCACTATTAGCAAATATTCTTAGATGATTTGAATACTGTAATTATAATTCTGCTTTTATTACAGTTGCTCCGCTCCCCCCCTTCTCCCGTGGATGTCATCTGGGGAAGGAAGGGCGCATACTTAATTCTTATTTTATGTTATTCCCTCGGGGTTCCTCTTCGGAGTTCTTCCCTAGAGAATTTCTGTTAAATAATTATTTAATTTTATTTTCCCAGTTAACTATGCAGTTTTCTTCGTTCGACTAGAGTGCCAACGAAGCAGAGCTGTCCTGTTCATGCCTGGGGAATCTGCTGTCACTGCCGTCCCTCAGAGGACGTCGTCTCTTAGAAGTACTCACGTGACAACATGGCCAGCACTTCAGATCATCTTAGAACGCCAAAGGAGGTTCACTAACAGGGGTTGGACAACTTCCCTTCCGAGGGAGGTTTCCTCCCCAGGTGTGAATTTGTTCTCTCCCTTCAGAGGGAGAACTTCCCATACCTTAAAAATTCATCGCCTCCGACTACTGTTGCTGCCCTTCGGCCAGACTTCTCTCCCCCCTTGCTGAGTTTCTCTTCCTTCAGGGGTGGAGCACAGTCTTGGCAAGTCTCTTCTATGAAGTGTTCACCTCTCTCGTTCGCGAGAGAGGCCACTCATAGAGACTCCTCTTCGGAGGATCGCTACTGATAAGGTCAGCTTGCTGATCCAACGGCCCTAAGGGGCGTCATCACAGTGTCTTCAAGTCTCTTCTACGAAGTAGTCACCTCTCTCGTTCGCGGAAGAGGCCTCTCATAGAAACACTTCCTCGGAGGATCAAGCAGACCTTCCTGTGACCTACCGATCTACCAGCGTAACCTTGTGCTGCAACATAGTCCTTTGGACTTCGGTCCTGGACTCTAACACGGACCTTTTACGGTCCCATTGGTGGATGCTCGCCCTTCCAAAGGGAACATCCCAGTTCCTGATCGTCCTGCCAGCTGACCTACTGATCTACCAGCGCAACCTTGCGCTGCAATGAAGGACTTCGGTCCTGGACTCTAAAGCAGACCTGCTTACGGTCCCATCGGTGGATGCTCGCCCTTTTTTAAAGGGCACATCCCAGTTCCTGATCGTCCTGCCATTGGTCAACCTACCAGCTGACCCTCCAACCTACTAGCGCTACCTTCGCGCGCGCTCGCTGATATTCTTACGCGCGTGAGCGCCGACGATCTTCCGCGCGGGGGTACCGATGGTCTCCCGCGCACGTGCACCGCTATCTTCGAGAGGCGCGCGCTCTTATACACACGCACGAGCGCCGACGATCTTCCGCACGCGGGTACCGATGGTCTCCCGCACGCTCGCTCGCCGACATTCTTACTCGCGCGAGCGCCGATGATCTTCCGCGTGCGGGGGTACCGATGGTCTCCCGCGCGCACACCAATAGTCTTGTACGCACGCGCTGATAGTCTTGCACGCGCGCACACAGATAGTCTTGTGTGCGCGCGCTTAGATAGTCTTGCGTGCGTGCGCGCCAACAGTCTTGTACGCGCGTGCCAACAGTCTTACAGTATACGCGCGCACGAGCCGACGATCTTCCGCGCGCGGGTGCCGATGGTCTCCCGCGCGCTCGCAGATGATTTTCCACGCACGCTAGCGGCAACAAGCACGCAAGCGCCAATGCTCTTGCGCGCGCTTCATAGTCTTGCACGCGCGCGGCAACAGTTCCGCGCGACCGCCTAGGGTCTCCCGCACGCGCACCAATAGTCTACCGGGCAAGCGCACCGACGGCCTTACGCGCGGACGCGCTCCGACGGCCTTACGCGTGGACGCGCTCCGACGGCCTTCGCGTGCGCGCGCTCCAATAATCTTGAATGCACGCACACACCCTTCCGTGCACTCCAATGGTCTTCTACGTGCGGATGCCGATGGTCTTCCGCACGCACGCGCCAACAATCTCCACGTAGTACTCTCACGCACGCGCCAATGCTCCCACTCTTGCGCAACCCGTCACACGCTTCAGTGCATTCTAGGGAGAATGCACAAAACTACACAGTGCCTTACGGCGCACCAGCGATCTTCCTCACTTTCCTGTGCCCTCCTGCGCAGTTACGGTCCACAGATTCATAAGGCTCGCAGATCCAATGCACCAGCTCTTGTCTAAGAACCAGCGCTTGCCTGCTCTCCAGGCAGATATTAAGCACCAGCATCATCCTGTCTTCCATCGCTCCAGACTCACCTACACACTCATGCAATTGTCAGTAAAAAGGAGTAAAACTGTTTGGACAGGTCACCATTGCCCCATTCCTCCCCAAGCACATAAACATTGCCACCGGCAAAAGAGGAATAAGGCTCCACAGAAGGATTCAAGATCCCAAAGATTCCATCCTACAGGGGAATCGAATCGGGGAATCCTTGGTCCCTGTCTCTTCTGGTTTTTTTTTTTTTTTTTTTTTTTTTCCCTTGACAGACCAGTGGCAGCAAACAGGAAAGCATCAACAGACTGATCTCTAGATCACTTTTTGCTGATGGCTAGTTCACAGTTTACTGATCGCTAGGACGCCAATCACCAGATCGCCAATTGCTAGCTCAATGCTGATCTGTGACCTCTAGTCCCTCCAATGACTAACGATCCCCAATTGCTAGCATTTCCAATCATCGATTGCTAGTCAATAACCAGTCATCAGCTTGCTGATCACTAGATCACCGATGGGCAGCTCATCTTTCTTCGATCATTGAACTCAGCTTGCTGATCTCTGACCAGCCCATCTTCAGCTTGCTCATCTCTGACCAAACAGGGGGGATCGTAATCAACTGGCTGATCTCGAACTCACCATCCGTTTCACCATCGGCGCACAGACCACCGATTCATTGGTCATCGGTTATTTGCCAGCAGTTTGTGACTCGAACTTACTAGTCAACTGCTTCCTGTAGTTCCTAGATCAGAAGTTATACAACATACTTCTCGCTACTGGCCGTTTGCCATCACGCTAAAGTGATCGGTAAACGTTCGACAACCCTCATCAACGGCTTGCCAACAGGGAACTACTTGCGAGCACTCTCCAACTGCACAGTATCCATGATACCCAACGGTTAACCATTGATTAACATTCGCCAGATTAATTCTATTCTAAGGAATAGCATCAATCCCATCAGGGCGCGTGGTAAGGCTAAGCACGGGCTTCCTTCTAAAGAAATTCTCTCACGAGAAGAATCCTTACACTGGGTATCGCTCCTGTTCCTTTACGACACAAGTCAAAACTCCAGCGTCGACAATCTTACATGCCAAGGATCACCAAGGAGCTGTCCCTTTGGGTCGATGTCCACTCCATGTTGGAGTTCGATCGAGGGTTAAGACCTCAGGTCTTCATATGCACACTGGACCTAAAGGACACTTACTCCCAGGTCCAAACCATCCATCTAGACTCCCAGGTCCAAACCATCCATCTAGGAAGGTTGGAAGATTCAGTCTAGACAAACAAGAAACACCACTTCAAGGCACTGTGCTTTGGTCTTTCCATTACACCCATCCTGGTCTCACAGGATCGGCTTCCGTCCCCGCTCTCTCGGGACGACTGACTGACCTTAGCAGACTCTGTGGCAACCTTGCTTTAACACTAGAACTTCTGAAGTCTTTATACAAAGATCCAGTGATCAAGGTAAACCTACGGAATCTTCCCTACTTCCCTCCCAGGAGACTAGTGTATCTGGGAATGATTCTAAACACCAATCTCCACAAAAACCTTCTCAAAACGAGAACGACTAACATTCCAGGAGACTGGAGTCAGAAAAAGAAGAAAGGAGGGACCATAGTGCTGCACCACACGACCTCAACCCTCTGGACAGAGCCCGAAAGTACATTCACTCAGATCTCTTAAGAGATGAAGGCCAACTTTCCAGTCCTTCAACAGCCTCATTGGTTCCTAACAGACCACTCAGTGATGTGATGGACGACACACCGCACACCTCATAGAGACTCACATCGACAAGCAAGTAGGAACTGGCTTGTAGAATCTTCCCATCTAATAGTATAAACACAAAGATATGCCAAAGTCTGTTCGGTACCACTTTCAGCCCGCTTCATTCCAGACTGGAAGAACAGGCTCGCCGACGATCTGTGCACAGCATCTCAGATAGGTGTACCGAATGGACTTAGGATCGCCATGTAGCCAACTAAGTCCCGACTTTACAAGATCCTCCAACTAAGGGATCTGTTCACAATGCTCCTGAACCTCAGGCTACCGTTGCTCACCAGCCCTAGACCCCAAGGCTCTCTGGCAACAACGGTGGGTACAACAATGACGTTTACGTCTTGTCCCTGTTTTATCTGGAAAAGGGCACTCAACAAGGCTAGAACATCGGTCAACCTCTCAAGGACTCTCCTAGCTCCGCTATGGCATTATGCAGAAAGGTTTCCAAACCTTTTGCAGCTGCTGATAGATCCTCCAAGAGAACCCTCTCCACATATCTGACAACCCACTTCGACACCTACCACAAGCTATAGCTTTGCTATGAGTGTACGCCTGAAGACTACCCCTCTTTGCGAAGAGGTTGTCTAGATACCTGAGGAGTTCCTCAGCATCAGTCTACCAGGCAGTGTCACGTCTTGTGTGGTTGGCGTCATGAAAAAGTGTCTCTTCTCTCAATACCTCGATTCCAGCAATGGCGGAATCCTCGAGTATATGCAAGAGGAAAAGATCCCCTATTCAGTTTCGACAGGTAAAGATGATCACTCAACCTTGATCCTTCACCTTCATACTGAAAGAAAGGGACACCCTTTCATCGATAGACTTTTCCTAACTCATACGGACTTACTACTTGCCTTTCCCCAGTCGGAATTGAGACCTTCCTCTCAGAACATAGTTCAATCTCCGATCCCTAAAGGGACCTCCTTGTGTTCCACTTCACCAGGCAACAAATTTCCTCCTGATTTAAGAACACAATGTTCCTACACACTCGGACAGCAACCATACGAGTTAAGGAACTTTATGGTCTCTCTTTCGACATCGCCCATCATTGAGAAGGGCGAAAGACAAGGTTCAGTTTCGTCCCTGAGTATGTCAACAGACACAGTCTCCAGAGGTGACGGATCCTACACAAGTCTCAGTTAGGTAACGGACGATCCAGATCATCCGTTACTGTACCCAGGGTAAGGTATGAGACTTTACCTAAAGAAAACGGCAATAGCCTGCCCGGGTCCCTCCTCTTGTCAGCACCGAGAGAGACTAGAGGAGGATCACCGAAACATCATCTCGACATGACGGCTCACAGTGTCATTCTTAGCAGATTACTGTGACGCAGGTTTTACAAGAAAGGATGTGAATGCTCCCGGTGACTTTCACAACCTTTCTCCTGCAAGACGTGACCCACAGGAACTCGATATGATCTCTATCGGTACAGTGGTGGTTGCACAACAGCTGGTTGTATACCTCAAGCTCCTTATTGGACAAGTAGCAGAAGGTTGAGGGCACTGTTACCTGGTTTTAGTCTGCGTGAATGAAAAGATTTGACTGGCTCTTATTCTTTTCTTCATCCTACCTTCTTGTGGGGAGAGCAGCATCCTAGGTTCTCTGCATAGCTTACCTCAAACCACTGCGGGTAAACCATGCTTCCTTGTGTTCCTAGTATTAAGACTAATACTGTTACGTCCCCATACCATGACGAGGTGGTATTGGGAAAGTCCTAGGCTACAAGTTTCCATCTAAAGAACTTCAGAACAACTTCCTAGGACGAGTCACACTTCTTCATACCTTCACACACGGCTTGCATAGGCCGCAGTCCTTGCGTAGCAAGGTTCTAGCGAGGTGCAAGGACTCCTTATTTCTTTGGTGCTTATACACTCAAATAACGAGCCCCCGGGCAAAGCCAAAAAGCCAGACTGGCAGGGACGTCCACCCTTCCTAATGGGTGAGTCACTTCTATTAAATAGCGTTGTTTGTATTCCAGTTACAGAACAAATGACAAATTCGTAGATAATTTGTATTTTTCCTAACTATACAAACCTTGGCTATTTAATCAAACTTGCCTGCCAGCCCTATGCTCCTTAAGTCCTACCTCCAAGCAAAGTGAGCTTAAGCACAGGTGTGTGTGAGGGGGTGGGTAGCAAGCTACCCTCCCCTACCCCCGCTAACTAGCGGTGTGGGTAGTAAACCCTCGTTAAATTTTAATGGCTCGTCATTTCAGCTACGCCGAAAGTAATACCCCTATTAAATAGCTAAGGTTTGTATAGTTAGGAACAATACAAATTATCTACGAATTTGTCATTTTTCAAGGTTTTCTTTTTCTGTCACATTTTGGCTTTGAGGAAATGGCAAGTTACCTTACGAGACCTCGCTGTTCTTTAATTCAATGAACCCAAACCTTTTGCATTTTCAACATGAAATTTCATGAGACACTCTGTGACTTGTCTTGTCTTGTTTGAAGTAACTTTGCTTGCAGCCAATTAAAATGAGACATAGTATCTGATAACTAAGGATGATTTTAGTACCGTGATTAGTTGATGATGAGGTATGATGAAATGGATGAAGATCACCCTTAACCTCTTCACACAAATTATAACCCACCATGACTTTGGGTCCCAGCAAATAAAAATCAAGGTAATTGTAGGAGATGCTGCATAGAAAAAAAAATAGTATAGGGAGACTAGCATCACTAGGTACCTGCAATCAAAACAGATGATAATACAAGGTCATATATTAAAAAACTTCAGAAGATTAGAGTACCCAGCCTTCATGTGATTGTATTCAATAATATATATCCATTTAACAGCATCATCTGCTGCATCAGATTATGCCCTTCAAGTAACTGATTCAATAGGAAGGATAATATTCTCTAGATCTATATCTTTCAATGGCCCTTTTTAGCAAGAGATAGTCTAGAAGTGCTGGCAATGAAGGTCTTGGTCCTCTGAAATTAGACTCGGGCCATTCTGACAAGGCTAGATAAAAAAATCCTCCTCATTATCAATAATCAAAGACAGAGCAAAGGAAACTGCTGTAAAGCCTTGATTACCTAATGTGTACATGTTTACCATAAAGCGTAGTTTAAAGGAAAAACCTATCAATGACCCAACTCTTATATGAGTGACCTCTCACCTATTTTGTAGAGACAGAAGGTAAGAGGAAAATCATCTTGATGGTCAGGTCTAGTATGGAGGCTTTCTGAATAGCTGTATAAAATTTCAATAGGCTTCTCAGATTAGATTTAGGCCCCCAGCTAGGTTTTGATAAGGTGTGAGGCATTCACTTTCCAAAATGGTGAATAAGTCTCTCCCGCATTCTTTTAAGTACTCAAAGACTGGCTAATAATGTTAAACAATCTGAGGAAGTGCAGCTTTTCGTTCCCTGATGGAGATAGACATTTTGTGTTAAGAAAGGAAGATAAGAAAAAGGAAAAATACTTTCATTACCAAATAAAGAAGGCCTTTCTTTCATTACCGAGGGCATAGGGAACAAATTAAGGTCATCCCCCTTGTTCCAGACCATCTTAAAGATGCAACATTGTGTCTGTTAACTAGGTTACAGTACTTGAGCAGGTTGGGTTAAACATAATCCAAAAGTTATTTATTTTCATAGAAGTAAGCAATCAACAGGGGTGTAATGATTAAATAAACTCTTCTTTAGCACACAGAATCCCACCACTAAACAGCATAACAGCACAGTTTCAAAACAGGTGGTTTTCAAAACAAGTCATTACTGTCAAGTTGTCTGATAATTTGTACTGTTTCTCCTGCCAAGTATTTAGCATGTTTGTAAGATTAAGAAAAAACCTTTAATGCCAAGAAATTAATTTGTTACCCACTATCCTACAATTTCCAAGAGCTTACAGCTTAAAAATCTAGTAAGTGTGCAGACTTGAGGTATCAGCTACTATAAGAATTTATTGGGTAGGAGGAAGCAGCAGAATTCTTACCATGAGATGATTAAAGTACTGTACTATCACCATATTATACGCATCATTACTTCTACCGAGACTGATATTAGGAAATACGGTATGAAGGCATCATTGTTGATGATAATGATGGGAAAAGCTGAAAATATAGAAACCATAATCTTTAGTGGCTTTGCAAAGCCAACTTCTCCATGACCATTTAAAACCTAATCAGTGATTTCCATGCCTTCAGTGGAGGACTAAAACTTTTCTGGAACTACTGAATCATGTCAGACTATCTACTGATCCTATCATTCATTTGATAAACTACTCTTCCTTAATTATGCTAAGATGATTTGTCATCAATGGTACGGACTCAACTTCTGGTTGATAAGCAACTAAAGGGACTAACAAAGTTGTGATAATATATTTAGAAACCATCTTGACACTGCTACTGTTAATGCCATTTCCAGCTTGGAACCACTAAACCAATGCACTCAAGCTGCCACTGGTTCCGAAGTTAAGGTGAAGGCCTGGAGAGCTGTTCCTTGGAAAAATAAAAAATTGTGGAACCAGAAAACTTCCCTTTCCAGAAAAACATTTGAGAGAGACTATTGACTATAGATGGATTGGGACTTATAACTATGAACTCTTTAAATCTAGGGAATTGACTGAATCCACCATCTTCATTGTTGATGTCTGCAAAATTGTGCCTATTAGTGTTGCCATTCCTTGACCTAACCACAAACACAGCAATGAGGTTTTTCCCTTTGCGTTCTCGTTTCTAACGTCATCTATGCTCATTGCTGCGCCTCATTGTCCTCTGAAAACTATGTTTACATGCTGGTCCCTGCCCTGTTGTGTGGACACATCATCAGGATTTCTTTGAACAAGTTCCTGATGGAAGATAAACACTTCTTATCATTTATATGGTACTATTTTGTTGAAAACAAATCTTAATAGACCTAGATACAACTGCCTCCCATTGAGATTCTCACTCGGTTATATTTTTTTGAAAATTAACATGAAATAAAAATGGAATATAAAGTTTTGCATAAATATATTTCTGCATATATGTCTTGCAAAAATAATGATCGACTGTTATCACATATGTATATTTTCATTACGTACAGCATTTAGACCCTAGCAACACTGCATTGACTCCAGAGCAGTTTGTTTTGTAGTGTTATGCTTAACGTATAAAAAAAGGAAAATTTTTGTTGCCTCATGCACAAAATTAAACTTATTTATTCTTCTTATAAGTGTTTCTAAATCCCCTCCAAAGCTATATATAAATAGTTTGCACTTAAATATTTTTATTGATTTTCTGTAACCTTAAAATCTGATTCATTCCATTAAATATCTTGAGTACAAATTCATGATTATTTTTATTGATATGTCTTCTAGATAGTGAAAATAATGCAATGCTGTAAAATACGATAATCTAATTTTGGATAAATTTAATTGAAGTCACGACACTCATAAAATGCACTTTCAAATATATTTAAAATAACTATCTGTAATAAAGTAAATAAAATATTTTCATGATTTCTAAATCAAAATTACATTTGTATAAAATGGCTTTGAAAAACAGCCTGTAGACCTAATACTAAACATTTTCACAACTGTATATTCTATGCAAATAGTCCTTTTTACTTACTGTACCTCATTTCAAAACTTTAATTTATGTTGGATACATAGTAATTGCTTAATTTTTCTTCAATGATAATCAGGGAACGGCTTATCGGTCTCTCCGGAGGGCTCAATGAGACGACCCAATCGATTGCAGGCTCTTCCCTTAGGTGGAGACCTAAAACCTGGCAGGAAGAAGAGTAAAAATGTCCTTCATACACTGGACCTCATTTAGCAAGGTAACTTGATTTGAGAAAGAAAGAAATTGTATATATACATACAGGTATATATATATATATATATATATATATATATATATATATATATATATATATATATATATATATATATATAAAGGTACTTAATTTTTTAATGTATATGAAAATATGAGCATGTAAAATAAATTTGAAATTACAAACTATTGTCATATACAACATTATTCTTAAGTCAGATGAGGAATCATGTGCACTTAAAAAAGAAGAAAAACTGAGGACCCTGTTATTGAAAAGGGTGAGACTCAATTTTGAATAGGTAATAACTAATCTTCCAGGCTTCTGCAGACCTAAGGATGGTAGGGAAGAGACCTTTTATTGCATTTTCAAAACTTGAATTTTGTATTTATAGTTACTTGTGCAATTAATAAACCATTACATCATGCTGTTAAATATCTGCTCAAACTGGAAGGCATCTGAAGTTGAAAAACAGTTGCCTATGGGGTGCACAGTAATATCTACTAGGAAAGAACTGTGCCTAAATTTTTCCTGATGTCAATGTATTTGTGGATTTAGGATCACTCTATTTGTGTTATGTTATAACCTAATAGTGTGGTAGATCTGACTTGAAGGTTGACAAATTGACTTATTAATGGTTGCCAAGTAAAATATGGCAAAATGTTAACAAGATACACAATCGAGAATTTTATAAAAGGTTTTAGATAACAACCAGTAAAGGCTACGAATAAACTAATCAATTTATTAAAGAAGTAATAAGAGGATTAGGTAAATAAGAACATGGTTACCTGACCACTAAGTACTGTGCTTAAGGCATCCATAAGCTCAAAAGAATGTTTTGAGACATTTTATGGAGTTAACCTGGTGTTGGAGAAATAGGAGGGCTGATGACTTCTCTTTGCCAAATGTTACTTAGTTGACCAAATTGTTTTAATAAGATTGAAATAACAAGATACTTTTGGAATTTGAAAGTCCTCCCTGATTAAAGAAAGGGACCTTTTGATGAGTTCCTTATTGAAATATCTATTGTAGTCATGGAGGGAATTGAAGTGGTGAATTGCAAGCTGTAACTGTATTAGTTGCAAGGATGTACCTTTGCAGAGCTTCAATGAGAAATATGAGTGGCTCATTTTTATAAATTTCTTTTATGTCAAAGGAGAAATGGTAGAAAGGAATCAAATGGAATGCATAAAGATTGGCATTCATTGATGACAGTAGGAGAAAGCATGTGTATACTTGTATTTGCTTATCATTCTTTTCAATGCCTACTTCTTCCATGGTACTTTTTGTGCTTGAGATTCATGAAACTATAGGCTGGAGGATTGGTTTTCACAAATTTCCTGTTAATCCTCCTTGCTTTAGTATTACTTGAAGCTACATTTTAATGCATAGTTTCCTTGTTTATGACTCCACCTTCGTGATTTTGATTGGTTGTCTATTCATACTCTAACCCTCCATAACCATGAAACTAGTACTCATGGCATATTATCCTCTTCCTTTTCAAGGCTCCATCCACACAACCAAACATTGTTAGGCAAACTTTGTTTCTTACTGAACAAAGTTCGGTAAAGGTCTTTAAACTTACGTCCAAACGTTGAAAGTTAAGCAGGGAGAGCTTAGTGATGGCAGCAAGAGTGATTGTTGTACAGGTAACAAGAAAATGAACATCCGTACACAAAACAAAAAATTATTTTGTATTGTTATTACTGTGTGCGCTAGAAAAAAAGGGAGTAGAAAATTTTGTGTCCAGAGACTTTACAAAGGAGACAAAATTTGGGAAGTCGTGTACAGTATGTTACAATACTGCAAGAGTTCTAAAGGGAATCAGAACTATATTTCATAAATTACATGAGAATGAATCCCAAATATGTTTTACAATGTTATCTCAAAACTGGAACCTACAGTCTACATATACGATGCAATTATACAGAACTTCAATACACAATACAACAAGAATTCCCAAGCAGATTTTGTGTAAAATTATACTCAAAACCTGCAGAGATCTATGAAAAAAAAAAAAAAGGATTTCTTCGACTTGCTAATTTGCCGCGTTTCTTGCCTGTCACATCTGTGTTATTTGTGTGAAAGAGTTAGTTTTTGCTTCACCTCATCTTCAATGATATTATTAGTTAGTGCCCAGAGTTATTTTAGAAATTGCTGCAAGTTGTCATTTATTGTAGATTGTGCCAACACAAAGTTGGAACTCAGGCTCTTGCATTGGCAGCCCGTAAAAACTGCATCACAAACGCAATAAACAGCCGCCCTCACATCCCAAAGGCTGAAAGGGTGTTGTTTATACAGGACCAATAAAACTTGGACATGTTTAAATTTGAGAGTAGAAGATAAAAAAATATATCATTGGCATTGGTGAAAAACGTAACTTAGTACGTCAAACAATGACACCTCCCCAGTCTTAACCACCAATGAGCACAGCTCTCGTTACTTCAGTAATCATATGAAAAAACTATACCAAAATTTGCTTGTAACTTCAATGCTTTTGACGTCAACTGAAGCAAAGCTCGTACGTGTGGAGGGAGCCTTATGGATCATTACCAACCATATCTTCATCTCCTATGATTTGGCAGTCTGTAGTCTATGTGGTGTCCATGGCGATGACTCAAGATCCATCTTAAATCTTTGCCAAAAGCAGTCCTTGATTTTTTAGATATCCTCAGCTGTTCCTGCATCTTTGACCATTGTAGCCCTGCCTGCCTTTGTTATTTTCCCATCCATGGTGCCTAGTTTGAAAGACCATCTATATGCAGTCATCACCCTTTGTAACTCCCCTGAAGGGAGGCTGTTTCAATTTAGTCTGCAATCCCTAGGGGTGTCCTGAAGTACTGTCAGATCATTAATTTGGCACTAGTCATCCTCGTCATTATTCGGACTAGCCCCATTATCATTTATATGACTGCTCCTACTCCCTCAGTCTTGGCTGCAATCCAAGCTTTTTCTCCTCAGGCTTACTGCTCAAGGTACTTCCTGTCACTCCTATGTGTCCTGAAAGACCCACTTCCAGTTTACTATTTGCAGCTATGGCTCAAAATTGCTGTGTAAGGCTAGTGTTACTTTTTCTGTTGTTTCCAGTGAAACTTCTTTCACCCAATGCCGGAAATTCTCTTTCTCCCCCACAGGCTTACCCTTCCCCAGGGTTTACAGCCCTGACTACTTTGAGCAATGCTTTACCTTAAATGCCCTTGCAGAGTCCCTTTGGTCTTGAGGAGTCTCAAAGGAATTATTCTTATTATTATTAGCTAAGCTACAACCCTGTTAGAAAAGTAGGCTTCTGTAAGCCCAAGGGATAAAAAGGGAAATATCTGAGTGAGGAAAGGAAATAAGGAAATGGAATATTGTGCTTGAGTGTACTTTCAACCAAGAGAATTCTTAACTCAAGACAGTGGAAGACCATGGTACAGAGGCTGTTACTACTTAAGACTAGAGAAAAGAGCAATGATTTGATTTTGGAGTGCCCTCAAAGAGCTGCTTACTTTAGCTAAAGTCTCTCTTCTACCCTTTACCCTAACAAGTACAAAGTAACCTCTGAATATTTACAGTGAAGTAATTAACCCCTTGAGTGAAGAAGAATTTTTTGGTTCTTAGTGTTGTCAGGTGTATGAGGAAAGAGGAGAATGTGTAAAGAATAGGGCAGACTATTTGTATACGTTTAAGCAATGGAATAATGAGCCATAACCAGAGAGGGATCCAATGTAGTGATATCTGGCCTGTCAAAGGACCGAATAACTCTAGGCATTACTCTAGGTCTCAGGCGTGTACCTCTATTCAAGACAGGGTTTTCTTGTTGGAAGTTTCAATTTCTGATATCTTTGGCATTGATCAGCTGTGTTAGCAGTGGCAATAAACAATGTTATAGCCCAATAAACTGTAATATCGTCTTGTCCTCAATGTACCGTCTCTCATGTTCAACACTTGGGTACTTTCTCACTTCATCTGTCTCGTATATCTGATGATGAAGTCTGATAAGGAGTCAGCTTTCAAGCCTTTGGACCTTCCCATCATCAAGATAGTCACAGGCATTCACAATGATGTGTTGTTACATCTACAAAGCTACATCACCAGTGGAGGTTCTGACAAGCCTATTGGCCTAACCATTATTCTCCCTTCTAGATGTATTTCAGAAAGTTTTAAAGAGAACTAGGATTAGCTATCTTTGCTACATCAACCTTCCTTTGTAGAGGAAGTAGTTGCCTAGATGTCTGCATCATTCTCTCCAGTTTCTACCTCTTGGTCACCAGCAAAGTAACACTTATGAGAGGTTCTGCATCGAGTTGTTTGTTGTGCGTAATTGAAAGGAGCAGGTTCTTGGTAGTCTCAAAATGCCTCAGCCTTGTCTGCTTCATTAACATAAGAGTCGTCTTATCCTCAGAGGAACATCTCTCACGTTCAACACTTGGGTGCTTTCTCACTTCATCTGTCTCATATATCTGATCTTGTGCCAATGGCCCTGTTCATTCCATATTTACTTCCTCTGCAGACCAGAGCACCTCCCCACCTATCTGTTGATATGCTCAATTTTCATCCTCTTTACCATAGTACAGGCTTGCTTCCTTTCAGCCAGGATGTATGTGTTACGATCTTAAAATCGTTACAGGTTCTTTTAATAAGTAAAATAAATATCAACAATAACCAACATTGAAACATGGGAAATAAATATCAAAAGAAACTCACAAAAAACACAACATGTTTATTCACAAACTTACAAAGAAAACTAATGTCACTTCTTCGGTTACTTTAACTGACAAATCTAATCAATCAAAACATCAACCGAAAAGGGGAATAGTCAGTAAGGTAGAAATACTTAAGGAATAGTTTTCTGCAGCTGCTGAGACAGTTCTGGTACGGTGACATCAGGCTTGAGAACGTTGCAGAAGGGCGGCTGAAGTTCGGATGAAACTGGCATGATGACCGGATTCGAAGACGTCACTAAAGGAGTGGCATCAAGAAGGGACATTAGAGGTCTTCTCCCAGGAATTCGATGATACTGTTGAAGTAAGGCTTGAGAACATTGCAGAAGGGCAGCTGAAGTTTAGATAAAACTGGCACGATGACCGGATTCGAAGACGTCACAAAATGGGTGGCATCAAGAAGGGACATTAGAGGTCTTCTTCCAGGAATTCGATGATACTGTCGAACTAAGTCAGGCTGCTGGCTGCTTCAATTTGTCTCTTCTTCTGGGTCATAACAGGATCTTTTGGAGATAGGCTTTTGTTGTCTGAAGGGAAGGTTAGAATCTGGCTCCATCAGCCATCTGGTCTTCTCTGTTTCTTATCTTGCTAGGACTTAGATCTTATCTGCTTCAGACATGGTTCCTCTCTTGTCTAATGTCCTGTCCTATCTCTCTTGGACAATCTTTCCTGAAGTTTATAAACCCATGTATGGGCAGAGTTAATTACAGTGGGCAGTGGTCATCTCCATAGAAGGCGTTCTTTTTAACAATTCCGCATCTCTATTGGCTTCCTCAAAAACGACCACTTCGATCACGCCATGGAAGCTTTTAGAAGAAATTTCTGATGCAATCTGGACCACGTGCTAAGTGGTAACAAAAAGGCAGCATGTGTCCTTCCATAATGACATATCCTAAACAAGGATTTTTAAATATTAAACTTAGCCGATGAATATATAAATAGCTGACGTCTCCGACGGCCCGACAGATTCCAAAAAACTCGCGAGCAATCGCCATGAAGGTTGCGGGTGTGCCCACCAGCGCCGACTATCGGCCAGATACCGCTTATACTTCTCAACCACTCCAGTTCTTCCACCGACAACATTGGTTCCGCTCGCTCTAGACCTCGAGTTTTCTACCGAATTGGTGAAGTACTTTGTTTTGGGTTTTATTGGCTTTCGCTGTGTTGGTGTGTTCCTTCAATAAAACTCTTGAAACCTTTTTTGCTTTTTGTTTTTTGTTGATGAACTTGGCTTTCCTTTGGATTTTCTCTGGTTTTTCATAATGGCTGACCCTTCTCCTGTATATCGCAAATGTGCGAAAGATTGTAACAAACGTCTTCCGAAAGCCTCTATCGACCCTCATACTGTTTGTGCTAATTGCCGGGGTAAATCCTGCCAATTAGGAGATCGGTGTGAGGAGTGCGTGGTTTTGTCGGAATTCGAGTGGTTAGAGTATGAAAAGTATACTCGTAAGCTCGAAAGAGATAGGGTGAGGAGAAGCTCATCTAGATCTTTAGAATTTTCCTCCTCCCATGCCCCTGAACCTAATCCTTCCCCTGTAGTGGTAGTTTCTGAACCCCCTATTAGCACTCATGAACCTTCAATGCGCGATATGTTTTTAGCTATTCAAGCATTAGGTGAGAAGGTTGAAACCTTAGCCTCGGACAGGAACCAGCTTATGTCCGATGTTAAGTTGTTAAAGAGTCAAAGTGGTAAAGTAGAAAATCAAAGTGGTAAAGTGGAAAGTGCGCAAAATGTGTTTAGTGTTGCGACCGAGGGTTCGTCTGTTCATGCTTGTCGCTCCCCTAGTCCGAGACCTCTTTCAGGCTCCCCTGCACCAGGGAGAAGGAATGTCGTAGGACTTAAGGGAGCGAGAGGTGTAAACCGACGTACAGACGTTCCCTCTATGGTATCAGACGTTTCTCATCAAGAACGTCCTTACCATAAGACGGGGGAGACTAAGTTCTCCTCGTCTTCCGACGACTTGCCGCATAAGAAACCTTGGCGTAAGGTTTCTAGACCCTTAAAGCGCAAGTCAGTCCCTTCAGGACAGGTCCAGCGTCCTGGCTGTAGCCATTGGGGCAGCTCTGACCACTTTCAGTCATCGGATGGCTGTTCGCCTGTTAAGCGAAAGCGTGACACGGAGTCCAAGGGTCTCGGTAGGTGCAATGATTTGCATGCACAGACGTTACCGACGTCACGGCCCGTTCCGACTCCCGTTGACCCGAAGTGGGTTGTCCTGCGGGACATGCAGTCTAAACTTTCCTCTTTAATGGAGGTTTACGAGCATGAGCAGGTTTGTAAAGATCCTTTGCTTGCGGTTCGCCAGTCCGACAAGCGTGACTCTGGCCTTCAGCCGCCTAAACAAGTGTTTTCTCGTCCTTATGATGTTAGCGCTAACGTTTCTAGTGCTGTTAAACGCGATTCTGATCGTGTTCCTCGTCATTCACGTCAGTCACGTGACGTGGAACCCCTTTTGCCGCAGTCTCGAGGTGTCGTTCAGCAGCTGTCGCCGCAGCCCCGCACTGACATTCGTCGGCCGACTCCGTTGCCCCGACGTGACGTTGAACGTCTGTCACCGCAGTCGGGTGTTGTTTTTCCTGCTCAGACCCTGCAGTCAATGCAGTCTCGACGTGATGTCGAGCGGCAATCTACTCAGGCTGTTGTTGTTTGTCAGTCACAAGACTTTCAGTCTTTGCAGCCTCGGCGTGACGTCGTTACCTCAGCTGTTGCTGCGGCTCCGTCGCATGTTGACATAGCCTGTCAAGCGTTGCCTCCTCGGCATGTCTCTCCGTATCGCGAGACTCAGCAGTTGTCGGACGAAGTTCCGTCGGATGAGGAAGTCGTTGATCCCCTTCCAACTGATATTCCTTTGGGGACTCTTTCGGATGGAGAGGGGCCTAAGGTTGCTCAGCCCTCTCTTGATTTTAAGAAGATCATGCTTATTTTTAAGGACCTTTTTCCTGATCATTTTGTGTCTGGTGCTCCTCGTTCGCCCCCATCGGAGTTCACGCTGGGCCTAGCTTCTTCGACTCCGTCGTTCACAAAGTTAGTGCTCTCTCGCTCTTCTAAGAGAGCTTTGCGTTTATTGGGCGACTGGTTAATGACCAGGAGGAATTTGGGGAAGTCAGCTTTTGCTTTTCCCCCTTTCAAACTGGCTTCTCGTGCGAGCGTCTGGTATGACACGGGAGAAGTTCTCGGCTTGGGAGTACCTGCCTCTGCCCAGGGAGACTTCTCAAGCCTCGTAGACTCTCCTCGTCGTCTGGCCATGAGACGCTCGAAGGTTTGCTGGTCCTCTTCAGACCTAGATCATCTCCTCAAAGGAATTTATCGGGTCTTTGAAGTTTTCAACTTTTTGGATTGGTCGCTGGGAGCCTTGAGTAGAAAGATCTCGTCAGCAGACCGTGATGTCTCTGTTCAAATTATGTCCTGCATGGACAAGGCTATTAGAGATGGCTCTAATGAACTCGCTGCTACTTTTACAGCAGGAGTTCTTAAGAAGAGAGAGACTCTTTGTTCTTTCCTGTCTGCAGGTGTCACTCCTTGTCAAATGTCAGAACTACTCTTTGCGCCATTGTCTTCTGCCCTGTTCCCGCAGTAGCTGATTAGAGATATCGCAGCGTCTCTTGTACAGTAGGATACTCATGATTTGATGGCCACGTCTGCGCGTAAGGCTGTACCTTCGTCCTCTTATGTCAACAGATCTAAATTTGATACTCCAGCGACAAGGTTTATCCCGCCCTTTCGTGGCAGAGCTCCCAGTAAGGGAGGCTCTCGTGCCGATAGTAAGAGGGGTAAGAAGAGAGGATCTAAGTCCTCCCGTGGCAGAGTCTGACTGCCCACGTCCTCAGACAGCAGTAGGGGCCAGATTGACCAACTTCTGGCAGGCCTGGGAGAAGAGGGGTGCAGACCGGGAGTCTGTTTTGTTGCTAAAGGAGGGTTACAAAATCCCTTTTGTACGGAGACCTCCTCTAGTAAACGATCCGATAGACCTCTCTCCCAGGTATCGAGAGGAGTCGAAGAGACAGGCATTACATCTGCAGGTGTCTCAGTTGTTAGAGAAGGGGGCGGTGGTGAAAGTCTCGGACCTTCAATCCCCAGGTTTTTACAACCGTCTCTTCCTAGTTCCAAAGCACACAGGAGGTTGGAGGCCAGTGCTGGATGTCAGTGCTCTCAACGTTTTTGTTGTCAAAACAATGTTTACGATGGAGACCACCAAATCCGTTCTAGCAGCAGTCAGAGAGGGAGACTGGATGGTCTCTCTCGACTTGCAGGATGCGTACTTCCACATTCCGATACACCCAGACTCTCAGCCGTATCTAAGGTTTGTATACAGGAATGTGGTGTACCAATTCCGAGCACTGTGCTTCGGTCTCAGCCCTGCTCCTCTTGTTTTTACGAGGCTCATGAGAAATGTAGCAAAGTTCCTACATTTGTCGGGGATCAGAGCCTCCCTGTACCTGGACGACTGGTTACTCAGAGCGTCGTCCCGTCATCGCTGTCTGCAGGACCTACAGTGGACTTTGGATCTTGCGAAGGAGTTGGGCCTATTGGTGAACATAGAGAAGTCTCAGCTGACTCCCTCCCAAACGATTCTCTATTTGGGGATAGAGATACAGAGTCTAGCTTTTCGGGCTTTTCCGTCTGCCAACAGGATCGAGCAAGCTTTGCTCAAAGTCCGTCTCATGCTAGAGAAAGACCGTTGCTCTGTGAGAAGCTGGATGAGCCTCCTAGGGACGCTTTCATCCCTGGAACAGTTTATCTCTCTAGGGAGACTTCACCTACGCCCTCTCCAGTTCCATTTAGACTCCCATTGGAACAAGGAGAAAACTTTGGAGGCGGTCTCAATTCCGATCTCCGAACCAGTCAAGACTTGCCTGGCCTGGTGGGACAGCAATATAAGACTTCGAGAAGGTCTGTCTCTGGCAGTCAAGAACCCAAACCATGTGTTATTTTCAGACGCGTCGGATTTGGGTTGGGGGGCAACTCTGGACAGTCTGGAATGCTCGGGTCTTTGGGCGGCAGACCAGAGGAGCCTTCATATCAACTGCAAGGAGCTGTTGGCAGTCCATTTAGCACTGACGAGTTTCGAGAGTCTGCTTCGAAACAAGGTGGTAGAAGTGAATGCAGACAATACCACGGCATTGGCTTACATCTCCAAGCAAGGAGGCACTCACTCCCACGCTCTTTTCGTCATCGCAAGGGACCTCCTCATCTGGTCAAAAGATCGAAACATCTCGCTTTTGACGAGGTTCGTCCAAGGGAAGTTGAACGTCTTGGCGGACTGTCTCAGTCGGAGAGGTCAGGAGGTGATCCCTACAGAGTGGACCCTCCACAAGGATGTGTGCAAGAGTCTTTGGATGACTTGGGGTCAACCCACCATCGATCTCTTTGCGACCTCGCTGACCAAAAGGCTCCCGACTTATTGCTCTCCAGTCCCAGATCCAGAGGCGGCCCACATAGATGCCTTTCTGTTGGACTGGTCTCACCTGGACGCTTACGCCTTTCCACCGTTCAAGATCCTCAACAAGGTGTTGCAGAAGTTCGCCTCTCACGAAGGGACCAGGTTGACGTTGGTTGCTCCCCTCTGGCCCGCGAGAGAGTGGTTCACAGAGGTACTTCTATGGCTGGTAGACGTTCCAAGGAGTCTGCCTTTGCGGATGGATCTCTTACGGCAGCCTCACGTAAAGAGACTTCATCAAAGCCTCCCCGCGCTTCGTCTGACTGCCTTCAGACTATCGAAAGACTCTCAAGAGCTCGAGGATTTTCGAAGGAGGCAGCTAGAGCGATCGCGAGGGCTAGAAGATCCTCTACCATCAAGATCTACCAGTCGAAGTGGGAGGTATTTAGAGATTGGTGCAAGTCCTCCTCTATTTCCTCCTCCAGTACCTCTGTAGCGCAGATTGCGGATTTTCTCCTGTATCTGAGAAACGGTCGCTCCCTCTCTGCATCCACCATTAAAGGCTACAGAAGCATGTTGGCTTCTGTTTTCAGACATAGAGGCTTGGATCTTTCGAATAACAAAGATCTCCAAGACCTCCTTAAGTCTTTCGAGACCTCTAAGGAGCGTCGTATTTCAACTCCTGCTTGGAACTTAGACGTGGTCCTACAGTTCCTAATGTCAGACAGGTTTGAGCCTTTAAATTCAGCCTCCCTGAAGGATCTTACCCTCAAGACCCTTTTCTTGGTTAGCTTGGCTTCGGCTAAAAGGGTCAGTGAGATCCATGCTTTTAGTAAGAACATCGGCTTCTCGACAAATAAAGCTATATGTTCTCTTCAACTTGGTTTTTTGGCCAAGAACGAACTTCCGTCTCGTCCTTGGCCTAAATCTTTTGAAATACCTAGTCTTTCGGAGATCGTAGGTAATGAAGTTGAAAGAGTGCTGTGCCCCGTTAGAGCTCTTAAGTTTTACTTATCTAGAACTAAACCAATACGAGGTTGTTCTGAGGCTTTATGGTGCTCCGTTAAGAAGCCCTCATTGCCCATGTCTAAGAATGCGTTGTCTTACTTTGTTAGACTTTTAATCCGGGAGGCACATTCTCATTTAAGTGAGAAGGATCGTAGTTTGCTTAAGGTCAAGGCTCACAAAGTGAGAGCGATAGCGACTTCGGTGGCATTTAAGCAAAATAGATCCCTTCGAAGTATTATGGACGCGACCTTTTGGAGGAGCAAGTCGGTGTTCGCTTCATTTTACTTGAAAGACGTCCAGACTCTTTATGAGGACTGCTACACACTGGGTCCATTCGTTGCAGCGAGTGCAGTAGTGGGCGAGGGTTCTACCACTACATTCCCTTAATCCCAATATCCTTTTTATCTTCTCTTGAAATGTTTTTAATCTTGTCTTGGGTTGTACGGAAGACTAGGAAGTCTTTCGCAATCTTTTTGGTTTGGCGGGTGGTCAAATGTTGTTTCTTGAGAGCGTCCAGATTAAGGGTTTTGATGAGGTCCTGTTATAGGGGTGTTCGCCCTGGATATAACAGCTCCTGGGAGTCTTTCAGCATCCTGAGAGGATGGCTGGGCTTCGTGAGGAAAGCAGACTAATGAGGCCGAGTAATCATCAGAGTCAGCTTCCTTACCAGGTACCTATACTCAAGTTTGTTTTTATGAAATATTTGTCAAAAACTCTTGAGCATATACGCCTTTATTGTGATAATACTGGTCTCTACCCACCACCATGGGTGTGAATCAGCTACAGTATTTATATATTCACCGCCTAAGTTTAATATTTAAAAATGATATTTTCATTATAAAATAAATTTTTGAATATACTTACCCGGTGAATATATAATATTAAAGGCCCTCCCTTCCTCCCCGATAGAGACCCTGCGGACTGAGAAGAACTGGAGTGGTTGAGAAGTATATGCCTTCATGGCGATCGCTCGCGAGTTTTTTGGAATCTGTTGGGCCGTCGGAGACGTCAGCTATTTATATATTCACTGGGTAAGTATATTCAAAAATTTATTTTATAATGAAAATATCATTTCCCTCAGGCTCGGTTTCTAAAAATATGCTGACCACTAATTAAGACGATGAAATCTTGGTCAAAACAGGACAGTTCCCCTATCATGGGTCCGTAGTCGAATCTCGTCTCGCTTCACGCTCACTCTCTGGGAATAGATATTTTTGTCTTTTAGACATCTCCTATAAAAGTAATTTGTCTACCCATGACAGTATGCTCACATCCATCAGGTTGCAATTACAAAATTTATCTCTTATGCATCCATGTATTAGTCTACCAATCAACCATCCACTGGATATAATGGAATGGGGCAATGGATCATTCATTCCGTTCTTTGAAAAGAATCTCTTATTTGATACAGTTATGCCTTCAGTAGGTTAGTAGTGAAATGACTGGATATGCTGCTCCCTTTCAGTTTTTTTACTCCTTCTTGAAGGTGTCTAAGCAGGACCTATGTGCAATTATGGCTCACTAGCAGTGTAACCTAGTTGCCCCCTTACTTGCTCATGAGTTGACACCACAACCTGAGAGTCTGTTTCTATATAAACTAGGATGCTCTTTCTCTCTCTCTCCCTTAAGAAGGTACAGTACTACATTGGGAAGGTTTGATGTGTTTTACCGTTCTATGACAAAGGCCCAGGATTCTTTAGCCAAAGGTTTTGCAAAGACAACAAATAGTTTCCAAGATTTAGTCATGCCTTGTATGTTGATTTTTGAGGATAAATGAGGGAATGCCATTCAGCAAACCATGGATCAGTTATTGGTTTGGGTAAAAAAACTAAATACTATCGAGTAATCGCCAGATCATGACACCCCATATCCGCTGCCATTGACATCAGGGTTAACCAAAATATCTAATTTAAACTACTAGTAGTACTACATTTATAGGAGCATCTTGGCCATAGGCAATGCTGTCCTCCTCTCAAACAACTAATTCCTCACTTCCAACTCCACCTTCCTCCATGTCTAGTAATCAGAAAAGATGCCAGCTTAAAGGTATAGCAACATTTACTAATGTATTATCATTGATATTACATTTCTTGGGCCATAACTCACTCACTCACTCACTCACTCACTCACTCACTCACTCACTCACTCACTCACTCACTCACTCACTCACTCACTCACTCTCTCTCTCTCTCTCTCTCTCTCTCTCTCTCTCTCTCTCTCTCTCTCTCTCTCTCTCTCTCTCTCTCTCTCTCTCTCTCTCTCTCTCATTTTATTACAATTTTATGTAATTTTTGAGGAACGAAAATAAGTTGTCCAGACAAGATGTCAACTCTGTCAATTCCTGGCCACATATTAAGTCTGCCATGCCCTTTTTGTGTAGCACATTCCCTGAATTTGGCATGAAAACATTCCATAGTTTCCCATCTGTAGCAATTAGGTTGCTCACAGCAAGCATATCACATATATTCCAGAAAGGCCTGAGCTCTACTTCCAAGTTATGGTGGTGTTCAGGAAAATCTTTCGTTCTAATTTATCGTAGTGAACTGTATTCTTCCTTAAGTTTAGTAACAACATGTACTCTTGCCAGCATTTATCATTTAGAGATTCTACAAGCATGCCATCTTTATGCATGTCAAGGGCAGCATGCAAGGGATCTGTCGAACCTTCCTCAGTCAAAATATTTTCTTCAGTAGGATCTGAACTAGTACTGTACTGATATAACAACCGGTGTATACTGAGAACTTCCTTCTGCCAAAGAACTAAAAATCTGTATCCACATAATTACTCTCTCACATGTTGAATTCTATTTTTCAATTTCACCTAGTGACTTTCTAGTAAGAATTAGTACCAATGGTCTATGCTTCACCACAGTATCACTGTGAAACAATCCTGCCAAGTACATATGAAATTTTCAATTGCCCATAATACAGCTGTAATTTCCAGCTCCATCATAGCATATCTTGTTTCAACATCTGGAAAGAGCTTTTAGTCACATTGTTAGTTTCCAGCTGTTCCATACTTTTGAAGTACAGTACAGTACTATAATGCAAATCTAGGACCATGACGTTTATGCATCGGTCTGCCACATTGTCTGCAAAGTTGAATCAAAATATGCACCCCTATTGCAGTAAGTACTTCCTTTACTTTCCTAAAAGATGAATCATGCTGAACAGTCCAACACCAGTCATTACATGGCTTTGGTAAATCTCAGATAGGTTGTATTTCAATGTGCAATTACTGAAGGACTCTCAAGCTTCCTTGTCAAGCCCCATAAAAAATGAGAGATTTGTATATTTTGTATGTTATATTTTATGAAATACAGAAGTTCACGGTTGGCCATAACTTTGTGAGGACCAACTGTGTAGTCATGACTAAAGATTTTATACTCACAAAATCAACTTCATGGTTTACAAAATACTTTTCTGGATATTAAGGGCTATTCCATATTTGACAAATCATTCCAAAATAGAAATATGGGCAAATATCTTATATGTAAAATCTGGAAATCAAATAGACTGAAATTACAGTAAAAATCACACTATTTATCAGATTAGTGAGATCAGTGTTACTCTATGGACATGAGTCATGGTGTGACAATGAAACAATCTCCAATAGATTTGGTAGATTCGAGAACAAAGCCCTCACAAGGATATAAGGATTTAAATGGCAGGACACGATTAGAAATTTAACTATGAGAGATTACTCAAGTGACATATGTGGATGAGATCATGATGAGAGGTAGATGGAGATGGTTTGGGCATGCTCTTTGCACTCCCCGAGAGAGATTAGTTTACCAAACGTTCAGCTGGGCGGGCTCCATAAGGCACTAGAAGAGTTGGTAGACCCAGGCCAACATAGCTGAGGACTAGGAAGCGCAAAGTAGATGATGAATGGAGAAGTATTGGATTAAAAGCTCAAGATAGAGACGACTGGTGAAATCTAACCGAGGCCCTTTGCATCAAAAGATCCTAGGAGGAGATGATGACGATGATGAAGAACATCATTATCTTTCAAGTTTGTTGTATACCTCAAAAAGCTTTGTTTCCTCTGTAGTTATAATGTCTTCAGAAGAAATAAGTCCTATTACAGTACTCCCAGCTTGAATTTAAGAGAGCCCCATGTAATGGTGAAACATGAGATCCTGGCTGTTTTCCGCAATCTTTATAAGGAAATATAACCTCAGAAAGAACAACCTGGTAATCTTTAAAAAGTTCCACTTTGTTCCTACGGAATACAAACTTTGACGTCTTATAGTCGATATCGACAATCTCCCTGCAGGGGGTAGGAAGCCCTAAGTTAGTGGATATGACAAATAACGTTAATGTCAGCAAGAAATCTATTTTTGGGTGATATGGCCATGTCGTCCTGATGGACCCTCCCTTCTTTCAAAAAGGATTATACAACTATGTAACGAAAGTCCCCACCCAAAACTACTCTATCTGCGACTATCCATGCTTAAATGCAACAAGGAATAGTTTCGCCATAGTAGTACTGGGAGGGGATCCACCTGGTAACCTTGATAACGGCTCCCCTTCAATTTTGCCACTCTTATCTCCCTCAAAGCGTAAAATCTATTCGGGGTGAAGATTGCAATGTGTCGTATCAAGAGATACGTCCCCTGATATTATGCGATATCCTTAAAAGTTATAATAAAGATACTCGCGCCAGGAGTTGGAATTCTGGAAACCTATGGATAATTCTCTGGGAGTATCACTGTAGCCAAATATCCCTTAGAAAGCTACCTAAAGGAACCTTCCATCAGGACGACATGGCCATATCACCCAAAAATAGATTTTTCGCTTTGCTCAAAATCCGTTAATATTACCCCTTGTGTTTGCCAAAACATCACCCCATAAAGGATGTCAACTATTAATATCTCCTAGTAAGAGAAAAGGTTGTGGGAGTTGTTTAATCACCTCTACTAAATTATCATATGAGATGTTATCATTTGGAGGCAAATAAAGAGCACAGATTGTATATTTTCTCTCTATATAAATCTGTACAACCACTGCTTGCAGAGGGGTACAGATCGACAAAGATATTTGGAGAACTTCTTGATGAATGTATATAAGACTTCCCCCATGGCTCCCTGCTCGTTGATCATATGGTGTCCTATAGCTAACATACTCTCAAGGCTAAGGAGTATTAGCATCAAGCTTGCTCTCCTGTAGACAAACAATTTTAGGGGAGTGCTTACGTATGAGCAGCTTAAGTTCTTCATATTTCACCTTTAAACTCTGGCAATTCCATTGCAAAATGGAGGAAAAAACTAAAGTTTATTTTTTGGAAGGCACCTTGGATGAAGTCTTCCCATTGGCAATATTTGATCTAACACTATTTCCCGGTGGTATCTCAAGGGCGGATCTTGATATTTTGGGTTTTGTGATTGTCTTTTTCTTTGTGTCCTTTTGATCTTATTGTTGAGGAGGATGGTGGACCTCAACTTGAATTTCTGTTTTATTTAAGTTGTCTTCCAGTTGATCAGAAACATCAGCAGACAATACATCATATTTATTTGAAGTCGTGACTTTAATGTTTCTCATGGTAGGAGGCGAGAGAGATGGAGGTCTCTCTCTTTTTCGATTAAAAGCTTGTGAGCTATCAGGTTTTTGCACCTTCCCCACTACAAGTTCATCAGGTAAATTGGTTTCAAGTTGAAACTCCATCAGATCAGGCAAGGACATGGCCTGAGAGAGGTTTGTACTATTGTTTAGAATTGGAGTAGATGGCTTTTGAATACAGTATCTTTCAGATCTTTAAGAACCTGTTGTGATTTTTCTACAACTTCTGGATATAAATTTTCAATGGGACTTTCAACCTCTTTTTTCATTACTTGCATATGTTTCTTTAGGTTAGAAGTGAGGATATAATTTTCGTCTGTGTGCTTTGGCAAGTTTTTCTTCAGAATCATTGAAAAAGGTTGCCCTGGTCTTATCTGCTTTTCAAGAGCTCTTTCAAAACCCTCTTTAAAAGTAACCCTTTCCATAGTCCTAATGGCTTGCATTTATTTTTCAAAAATAAACTTAATACAACTTTTAGATGTAGCTGGGTGTGCTTCCCCACAATGTATGCAATTCGGATTTTCTGTGCATGCTTCCTGACTATTTTTTCCAGAGTTGGCACAAACAGCTGGCTTATTATTTAGTTTTTCATTGCATTTCTGGCTTAAATGGCCATACATTTGGCAATGATAACATCGCAATGGTGAAGGGATATATGGTTTCACCTTCAAAGATAGCCAACCCGCTTTAATAACATTTGGTAATCTGCATCAAAGTAGCGAGAGGAATACGTTGTTCTCCAACTCTCTTTCTCATTCTGACTACTTTTACTACTCCTTGACTTTTCAATTCATCCTTAATTTCTTTTTCCTCTTATGTCCAGCAATTCTGGAGCATATATCACATCCCTACTCAGTTTGAAAGTTGGGTGCGAAACGCATTGGACACTTATGACCATCTAAAGTTGTTTTTAATCTTTCACCTTGTATTGGGGATAGTGTTTCTATCAAGAGACTTCCATTTCCCTGGGGAAGAATTTTTGGCTGCCCTCCACATATAGTAACTATTTCCCTGTTAGCTTTGAAAACATGTACATGCTCAAGTCTTCCATTTTCAAATTCCAAAATAAAAAATTTTCATAATTCACTACTTCATAGTGACCTGGTAATACTTCTACTTTTCTATATTTTTCTGTACTGTCATCATTTCTCACCCTCTCTCTTCTTCTCTAGTGTCTTCTTATTATTCTTTACACAACATGAATAAGGTTCTAATGTTGTAATATTAAAACCTGAGTTGGAGCTGTCTGTACCGAGGTCTATGTTTGTATTAACCAGGTCGTCAACACGGGTTGGTTTTTTTGGAAAAAGCAAGCCAGATTATCCACCTCTTATCGGAGGATGTCAGTCCTCCTATCCCATGTGGCCCAACAAGTCCTCTTTTAGAGAGGGGCTGCCTCTCTTTAGGTGGCCGTACACTGGTCAGAGGGGGGGGTAGTTAGCCCCTCCCACCGGCGACGCCAGGCATGGAAGACCTAAAACCGGATCACTAGAGCCCGACTCTTAACAGACTTGGTCTGCACCCAATGGGGGTCTACCAGAGGGCGATGGCATCTAAATTGGTACAGGTCGAGATGGAATGCCATCCATCCCACACTGCCAAATGCCAAAGAAATTGCCAAAGTACTGTATGATCAAACAAGCCAAAGTCATCAACAAGTTCAAGCCCAAAAGTAAGAGATTGGAGAATAAAAGAAGTAACCAAAAGGAAAAGAGAAAGTACTGACTGATTTAGTTGAATCAACAATTGGGCACCGATGTCCAGTGGGAAGGCAGTTTCCATTGTTCATTAGAGCCCAGCTGCTAATCACTAAGCCATCCCCCCCCCCATCCTTGTCAAGCCTTCAGCATCTATGGGGGAGATCTTTTTCATAGGCTAGGTCTTTGCACCTTATGTCATGGCAGGTTTCGATACAGTTTTATGTACCTTTAACTTTTTTAAGTTTATCCTTCGATTATACAACACTCCCGACACTCTCTTCCAATTATTCCATCCAAATTGAATTCTACTGTTTACTTCCATTTGGAGCTCTGCTGTTTCCTCCACACATCACCCTAGGTACTTGAATTTTTCTATCTTTACTATTTCACCCAGCAAATGTATGTCATTCAATTGATTCTGCGGGTTGCAACACATATACTTGGTTTTTGTTCTACTTTTCTTTAGCCCTCTGCTCTCCAATTCTTCTCTCCATCACTCCAGCTTCCCCTCCAATCCTCTGGTTTCATCACACAGAACTATATCATCTGCGAACAGCATAGTCCATGGTAACTGTTCCCTTGCTCTTTCAGTAATAATATTTATTACTATATTAAACAGTAGAAGCTTAATGACGACCCCTGGTTTGACCCAACCCCTACTTCAAACGTCTCAGTCAAACCAGCACTTGTTCTTATTTGTGTGCCTGCTCCACACACACACACACACACATATATATATATATATATATATATATATATATATATATATATATATATATATATATATATATATATATATATATATATATATATATATCTGATCAGTCTAACATTTTTTTTGGTGTTCCCCTCTCTCTCAGACATCTCCATATCCCCTGCCATGAAACTCTATCATAAGCCTTCTCTACGTCAATAAATACTATATTTAACTCCTTTTGGCCTTCTCTATTCTTTCATCAACTGCCTTAGTGCAAACATTGCATCCGTCATGCTTCTTCCTGGCATAAATCCAAACTGCTCTTCTCCATTCTTGGTCACTTCCCTTATCCTATGCTCTATAATCCTTTCCCAAAGCTTCATAGTATATGGGAGGAGTTTAATTGCCCTATAATTATTAAAATTTTGTACATCCCCCTTTTCTTTGAATATGGGTATTAAAAAGCCATTCCTCCACATTCTGGGGATCTTTTCTTTCCGGTGTTTCTTTTTCATCAAATCCCACAGCATATCCACTCCAAACTCCCCCAAGCATTTCCAGAATTCCACTGGGATCTCATCAGGTCCCGTAGCTTTTCCAATTTTTATCTTGCTATGGGAAACCTTAATTTCTTCTCTATCTATATCTCTTACCTTTCCTAAATTTGGATTTCCACCTCCAATTACAGATCTTGGATTTTCTTCATTTAGCAATCTTTCAAAGTACTGCTTCCTCCCCCTTTATATCACTTGAGCTACACATTACCACTCCATCCTCATTCTTTTCCTGCTTGATGTGGGTAATATCTTTGGTCCCTTTATTTCTTCCTTTAGCAATCTTGTAAATCTTCTTTTGACCCTTTGTGTCAAAATCTTCATATACATTATCCAATGCTTGTTGTTTTGACTGTGCTACCACCACTTTTGCTTCTTTCTTTGCTAATCTACTTCTCTCCTTATCTTCTTCAGTGCCTCTTTCATCATACCTTTTCTTTGCATTTCTCTTCATCTTGATTTTCTCTTGTACATAATTATTCCACCACCAAGTTTCTTTGTCTCTTGGCAAACAGTCTTGGACTAAACAACCTATTGTCCCACTTGAATAGGAATTAAGACATTCATATGATTATTAGCATTAAGGATAAAAAATCTGCAAAATACACTATGTTCTAGTTTTCCATACAAACCCATCACTTGCATACAGAATGATCCTTCCAACCCATTCACCTCTTTGGTTCCTTTGAAATCTTTACAAAATATGAAGTGGTAGGTGAATGGATACCTGCAGGTACAGTTGGTTCTAGTGTCAGAATAGGGTTTGATTGAAAATTTTAATTTTACCACACTTTGGTCAATAATGAATTTTCCATCAGTAGACGGTGGCTGTTTTGACAGCTACCCAGTCTCTTGAGTCTGGAGTTGGAGGACTTCACCATTGGTCAAGTTATAAAAAAATGTGCTTGGTGGCAAGTTATGAGTTAAATGTTCATTCACTCCTGGTTTATTAGATCTCAATTTGACAGTGATACTTTCATTATATTATTAATTACTTTGGCTTGTTTAATGTATTTTTATTCCTTTTAGTTACTACTACAGTATTATTATCATTGCAGATATATAAGTAAAATAGCCACTGACTGTGATATCTATACCCAAATTGGCCTTTCCCCTGCATTTATCGGGAGAAGTCAGGTGGTGTGGCCTTACCCGTTTCGTCACCACTGACCTCGCCATTTGACACCAATTGAAGATGCTACCCTCATTTGTTTCCATAATTTCCTATGACTTGGTATGGGTTTTGGAAAACAAATTACCAAATAAATTTTAGGTAAAATACTTGCCAATCTCCAAATATGGAACTGTCAACAAAAGCACACATTTCATACATCAGTTGCCAACTACCTTTACTTTGTTGATATTGGCTTCTGTTTGGGACTATATAACTTGAAAGAAGTCAGTCATAGAAGTGAAGTTTAGCTGCTGCTTTTTGTTAAAGATTTTGTACTAAGGTAAATTGATACATATTGTGCAAGGAAGTGTAAATACTTTGATAAAAAAGCAAGCATAGGATTACACATGAAATACAGGAATAACTTACAGCTTGTAATTCCAACTCACATATGAAAATAGGTTTTAAGTTAAATTTTATATCCTGATTTTATATCCTGACTATACTGGTTCTTGCTTCATCCTTTATATTACTGTGTCCTTTGTGTACAGCCTCTAATCATTCTGTATATAATTGATTGAAATCAATTGTAGGTACAGTCTATTTATTTTGATAAAGGTAACTATATTGTACAGTATATAGAATATAAGAAATAAATGTTAAGTGAACATACAAAAATTAATGAGACCGAACAATTTTTAAACAGAGAATCTTTTATTAACTAGATCTCTACAGTTAATGAAAATGAAACTGATTACAAATTCACAAGAGAAAGTAAATTACATTTTTATCCTGTTTAGAAAGGTTAAAACTGTGAACAGTGCTGTAGGATGCATAAAGTTTGGGTAGGTTTTCTCAAGCCTTAATTTGGTTGCAATATATTCTTTATTTGAATTAGAAGTTATTCCATTTGTGATGACAAGAGTTTGAAGAAAAAGTGATACTGAACACCATGTTTTATACTGTATCATGTGTGCAGGATGAGATTGATAGTTATATATATTTGAGCAAAAGAGAGCAGTAATATTTTTTTAGCTTGTTTGTTCCAGAAGATAAAATGCTTATGACGTGAAAACAACTCTTTTAGTTTATTCCAACTGAGAAAATAGGTACGTAGGGTGTGTAGGTATGTATGTATTTATATTTAAAAGAGCAGACTGCTGAGATAGTACTGCATATAATAGAAAGACAAAGGAGGAAAGGAGTTTCTTGGCTTGGTGTAGCAGAGAAAGTGGATGAATATAAGTATAAAAGAAAATGTTTTAATTAAGTATATCTGTTATATTGGAGATTAGATCCAGAAAATAAGCCATTACTTCCTGAGTTCATTTTCCCAATTCCATTTTATGAACTGAAAAATAATGATAGGAGTATTTAGTTGAAAGAAGAGCAGATATATATAATAGAGATTATACCACATGAATGTACACAATGTGATATTAGAGATAGCTATGTGTTTGTGTCTGTGAAGATGAGAGATTTATTGAGCAAAAGAAATAAAATTGAAGCAAGATTGTACAGTATAATGCCTTCTTTTGTAAATAATTATGAAATATGTGGTTTATAGATTATATTGTGTGACCGAAGCACTCGTACAATATTTCAAATTACTCGGTGTACAAGTTTTCTGCTAAAAAAAATTCATCAACTTAAACTTCATAGACTCTTTAGTGTGTGTATACATTTTCACAGTTACAATAAAAAGTTATGGAAAAGACCACAAAATTTCAGATTTTTTAAAGATGTGATCAGTTACATTCCATAATTACTTCCTTCAAAAAACACGAGAAAATTTATTACTACTAAATCTTGAAATTTGTAATTGATACCTTTGTATTTTATCAGGCTGAATGTGATGTATATTATTATGCTAATAATCACACAAATACAGTACTAGTTATACAGTAATATGAATAAATGTATACAAGATAAAGCAAGCTCCAATGATTTTAAAAAATTTTGTATGTATAGTAATATTGTATGCATATATGTAGATTGTATACACAAGCACAAGTGTTGCATACTATTGTATATTTGACATTACATTAATTATGAATTTTAGATACGTCATATGGTCATTGATGCAAACGGCCATGTCCAGGGATCTTAAATAGCTTTAGAAATGGCAGTGATTTACCATTCAAAGTGCCTAGTCTCTACTTAGATTGTACTTGAAATTGTTATGTTAAAAAACTATGAATATTTATTACTGTATTTATGTTTAATCCTGAACGAATTTTCAGCTGTAAGTCATTCCATCAAAACATCTTTTTATTTGCTTTCAGTCTGTCAATTTGTAAATTTCACACACAGCAGTTGAATGTTCTTTTACCTTCATATACCAATATTGAAATTTACTTTGCACTAAATCTGTCTATCAATGACAGATAGATAATGTAAATACAAATATCTTAAGAGGATATATAGCTTTGCGAAGCTGTACTCAATGAAAATTGTATTTTTCTAGATAAATACTTGCAAATATACAGGCCAAATTAAAGAATGTCACCTTAGGAAATGTTTTTAAATTGATATATTCAAAGCATTGTTATACAGATTGAAAAATTACTCCACTATGGTTGTTACCTAGAGCTGCACCTCATGACTAAAAATAAATTAACTGTTTTTGCCGAGAGCTGATTTACTGAGGTTTAGAATTTCAAATTAAACTTAAAAGACCAGCTCATATTAGTAAGGTACAGAAGGTTAAATTGACAAGGAAAAGTTTCCATTGTGTTGTGTCTGAGAATTATATCCAGTTTTCTAGTAGAACATTGTAATGAAATAAAACTTGCCTGGTTCTTTACCAGTTCTGGTATCCATTGCAATATACAAGTGTTTACCTCTTAATTTCATCTTATTAAATTCTAGAAAACATCAGGGAATAAATTTTCATTTTGCAGTAAAAGACAAAAATTATTGTAATTCACTTTGACTACATGTACCGTATTTCATTTCCAAACATTGTCATCCATGTATCAAATGTGTTTGGGTTCATCTGATTTTTATTGTTGCCATTTGTTACAATCAAGTCAAACATCCGGCTGATTTTGATAAATAAGTTTTGAAATACTAAAATTCAATAAAAACAAATTAATGACTTACTTTATGACCGGGCTGTCGAATGTGCTTCTCTTCCCAATAAAATGACCAAGAACGACACTTCGGTCACTGTAATTTTCCAAAATTTGTATGAAAAATTGGAAGTTTAGTTTTAAAGCGAAAGGGGCCAAAAAAGTCCATGTGCTAAAGTTTTCTAAGTATCTCATTTTCTAGTGAAATCTAACATAACTTGGTTGAATATTTCTTGTAAATTATAATTTTACATGACTGTTCATGTGATATACTGACATAGCTTTTTTAAATTGTCTTGCTTGAAAAAATTAATTCTTTAAAAGTTTCCTTATTTTCTAGTTTTATATTTAAGTCTGTCTATAATTTTCAAAAATAAAATCCCTGAAGTGTATGATAAACAATGAATGTAAAATTTAGAGATGATTCTATTCTGTATATCGAGTTTCTAGCCAGGCAATTTTTCTAGAAGTAAACTTGATTGGCATAAGAAATAAAAGAGTAACAAGAAAGTGGCATAACCATAATGATGTATTTCATCAGAATGCTGTTCGCAATTAGGATATATAACTGTATTGTTTGTCCATGGAAAAGTGTTTTAAGTTAATGTGGCACAACTCTAATAATGTACAAGATTTTTTTAATTACCATATATATAAAATTACAGTACATAAATCAGGTTGATTTATAAATTTCCATGGAACTGGAAATATTGTTTTGCTTAAGTGCTGAAATTACTGAATAATACCATAACTTAGTTGGTCATGCTATGAATTTATTAATTATTATTACAGGTGTGCCTGAAAATGAAATTGATAAGTTACATGGAATTCACAATATTCGGATAGGCATTATTAAATTCCTCACAGAAGCTCTTTAACAAAAATATATGTTCAATATGGTCTTTTAATTATTAACACAGAAACTGTACATATAAATACTATCTTGTGTGAAGTCAAAAGAAATATCACTTTATAAATATATGACTGTTTACAAATTTGGTTTTAGTACTGCCTTACTTTGATGTTTTATTCAATTTTTATATAGAAATAGTTTTTGGACTGATAATGCACAGATTAAAAATTAGTAAAATTAAATTGCTATGTAATATGACAAACTTGGAGGAAAACATTTACCATTTTCCTAACCATACAAACCTGTAGCTCTTTATTAGGGAATACAGTATACTTTTAGCGAAGGTGAAACTAGCCATAAGACTTTTAGCTAGGTGTAACTACTGGGGGGGGGGGAGGGGGCCCTACCCTACTCAAACACAGACACCTGTGTTCTATCGTCACTTTTACTTGCAGGCAGTACTTATCAGTGATGGTGGGCCAATATGTATAAAGAGCTACAGGTTTGTATGGTTAGGGAAAATACAATTTACTTCCAAATTTGTCATTTTTTCTGACACCAGAATACAAACTTTTCGCTCTTTATTAGGGAGGACTCGTCCTTTAGGTGGGTGGAAGTCCGAACCAACTGGCTGGTTTTTGACCCCCAGTTTTCCTCATATGTGCTCCACATGTAACAGGGAGAATCCCTGACACCTAGCTAAATTCCGTGCAAAGCACGGTTAGCAGCCTGAGCGATCTCTGTGATTGTGTGTTACTAGCAGCACTAGTCTTGGTAAGAATTTTCCAAAATATAAGAATCTTTGAATCGACCATAAACATTACCCAATCCCACCTCGCCAGGGGGGTATGGGGACGGAACAAGTACACATATCTTATACCAGGTTACACAAGGGAAATGGTTTTACCTGCAGACAGCAGAGGCAAGCTTGCAGAGTACTGCAGGTGCTGTTCCTCAAAAGAGGGGAAGATAAAAGAAAGAAAAGAGCCAGTCATTCTTATCATTCATCCCAGACTTAATCCCAGGTAAACTCTGACCTCCACTGTAGTGTTTGTCTTAAAAATATGACAAATTCGTATGTAATTTGTATTTTTCCTAACTATACAAACCTTAGTTATTTATTATGGGTAATTACTTTCGGCGTAGCTGAAATTACAAGCCATTAGAATTTTAACGAGGGTTTACTACCACACCGCTAGTTAGCGGGGGGTAGGGAGGGTAACTTGCTAAACCCCCCCCCACACACACACGTGCTGAGCTCCCTTTGCTTAGAGGTAGGACTTCACGGGGGATAGGGTTGGCGGGCAAGTTTGATTAAATAGCTAAGGTTTATACGTTAGGAAAACAAATTACCTACGAATTTGTCATTTGTTCCGTAACTGAAATACAAACCACGCTATTTAATATGGGTGACTCAACCCTTAGGAAGGGTGGTAAGTCCCGGCCAGTACTGGCTTTTGGCTTTGCCCGGGTACTCAGTATCTGAGTGTGTCAGCACTCAACAATAAGGAGTCCCTGCACCTCGCTAGCACCTTGCTGTGCAAGGGCTGCGGCCTACGTAAGCTGTGTGTGAAGGTTTGAAGAGTGACTCGTCCTAGGAAGTAGACCTATAGTCCTTTAGATGGAAACTTTAGGCTAGGACTCTCCCAATACCACCTCCTCAGGGTATGGGGATGTGACAGTATTAGCTTAATACTAGGAACACAGGGAGACATGGTTTACCTGCAGTGGTTCGAGGTCAGCTGCGCAGAGAACCCAGGATGCTGCTTTCCCCAAGAGAGGGGAGGATGAAGAAAAGAATAAGGGCCAGACAAACCTTTTCATTCATGCAGACTAAAACCGGGTAACAATGCCCACAACCTTCTGCTACTCGTCCATTAAGGAGCCTGAGGTTTAAACCAGCTGTTGTGCAGCCATCACAGGGACGATAGAGAACGTATCGAGCCTCCTGTGGGTCACGTCTTGCAGGCTGTGAAGGTCGTTTGACGCTTCCACACCCCAGCTTGTAGAACCTGCGTCACTGAGAAGTTCTTTTTGAAGGCCAGATACGTAGCTATGCCCCTGACATCATGTGCTCTAGGGCGCCGTGACGGAGGAGGATCAGGATTCAGGGACAGATGGATTACCTTACGAATCCATGCCGAGATAGTATTCTTGGTAACCCTCCTCTTTGTCCTCCCAGTGCTCACAAACAATGCCTGCACTTGGGGATGAACTGCAGCCGTTCTTTTGAGATATACTGTAGCCTCAGACTCCTTACTGGACACAGTAGGAGATGGTCTGGGTCATCTGTTACAGAACGAAGACTCGAAATCTGGAAAGAGTTGAACCGAGGGTCCGGCACTCCCGGATTCTGAGTCTTAGCAACAAACTCGGGGACGAATCTGAACGTTAGCTCCCCACATCCCCTTGAATGGGCGATGTCATATGAGAGACCATGAAGTTTACCGACTCGCTTAGCCGAGGCCAAAGCTAGTAGGAACACCGTCTTCCAAGTCAGGTGCCGATCTGAAGCCTGGCGTAATGGTTCGAAGGGAGGTCTCTTAAGAGACCTGAGAACTCGAACCACGTTCCATGGAAGAGGTCTCACTTCCGACTGAGGGCAGGTCAGTTCATAACTTCGTATGAGTAGGGAAAGTTCCAGCGAAGAAGAAATGTCCACTTTTTGAGCCTGAAGGCTAGACTTAAGGCCGAGCGATAGCCTTTCACTGCCGAGACTGAAAGGCGCATTTCTTCTCGCAAATACATGAAGAACTCCGCTATTGGTGGAATAGTGGCATCGAGTGAAGAGCCCCTCCACGACACCAACCACAGAAAACTCTCCACTTTGCCGGGTAGACCTCTGCGGATGACCTTCGCAGGTGTCCAGACATCCTGTTCGCAACCTGTTGCGAAAATCCTCTCTCTGTGAGGAGATACTGGATAGTCTCCAGGCGTGAAGTCGAAGCGAAGCTACGGCTTTGTGAAAGATGTTTTGGCGTCTGGTTGTTTGAGTAGCTCCTGTCGTGGAGGGAGTTCTCTCGGAAGTTCCGTTAGGAGTTGCAGAAGGTCTGGAAACCATTCCGCGTGATGCCATAGCGGAGCTATAAGGGTCATCGAGAGATTGACCGATATTCTGGTCTTGTTGAGTACCCTCCTCATCAGACAGAACAGGGGAAAGGCGTATACGTCGATGTTGTCCCACCGTTGTTGGAAGGCATCTTGCCAGAGTGCCTTGGGATCCGGGACTGGGGAGCAGTACAGCGGGAGCTTGAAGTTCAGCGCTGTAGCGAACAGATCCACAGTCGGGGAACCCCACAAAGTCAGGACTTTGTTGCCTACTACATGATCCAAAGACCACTCGGTACTCACTATCTGAGACGCTCTGCTCAGACTGTTGGCGAGCACATTCCTCTTGCCTGGAATGAAGCGAGCCGATAGTGGAATCGAGTGGACTTCGGTCCATCTCAGTATCTCTACTGCGAGATGGGATAGCTGTTCTGAAAAGGTATCTCCCTGCTTGTTGATGTAAGCCACTACTGTGGCGTTGTCATTCATCACCACCACAGAGTGACCCGCCAGGTATTGTTGGAACTGTTGAAGGGCCAGGAATACGGCCTTCATTTCTAGCAGATTTATATGGAGGCATTTTTCTGATTCTGACCACAGGCCTGAGGTCCTGTGGTGCAGAACGTGGGCCCCCACCCTTTCTTTGAGGCGTTCGAAAACAGCATCAAATCCGGGGGGAGGACGAGAAGATCCACTCCCCTTCGTAGGTTCTCGTCTTTCACCCACCACAGAAAATCCGTCCGTTCCGCAGGACCCATAGGGATCATGACGTCCGGGGAATCGTGTCCTTGATTCCACCGGGACTTGAGTCGCCATTGCCGAGATCTCATTCTGAGGCGCCCGTTGGGAACTAGACGGGCCAAGGATGAGGGGTGACCGAGGAGACGTAACCACGATTGGGCTGGGAGTTCTTCTCGTCTGAGGAAAGGACACGCGACCCTCCTCAGCCTTGCTATCCTGTCGTCTGATGGGAAGGCTTTGTGGAGATTGGTGTCTATGATCATGCCTAGATATACCAGTCTTTGAGTAGAAAGCAGAGAAGACTTCTCGAGATTTACCATGATCCCCAGATCTTGGAAAAGTCCCAGAAGTTTGTCTCGGTGTCGAAGAAGGGCTGAATCCGAGTCTGCTAGGATCAGCCAGTCGTCCAGATAACGGAGGAGATGGATGCCGATCCTGTGTGCCCACGACGATATTAGGGTGAACACTTTGGTGAAAACCTGAGGTGCTGTGGAGAGACCGAAACACAGCACCTTGAACTGGTAGATCTTGTTGTCTAGGCTGAGACTTAAGTACTTCCTTGAAGACGGATGGACTGGGATCTGGAAGTACGCGTCCTTCAGATCCAGTGTACACATGAAGTCTTGTGGTTTCACTGCAAGTCTGACTGTGTCTGCCGTCTCCATGCTGAACGGGGTCTGCTTGACAAACCTGTTCAGAGCTAAGAGGTCGATGACTGGTCTCCAGCCTCCAGACGCCTTCTTTACAAGAAAGAGTCGACAGAAGAAGCCTGGGGACCCGTCGACGACCTCTTGGAGCGCGCCCTCCTTCAACATAGTCTCGCCTTCTGCCCGAAGGGCTTGCCCCCTTGCCGATCCCATAGCAAGGGAGCTCAACGACACTGGATTCGCTGTCAGGGGAGGTAGAGATGTTATGAACGGGACGCGATATCCTTGACTGATTACGGAAATCGTCCAGGAATCGGCCCTGAGTTGCTGCCACCTGCTTGCGCAACTTTTTAGGCATCCCCCCACTGGTATACATGCAGGGGGACTGCCAATCCTAGCGTTTGTGACCTCGGCCACTCCCTCTAGGATTTTTCCCTCCCCTGGAGAACTTTTTGCCTTTCTTGTCCTTGACAGGAAAGGGCTTTGACACCGTTGTCTTCGCTGCTGCTGCCGGTTTCGTGGTCTTGGTAGGGCGTGGTTGTTGGGTTGCTGGAGGTTTATAGGGCTTTGATGTTAAAGCCCTATGTAGGAGAGAGTCCTGGTTGGACTTCCTCTACCTCTCAGCCGCCTGCTCCACGTCCTTAGGCTCAAACAGATTCCTCCTCAAGATGGAGGAATGTCTGAGCCTGCTGATCTCAGTGCTGGGGACCTTCTGGTGGAATCTCTCAAGACACCGCATCTCGACGCTTCAAGATGGTATTAGCCCACAAGTTCGAGACTTGGTGGGCTAGAAACTCGATGGTACGAGTGCCTGAAAGTAGAAAGGTCACCATGGCCATCCTGGTACTCTCCTTTGACAAGTCCTCAGATCGTAACAGGATGCCCAGAGACCCTAGTCAGATGTCCAGCCACGAAGTTGCCTGCATGGCACACTTCGCCACCTTCTCCTGGCTCAGAATCTCCGTAGCCGAGAAAGACACTTGCCGGCTGGAGAGTCTCTCTAGAGGGACTCCCCTGGTAAGCTCTTCCAAAGAGTGGTGTAAGGGAAGAGCTAAACAAGTCTCCTCCATGATGTCGAAGTACTGTACCTCCTCTGATGGACATGAGGAGGCGGGAGGAGTTTGTTACCGTCGCTGGAACGGCTGGAGAAGGCATGCTCGGAGAGCTGGCCCTCGACCTTATCTCTGGCATTCTTAACCCCTTGGGACCAGGGCAAAGCCGCACTGGCCCTAGAGGGTTTTTGAGTACCAAAGATTCGGTCCAAGACCGTGTCCTTGCCCTCACGAGGAGGAATCTCTGGGTCCGCGAACCCATTAAGATTCCTCATAAGGATCAAAGGATCAGAACCTGCCAGAACGCATGCTCTGACTCCTGTAGCTCTCCTCCTGAAGGGCTGGCAGCGAAGTCTCCTGTCCCCAAAGGCTCTTCTTGGGGGGACTCGTGGACATTCTCCGAGGGCTTGGCTGGCTCTGGTCTAATCCTTGAGGACGACTTCGGAATAGTCTTGGAGTCCTTCGACTCCCTCCTGGGGGGGGGGGGGATAACAGAACTCCAACAGTGATGTTGGGAGGCTCTTCTCCACCCCTACCCGAGAAGACTTCTCTGCGCGAGGTGGGGTTTCCCTCATTGGTGCGATGGGGGAACGCCTCACCTCACGTGACTCCCCCGAGGACAGGAAATCTTCGTCCAAAGGGGAGGGAGAGAAAGTCTGGGGGGGAGGGGAGGAGGCCTTCCTCAAAGACTTCCGAGGAGTCAGCATCGCCCTTGGAGAAGTCACCACGTCAGCTACTCCTCTCTTCCTCTTCAGGAGTCGAAACTGCCACTAATTTGTGGCCCAGCTCAGAGAGAACAGGCTTAAAAGCCTGTACGACCGCTCTGACAAGGGACCCAAACCAGGGCTGGCGACTGACAGCTGTGCTGTCAGATACTCCCTCTGGAGGGAAGGGGATCGTTAGATCCCTAGGAGGAGTTACCAAAGTAGGGTCTGCCTGAAAAGAAGGAAAGTTCCTGGACCTATCTGGAGTCCTCCCTCCCTCCGGTGAGCGCGCTGTTCCGAGCTTGGGGGGGGGGACGCGATGACGATGACCTGGCCGCGCGTCGTTGAGCATAACTTGGCCCATCGTCGTGAATGAGAGATGCTATGGGTGTCCAATGGGGTTTGCTGACTCTCTTGGCTGAAGCCAATGCGAGCGGGAGACCTGTCATCAAGGTCAGGTGAACATCTACTGCTTGAAGTCCTGGATTGAGATCTCCTTTTCGACTAAGGGTCCGTAGGCTCAAAAGTCCATATGAGGAGGGGTGATGCTGACGTGAAGGAAAGGTTAATTTCTTTCGGTCTGAAGGCGAGGCTCAAGGACTAGAAGTGGTATTTCATTGCCAAGACCAAGAGAAGCTTTCCTCCCGGTAGGTAGCCGGAGAACACCCCTAATGTTGGCATAGTAGTATCGAGGGGAGGGATATCCCTTCCATGATACCAACTTACAGTCCACTTAGCCTGGATGGCCAAAGCCGAAGATCTACACAGGTATCCACACATTCTCTTTGCAACCTGTTGCGGGAAAGACTCCCTGGGAGAGGATGAGCTGGATAGTTTCCAGGCGTGAAGTCACAGCGAAGATACTGCTTTGTGAAAGATGTTCACATGTGGCTGTTAAGAGTCGCTGAGGGGGTTCTCTCTGTCAGGAGTTGTAGATGAGTCAACTGGGCATAACGAGTCTGCTGGGCAAGAGGGTAAGATGAGTCTGATGGCCTGTTCCCAAAGATCAAGGGCAGGGGATGGATGAATCCCATTCCCCCGGGATCTCTCAGGATCTACGTCAGTAGGCAAGACGAGTCTTCTAACGAGAGAAGACTGCTGATGATGAGGCCTGCTCTGAAGGTCAATGGGGGAGAATGGGCAAACCCAATTGTCGTAAAAAGGATCCCATGGTGGCGAGACCAACTAGGAAAGGCGGCCACCGTTTTCCGTTAATGTCGGCAATCCTTCCAGCAAGAGGGAATATTGCTGCATAGTGGCTGGTGGAGGGACTACTGCCTCAACGGGGGAGTGGATGAATCTCTCTCTTCACTGGAAGAATTCTCTGAAGGGGAGACCAACGGGTGAAGGAAGTCTTTTCCATGGACGGGATAGACACAATCAACATTTGCTGTTGTAGTCGTCAATTCTCCCCACAATAGAAGGGAGAGTTCCAGTACCTAGAGGCGATCGTCTTGGCTGCACTCTGTTTTCCACCCACGAGTTCTAGCTAAAGTTGAAGGTCAACATCGCACGTTCTCTGAGAAAGAAGCCGGAGCTCAAAACCAAGTTCTCCTCAATGGGGGTGGTACCCCTTGCCCCGAGGAAGGTTGCCCTCATCTCCGAGAGGCTTAAAGGGTGGTACCATTTGGACTCTGACCAAAGCCCAGAGGCTCTCTTTTCTTTGATGCATCTGGAGGGAGTACAGTATTCAATTCAGGGAAGGGCCAAGGAAGTTGACTCCTCGGTGAAGTTTCCATTTGTCAATTGATGTCTTGGGTCCATCTCTTCCCCGGATCTCATCGAGACCAGCGAAATACTGTACGGGGGGATCCTCCTCCTGTTCCTATTTGTGCCCCAGACGACGCTGGACTCGAAGGACTCCAATGCGGGCTTGATGAACCTTAGTTAAACGGTGACTTTCATAGACAGTAGGTTGGCCAGGGCACCAGCCACCCGTTGAGATACTACCACTAGAGAGTTATGGGGTCCTTTGACTGGCCAGGTAGTACTACATTGGATCCTTCCCTCTGGTTACGGTTCATTTTCCATTTGCCTTCACATACACAGAATAGTCTGGCCTTTACAGATTCTCCTCTGTCCTCATACATCTAACAACACTGAGATTACCAAACAATTCTTTTTCACCCAAGGGGTTAACTACTGCATTATAATTGTTCTGTAATTACTTTCCTCTTGGTGAAGGTAGAAGAGCCTCATTAGCTTTGGTGAGCAGCTCTTCTAGGAGGACACTCCAAAAACAAACCATTGTTCTCTAGTCTTGGATAGTGCTATAGCCTCTGTACCATGGTCTTCCACTGTCTTGGGTTAGAGTTCTCTTGCTTGAGGGTACACTCGGGCACACTATTCTATCTAATTTCTCTTCCTCTTGTTTTGTTAAAGTTTTTATAGTTTATATAAGAATATTTATTTTAATGTTATTACTCTTAAAATATTTTATTTTTCCTTGTTTCCTTTCCTCACTGGGCTATTTTCCCTGTTGGGGCCCCATGGCTTATAGCATCCTGCTTTTCCAACTAGGGTTGTTGCTTAGCAAGTAATAATAATTATAATAATAATGAGACGTAACCACTGCTGCTGAAAGTGCGTCTTGTAGAGGAAAATCTCCTGTCATCCTTCTCCTAGGATCCCATCGATCTGCGGAAAAAACTACTGCATGAAGACGATGAACGTATCTAAGGGTACGTGTCTCTGATAAAGAGACCGGAGTATCTCTTGAGATTTATTTTAATCCTCCAATCTCAGTAAACTTAGGGAGAAGTCTCGGTGGTAACAAAGGTCGGCCATTGAGTCTGTTAGGATCAGTCTGTTATACTGAAGTCTTCAGTGAACGAAGCTGATCCTGTCAAACTAAGTTGACACTAGGGTAAACCTTCTCGTGAGAACTGGTATTCATTGATGACAGTATTCCGGAAGTTAGGAGAATGTCCTAGTGGTCAAACGTACCCAGGAAGCCCTGTGGACTAACTGCTTTTTTGACCGAATGCCTTCTCGTTGAATAGTTTGAAAAATCTAACCTGTTCCAAGAAAAGAGGAAGGAACTAGAGAAGAGGCTCAGAGACATCAATGAAAACACATCGTTCTGTCCGAAGAATTAACAGTTGAGACGGGCAACCGAGTGTATGTTCGGAATGTGTAGGTAAGGAGAGAATCGCCCTCACACTTCCATAGGTGGGAGAAAAAGAGAAAGTATATTCTCTTAAAGCTGAGCTGCGAGTTCTCTGTCCTTGTTGGAAAGAGATGCATACTCCCAACTCGTAGGAGGGGACCCATCATGGGACAACCTCCTTGAGGACGAGAAAAAGAGAGTTATCACTTGGATAAAAGCATCGATTATGTCCACAGCATCCCTTTCCCAGTTACGACCGAGAGGCATTTTCTTGGTGACATCAGGATCACACAAGTACAGTGCCGTAGACATGGTCCAAGACCGTGTCTTTGCCCTCTTGAGGGGCCACCGCCGGGTCAGATAACCCCTTGATGGTCATTATGCAGACCAAAGACCAAGACCTGCCAGAGGACATGCTCCAACTCCTTCTGCCCTGCCTCCGATAGCTTCAGACTTGTAGGAAATATAACGCTCCATACTGTTAAAGTGCTCAACTAACAGATATAAAGATTTCATTTGCCTATACAGTAATTTGAAAATGAATAGTATTATAAGTACCTTATGTATAATAATAATTGATAAATATTTTGTATCCATTTTGTATTCTTTGATATTTCTGATTTATGTACTAATAATTGATAGATATTTTGTATTCTATGATAATTTTGTGTTATGGGGTGCTGTAATAAACGTTGCCATCCTTTCTTCCCAGTTCCCAATCAGTTCACCTTGTGCACTTGGCAAGTTAACTTCTCTCCTGTGAAGTCTCAAGAAGGTTCGACATTTTGGAAGCGTAGATTGTTCTTTATCTTAGTGTGTTACACATTTTTAGTTGTTAATCCCTAGAAATGATTCATGTTTTTAATTGCCATTGTACAAGGGTTCTGACGAAATTGTTTATGGAATTAGTGTGTTCTCGAGGTACCAGGTAAGGACGCTATGTTTATGTTTTTTTTTACAGAACTACTTATTCTTGTGAGATTTAAGTGATCATTGTGATTGTTTTATATTGTTGTCATGTGTTAACTTTCTGTAATCATATTAATTTTCGATGCTTATATTAAGATATTGATTTGTTTTATCATTCATTTCAGTTCAAATGTAATACACCATCTGACAAGTTTATATGGAAAACACAATAAATAAAAGCATACATGGTGGTGTCAATTAGATCCCATACATTGAAACACACCCTACAGGGCTAGCAGCTCTAGGATGATGGTCGTCGTCGATATCGAAGTTATCCACCCACGAGACATCATTTTGGAGTGGGTCAAAGTTGTCCCTTGCGCGATGTGTCGCTTGCATAAACCCTTTGGGTCGAGTCTTGGCGTCCTTCAGCCCCTTCCGAGGAGGAAAGAATTCTTCCAGGAGTGAATGTCTTGAGCAGTCATCTGTTCGTGTCTCTCCTGCTGAGGGAGAGACGTCCTTCCGTAAGGATCTGGATTCGATAGGGGAGGGGCGGAAAGGATTTGCCAGTGACTCGAGAGATGAAAGCGAGAGCCTACTCGCGGAGGAGTGGGAACGACGATGCTGAGCCTCCACTTCGATGTCTGTACCTGTGTCAGCTTGATCCGGGATGACACCTGTGGTTCAGTTACTCCTCATTTCCTCTCCAGGGGAGAGAAGGAAGGTCAACTGCAGCACTGACCGAGAGGCCCCCAGAGAGGGTCTCTGAAAAGGTAGGACTTTCCTACCTGTATCTATCGACAACTGGACGAAAGAAAAAGCGGATGGCTATGGCTTTGAAGGTTTTACCTTACACGGGAATGGAACAGGGCGGCTGCCTGTTTGGACTGCTTGGGTTCCCTGAAGGTAGGTTCTTCCAGAGGGGATTGTCGGGAGTCGTCTTTCTGGTAAGATGTTCTTGGAAAATGGTGATCGAGAGTAGATCTGTGGGAAACAGACTTACGCACTTTAGGTGAACGATGATCTGAATCTGATGATCTGCGCTTGCGGGCCGGAGAGAGATAAGGAAAACCTATGTGAGGCGCTGGCAAACGGTAGGTTGGCAAGTGCCAATACCGCAACGAGAAGCTCGAGAATAAGTGTCTGGACGACTGCCTCCATTCTAAAGGAGTTCGCCTACGGTCTGGCAAACGATGGCGTTCGGGCGAATGGCGGCTGGTTAGCGAACAGCTAGGAAGTGGCGAGTGGCGAGTCACAGGAAAACCAGGCAAAGCTGGAGAATGATGAGCAGCTGGTGATTAACGGAGGCTGACAAACGGTGAGCTGGTGGCGACCAGCGAGAAGCCAAAGAATGATGAACAGCCGGCGATTGACGAGTCACAGTTAAGTGATGAGAAGCAAACCACAAACTGCGGGAGCTTGATGAGCAGTTGGAGAATTCGGAGACTCTATAGCAGCTGGCGCACCACGAACAGCTGTCAGGTGGTGAGAGGTTGTAGAGTGATGGTGGATAAGCAATCGCAAGTCTGAGGCAAACGGCGAGCCATTGGTGATCGGCGAGAAGCCAGAGAATGATGAACAGCCGGCAGTTGACGAGTCACAGGTGAATGATGAAAAGCAGGGGGACTGTGAACAGTTGGCGAACCATGAACTTCGGGAGCTCGGCGAGCAGTCGGAGACTCCAGAGATTCTATGGCAGCTGATAAACCATGAACAGCTGTCAGGTGGCGAGAGGTTGGAGAGTGAAGGCTGACAAGGTTCGTCATGATGACGATCTCTAGGAGAGAGCTGTGCTAGATAGGACGAGTGATGAGGAATGAGCGAGCGGCGAGGTCCTAGCGATTGACAATCCTCTGAGGGAGATCGTCCGATGGGTGAATGAGGAGAGCCAAAGAGACGACTCTTAGCCAAAAGCAAAGGAGAACATATGAAGCGTTCAGGAGGACCATGCACTCTGCAAGCTCGTTGATGTCGGCGAAGATCTTCTGAAGAATGCTCACCAGGAACAGGAAGATGTCTAGAAGATATCGTTGTCTCTAAGGGGGATTTCACTCTAGGACGAGAGACCTGCCTGGGAAGGTTGCTAGATAGAGATGATGAAGGAAAGTTCTCTCTCAGAAGGGTAAGCAGACCCAACACCTGGGAAGAATGACTCTTCCTCGAAGGGAAAGTTGTCCAACTCCTGGAGGCGGACCTCCGGGCAGCGCTCTTTGCTTCCCGTCAACAAGCATTGTTCAAGTTGAATGTCTGTATCAAGCACTACCTGTGAAAACATAGTTGAAGCTAATGTTTCGAGGTCAGCGTGCTGATCAGGAGCTGCCACAGGTGCAAGAGAACAGGACTGTGACAGCGCAGGGACAGCAGATTCCACAGGAACGAATGGCTCTGCTCTTCTACGTCAGCTGTCTTAGCTGAACGAAAAAGTATGGCATCGCTAGCTGAGGAATGTAAAAACAAATTATTTTTAAAAAAATCCCTCGAGAAGAGCACCTAATCTGCAGATGGGAAAAGTGTCCATTGAGAGAACAAAAACATATTAAGGACTGTGCACTCCCTTCACCTGGCGACATCTCCGTCAGTGAAGAACTGAAAAAAAAATAAAAAAATAAAAAAATTACAATTAATTAACTTAGCTGACAAAACAAACTACTCAGGAGAACCAGTAAACCTCCATCAGGAAGGGGGTTTCCCAAGAGGGAGCGGACAGTCTAAAGGTCATACGCTCCCTCCGCTGGTTAAGAATGGCCGTTGGCCCATCGCAGCATGAAGGAGTGTGGCGTTAAGAGCTTAAAAGTTAAACTACAACCAGTTATTATTCCAACTTAATTAATGAAGAAATCCATTGGGGAGCGAAACGTAGTCCCTCTAACGGAAAATTGTTCCCCGTGCAGAAAATCTGCCGGCAACCCATGTAATAGGGGGAAGTGGCACCGTCAGTGAGAAAGAAAAAGACCGAAGTCAAGCTCTGTGAAGGTCGCAAGCAGATTTCCTCCAAGAACACGTGGGAAGATGGCGACATTGACATCCGAACAGAGGAGGAGTATCCAAACGATGACGACAGAGTCACTCGGAAGGCCCCCTGCCTATGTGTTGCCCGTCGTTCAAGGGGAAAGATCGTAAGAGAAGGTTCTCCGCCCTTGATGACCTGCCACACTACGCTGTCACACAAACAGCAACATTCACTGTAAAGAAAAGCTAAAAATATATCATCCCACGCCTATTGACGTAAAGGGCCTCCTGCTTTCCTAGGATGTGGTAGCTGTTACTCAGGCTCCCTCTTAGGGTTAAAATATATATATATAATATATATATATATATATATATATATATATATATATATATATATATATATATATATATATATATATATATATATACATCAAGAATGTTTTCATATACAGTATATAAAAGAAAAACATAAGATTAAGAAAAAATAAGTCAAATGGCCAGTAAGTTGGAGCGGGGAGCCAAAAGTGGGGTTCACAGCCCAGGTGTGCGAGTGAGCAGGGTAGCTACTAACAACCCTCGCTAACTAGCGGGTGGGTGGTTAACTCTCTCTGAAAGTCTAATGGCTCCTCTTTCAGCTTCGCCGAAAGTAATACCCTTATAAATAGGGTTGGTTTGTATTTAGTGATGGAACAAATCCTTAATATCTCCAGTCCTTCTTATGTCTAGTTGGAGTTTATTGTATGGTCTTGGGACCGCATATTTTAAAGCTCTAGAACATAGTACAGTATCTTCGATCGCAATAATTTGAACCATGTGTAACTATTCTCGTGTCAAACGTTGGCTGTACAATATGCAGCAATTATCTTGGATATTTTGGAAGTCACGTTCTGATAACTTAATTGGTTATTGTAAATAACAAAATTCTTGTTTTAATAGGCAGCCAGTATAAATCAATTAGTATAGAAGTGTTCATGTTAAGGACTATTTTCACAAATGAATAGAACTGTTTTGCTGAACTTCATCCTATATATAATGGGTTTCAAAAGGATAATGGATCCTTACCCCCTCCCCCACTACCACTCCATCATCTGGGTGGGTAACTTTGTCTTTGAGTAAAAAGTTTGCTGTTTGCTGGCCAGCATTCCCAATGGAAAACTTTTTTTGACTTCGTAAGTGTATTTTATTATTCTCTTTCACTGGTATTGACGTTTACCAGTTTTTCCAAGCAGTATTATGATGTCTTTTGGCTTGATTAATGTATGGAATTGTAACTCCTTAACCGGTTGTAAATTAACTGCAACTAACTGTTAAGATTTCCAGCGAGTTTGACGAAATTGTGGGCTTCAAACTATGCAGACTCTGGGTCTTCCAACTCTTCTAGTGCCTTATGGAGCCCAATTAAACGTTTGGTGAACTAATCTCTCTTTGGGAGTGCGAAAAGCTTGTCCAAACCATCCACATCTATCCCTCATCATGATAACATCCACATATGGCACTCGAGTAATCTCTCTTATAATTTCATTTCTAATCCTGTCCTGTCATTTAACTCCCAATATTCTTCTGAGGTCTTCGTTCTCAAATCTAATAAATCTGTTAGAGGTTGTTCCATTGTCATACCATGACTCATGTCCATACAGTAACACATATCTCACCGACCTGATAATATAATCTGAATTTTACATGTAATTTCAGGTGATCTGATTTCCAGAATTTACTTAACCTAGCCAATGTCTGATTTGCTTTTTTTCAATCTTTCACTAAACTCTAATCCTAAAGACCCTGTGTTAGAGATCATAGTTCCTAAATACTTAAAAGATTCTACCTCCTTAATCCTTTCTCCTTCCAATAATATTTAATCTTCCATTGCATACTCTGTTCTCATTATTTATATTGAGCCCAACCACATGTGATATTTCATGCATTTTGGTAAGCAAGCATTGCAAATCCTATGGTTTTCTGCTAGAAAGGACAGCATCATCAGCATACCCTAGGTCTACTAATTTCCTATTATAAATCCAGTCCAATCCTTCCCAATAATCTCCGACAGTTCTACGCATTGCAAAATCCATGAGGAGGATTCACAACATAGGTGACATATTCCCTTGGAGTACTCCGCTGTTCACTGGAAATTCATTCGATAGAACTCCGCTAATATCAATTGCTCTGTCTCGCTATTCTCATGAACAGACAATCAAATTCACACATCTAAGAGGAATTCCATAAAACACAGGACTCTCAACAATATTGGAGGTGCACACTATCAAAGGCTTTTTTAGTTCACAAATGCCATCAAAAGTGGATTTTTATATTTTATGCATTGCTGTAAAACATGTTTCAAAATTAAATAATATTAAGGGACTTCAATGGACGTGTAGGATTTTTAGGCTACCAAAACTTAAATAGAAGGTAGTAGGTTGGCCTGGCCACCAGCCGCCCGTTGAGATACTACCGCCAGAGAGTTATGGGGTCCTTTGACTGGCCAGACAGTACTACATAGGACCCTTCTCTCTGGTTATGGTTCTTTCCCTTTGCCTACACAGACACCGAATAGTCTGGCCTATCCTTTACAGATTCTCCTCTGTCCTCATACACCTGACAACACTGTGATTACAAGACAACTCTTCTTCACCCAAGGGGTTAACTACTGCAATGTAATTGTTCAGTGGCTAATTTCCTCTTGGTAAAGGTAGAATAGAGACTTTAGCTATGGTAAGCAGCTCTTCTAGGAGAAGGACACTCCAAAATCAAACCATTGTTCTCTATTCTTGGATAGTGCCATAGCCTCTGTACCATGGTCTTACACTGCCTTGGGTTAGAGTTCTCTTTCTTGAGGGTACACTCGGGCACACTTTTCTATCTAGTTTCTCCTTGTTCTGTTAAAGTTTTTATGTTTAAATAGGAAATATTCATTTTAATATTGTTACTATTCCTAAAATATTTTATTTTTCCTTATTTCCTTTCCTCACTGGGCTATTTTCCCTGTTGGGGCCCCTGGGCTTATAGTATCCTGCTTTTCCAACTAGAGTTGTAGCTTAGCATTTAATAATAATAATAATAATAATAATAATAATAATAATAATAATAATAATAATAGTGAACTAATTTTAGGCTGTATGAGATTAGGGATGATCAAGTTTACTAAACGGAGATTTAAGATGTAAAGGTGTTACACTTGGGAAAGATCACAATAGAAAAGTATAATAAACTATGAGTTAGTAAATGAGAAATAAGGGAATGATTATATATGAAGAAAAATCAATTGCTGATATCTCAAGTCATAATCTGATCACCGAAATTTTCAAAGTAAGATGGGAAGAAATAAAATAATTCAGAACAGAGGAAAAGAATTTAAAGTAACACACTACAAGGGTAGAGGAAATTGTAAAAAATGGACAAATAGACACAATTGAACCAAATATTAATAAAGGAAGCAGAAGAAAAGTTACCCAAAGAATACAAGATTAGAGTTCTTTAGGATGAAAAGACATAGGAAAAACCCTGGAAAAATAATGAAATAAGAAGGGGAATAAAGGCTAGAAAGGAACTAAAAAGAAAAGAAAACGATACAAATTGTTAAAGAAGCATTGAGAGTATAAATATGATCAAAAGAAGAGAGAGGGGCAAGAATTGCTAAAGAAGAAAATTATATAAAAAAAAGGGTAACAAGAAATGAAAAAGGCAAAAATAAAAAACCTTGGGAAAACAGACAAAATTAGGAACAGGCAGAAAATTCATAACAACGTAATAACTCTTTGGCAGTGGCTATAGGTCCGGAATTCTAGACAAACATTATCAGCATGACACGGCAGACTGCCGGAGAAGTAGGGGACAAGTTAATGGTCCGGAATTAGTTTCCGTACCTTCTTATCTTGTTCTATTGACACGGTAAACATAATTCCATACAAACCAATTATCAAACATAACAAAGCACGCATGCGCAGTAAATTCAGGACTATCAGAAGCTGACACGGAATTTCCCGTACCAATTATACAAGTTGTATTGACGCGGAAATTTCCGTACCCATAATACTGGTTGTATTGACATGAAGCTGCCTTATCAATAGCCACTCCGTAAATCTTTATGGCGAGAATGGAAATAAGCTAACCAATAAAGAAGCAAAAGAAGAATATATGAAAACGATATACTGAAAATATGAATGTAAAACGGACATTAGTTTAGCATGAATAAAAACGGATATAATATGAATATGAAATAGCGCAACTGAATGATAGCATACAAATAGATGGGTATGTCCCAGAAATACTCAGAGAGTACTATTTCCTTGTATGAATAGAAAAAGAATAATAAAACCAATGAAAAGCCCAACAATTAAAATGGAAAAAATGAAGAATTGCCTACGAAAACTGAAGGCAGAGAAAGCAGCACGATCGAACGGCCTTAATCCCGAGCAATTCAAACTCTATTAAATATTTCAGATGGAATATTCAAGACGAGGATGAAAGAGGAAATAGAAAACCACCTAAAAATAAATGATAAATAATGACTGCAAAGATGAATTTACAGGAGGCAAAATGGAAGACATTTCTATCCTACAGTACTAGATAGAAGAGTTATGTAATAAAAAACGCCGTATAAGGACAGCTATAGATTTTAATAAAGCCTTCAACTCTGCAATAAGCGTGCTATTACTTGAAGTTTTTACTAAACACAGGATCCGCACCAAACTTATAAATGCGATTGCAAATATTTACTAGACACACAAAATTGACGGAACAAATATTGACTTATGAAACACCGTATAGTGACAGCTAAAGATTTTAATAAAGCCTTCAACTCTGCAATAAGTGTGGTATTACTTGAAGTTTTTACTAAACACAGGATCCGCACCAAAATTATAAATGCGATTGCAAATATTTACTAGAGACACAAAATTGACGGAACAAATATTGACTTATGAGGGTATTGGGTGCTACTATAGTGTGAGGTCTACCGCCATATGTCGCCTACCCAGGTGGAGGATGAGGTCTACTGCGGGACCAGCGTCCCAGAGCCCCGCACCTAAACATCGAACATGTGAACTGCCCAAATCCATAAAAAATGTGACGTGTCCACGTGACCAGCCCATATAAAAGGAAGCAAATGGAGCTCCTAAATCAGTTTTTCCCTCGGCCTAAAAGAGATATCATAGATTGAGGGTACTAAAAATGTTGCTGAAGGAGTTTTATAGGAGAGTCATTCTGACAGAGGAAGCAGCACTCGCCTTTTTAAGAGAGCACAATCTCTTGGATACAGTTCAAGAAGCAGATCTATTTGTATCATTCTTAGAAGATGTATGAAGTTCTCCATCTACCTCTGTCCCACACTTCATTACCATTTAATCCCTTTGATCGAAGGTCATCCTTGATTTAACAAGCTTAGGTTTTAAACTAGAGTATAAAACGCCAGGCTGGGGTTCGAGTCCCGCTCAAACTCGTTAGTTCCTTTGGCAGTTGCAAGCTCACTACCCTTGTGAGCTAAGGATGGGGAGTTTGGGGAAGAATATAGGTCTAGCTACTGAGTCACCAGTAGCCATTGCCTAGCCCTCCTTGGTCCTAGCTTAGGTGGAGAGGGGGCTTGCGCGCTGATCATATGTATATATGGTAAGTCTCTGGGCATTATCCTGCTTGATAGGGCAATGTCACTGTCCCTTGCCTCTGCCATTTATGAGTGGGCTTTAAATATTTAAAGGGGAGATTATAGAAAAAGCACAAAAACTAGCTAACATAATGTGTACAATTATAGAGAGAAAAGATGTAATTAAGTGCTAGTAGGAATAAGGTTTGGCAAAGTATCGCGTTACCGTCTATGTTGTATGGACCAAATATAAACTTAAGAGAAACTGAAACAGAAAAAACTACAAAGGATTGAAAATGGACAATAAATGAACATATTTTGGTACCATTAAAAGTGCAGTTACTACTACATTAAGAGGAGAGTTAGGGGAATCTTATATGAACACAGGGGTGGTAGATGGGAAGGTCCAGTACATTAAAAATACCTTGAATGGGAAAAGATATTGAAAACGATATCCCTTGGCATACAAGAAAAAGGAGGAGGATGGAGTTAAACCTGGATGTGAGGAAAATGAGATGAATGACCAAGGCAAAATTAAAATCCCAAACCAGAAAGCGGGATACTGAAATATTGAAGGAAGACTTTAAAAACAAAGTGAGCTTAGAAATATACAGCAAGTGGAAGAAAGAAATTAAAGAAGAAACTATATGACAATGATTTTTCACCAGAGTTAATTCAAGTTCGCAAACATACTTTAAAAAGAAAACATTATTAATATACCGAAAGGGGAAATGTAAAGTGAAATTTATGTGACAATGGAGGAAATTTAACTTATATTTGATTTTTTTTTTCAGAAATATAAAGAAAGGAGTGAATTAACTGAGCTACTACAACTACATAAAGTAAACTTCAAAAAATAGTAGGATAATTTTCATTTAATCGAAGTGATATATCAACTATGGACAAAAGGACAAGATAATATAAAAGAAAGACCAAAAATTATAGAAAAACTTTTCTCCTCAATTCCAGTCCTGTTGATTTCCACCAATACATTGTTTAAGGAAGTGTTGCAAAGAAATTCTTATTCAAGAAATTTCAATTGTTTTCAATCTTAAAACTGAAGTAAGACTTTTTAAATATTAACAATGAAATTGAATTTTATCTAAAGACTGTAACTGAAGTAAACTTTTGTCTAAATACTGGAATCAAGTAGTATTTTTTACCTCAATAATGAAAATAAAGTAAAAATGTTTGTTTAATATCTAAAAATAAATCGAAAGATTTTGTCTAAATGCCAAAACAAAATGATAGAAGTTCATATTTGAATAATGAAACTAAAGTAAGAAGTTTCGTCTATCAAAACGAAAGCAGAACATTTCTCTTTTAAATACTATAATTGAACGTTTTCCCTCAATATTAAAACTTAAAAAGGACTTTCTATTGAAATATTAATATTAAAGTAAAATCTGAATGCCTGAATGTAATACCACCATTTTCTTATAATACCTTTTCTTATTTTGATGGCTGCTTTTCTGGTCCCATACAGCAGGGGAATCCCGCTCTCTACATCATAGCAGAACATGCCTTTACCTCCATGTAAAATTATCATAAGATGGGATATTCAAACGCTCATATGGATGTGCCTTTTATTTCTGACATTTCTTGTAATGTGATTCTATCTTTCTTTGTGTCTTTCATCATTAAATATTCTACAGTTGAAGAAGAATATTTTCTTAAAAGTCAGCTTAAAGAGCATTCATTAAACCGAAGACTGTACCTACTGTATAATTCTAGAGCATATTTAGATACATATTTTCAATTAACTTGCATATATTTCAGAAATGAATATAATAACAAACAATGACTACCGATGATAAAATGTTATCTCAAGTATCCACGAAAATACTGAGAAGTATAAGTTCACACAAGAGAAGATATAGTGGCTGTTTATAAAAACAGGATTGCTAAATCAGGGTGAAAAAAATCACAACCAAGCTTCTTAAATGAGTAAGCTTCAACTGAAGAGAATGCCACTTTATTAAAAGAAAATTCTGTGGCCATTTCATTCTAATCTCCCATAAAAAATCATGAACTTATGCTGGTTGGTAATGGCATTTTAAAAGATTACACCAAAATCTGTGTAAATTGATAAGAACTCAAAATCTTTTGTTTAAAAAGGAGCAAGCCTTATTTTTAAGATGGACGTTAAAAAGGAAATGCTTCCCAACTTGCATGAAAACAGAAGATAAATCTTGGTTATGATCTCCAGTAACCTTAGGGTCTCATTTCATGTATTGATATATCCTTTCCAGAAATGAGAGTAATGAGATACCCAGGGTCAATCCAATCATTCCTCCGATTTCACTCACAAATTGAGATAAAGGATAGCCATCACTATCAATAAATTCTTCAAATCTTCTTGCATCTATATACATATGAAAAGAATGGTCGTTATCATCTTCCTCTAAACTGGTGGATTCAACGCGAAATGCTAATCCAGGACCCATTCTTACTTCACCTGCAAGATCAATACTATAGTGATACTGAACTCTACTCTGACATAGTTCCTTGCATAGGTTAGCTTCAGTTTTATCCAAAAAAATCTCCAACATTGAACTATTTGAAGGATTTATGAACCAAAGTGAGTTTAGAAACTCCACAAACTGCTGAAAACTACAGAACTCAATATCAGCTTTCTTTTCCATCCAAGGTAAGCAACAGCCCAACTTCTTAGTCAGAAACTTTTCTAGACAGCGAACCAAACACTTTCCAGGCTCGTCATTTGAACCATGGAATCCCTGCCACTTTGAGACTCTTTTCAACTTGACGTGTGTATCGGACTGAACGTGATATACCTTTGAAGTTAATGGCAAGAAATCGCCTTGGGAATGGAGAAACACATTCATTGCAATGTTTTTATGGTAGTCTTTATTTTCAATAAACCGATATTGAGAGATAGACATACCTATGTTTATTTTACGCTGACCCTTAAACCTAAGAGAATGGCATGTATTAAAAATTGAGTAATTTTGAAGATTAGTGTGATATTCCGTACTATTTGTAAAGCCACCAGGATGAAATTTACCACTATTCCATGAGATTTTAAACCATAAGTCTCTAGGATCTGGGTTGTTTGAGTGTAAATCGTAAGAAATATTTCTTAATAAATGCGTAAGTTCTTCATATTTCTGAACATGGTCTAGATGGGCTAAACTTCGAAGCTCTTCCTCTAAGTGGAGTTCTAACAACAATTTGCTTATATTAAAAGGAGGCCAAATACAAGTTGTTAGAGTTGGTAAATCTTTAATGGCCATGGCTGTATCAGAATTTGTTGTATAGATGGGATGACTAAAAAGATATTTTTGTAAAGGATATGCACAAAATATCAGACACAATACTATGATGAAAATATTTAAAACGAAAATTATAACTCTTCTGCAGTTATAAAATCGAATATTAAAATGACCTCTTTCCTTCAAGACATTCAATAGACCTAATATTGAAAATCCATAATAGAGTCCTAATATTCCTCCTAGGCTACAAATAATATCTATTCCAGAAAAACCTGCTACATGACTCTGAATTAGATTAAGATTACTTATAAAAGAAGCATTCGAAATTTTGCATTGTTTACTACATGCTGCTAATTTGGATTCTGAAAAGGATGAGGGTATAACACCTTCAACTACATATTTCAGCTTTGGAAGTGAAAGGTCTAGGTTGTAGCAACTAGGCAGGTCATCTAAGTACATCGAACTTATTGGTACAGAGGGAAAGTCTACAACAAGGCACTGAACTAAACAAACCTCCTCAAAAGGTAATGAAATCAGTTGACATCCAAAGGGTCTACTGGCTAAAAAGGAAAACAAAACTTTCCTTAAGCTCATAGAGTGATTAGATAAGCTGTAAGGTTTCTCACCGAGAGATACCATACACAATTCTGAACTGCTTCTGTATCTGTTAAGAATTATCCCCAAATGGACTGAGAAAGGCAGGGAGGACACCATTAAACCAGAAAGCACAAACAATGTTTTCAATCTATAAACCTCTACTTCAGTGCTGACTACACAATGTACGACATTTCTTAAGGGGTTTATATTTGACAAATAAAGCCAAATATCAAAAATAGAAATTCCTAGAAAAAGCCCAAGGCTTCCCCCAATATCTTCCAGTAATTTGGGTAATGGGTACAATGCTTTCTCCTGGAAATCTAATACTGCAGATGCTAGCTCTAAATTGACATTATTCATATTATATAGGTATTCATCTCCATTCTCTATTTTCCATCGAAATTCATTCCCAGGTTGACAAAGATTTTCAGAAAATTTCAATGTATCCTGGCCTAGGGAAAGGTACTTGGACATTGAGACAATATGCTCAGATGTGGTGGCACACAGAGAATATAATGGCTTCCATAAAGTATCCTTATATATTGGGGTGCAATCTACGAGTTCTCCTCCTTGTTTAAGTGCGATTCTGTGTAGACAAGTAGCAGAGTTTCTATTTACTTGGTCTCTTTTATTTCTGTTAATCATGTAATGGGTCAATTTATAATCTGTAGTAATGATTCTTCTTTCGTAATCTACATTATAGATATCAAAGGAATGATAAGTTGAGGGCAAGTAAATTAAACCTTGGTAAAAAAATGATTTTAAAAATTCATCCCATATGGGGCAAAATTCTATTAGATCCTTAGTAGAACACTCCATTCCAATTTGCTTTCCAAAGGACTGACATGCTTGCAAACTAGTTGGGAAATCGTGCAATTTAACACTAAGTTGAAGACTATGATGACTTGAGTCAGGAGGAACAGTGAGAGTCCAACAAGGTCCTATAGGTGTGAAAGAGCGATGCCATAGCCGAGATGAAGCATTTCCTCCAGAATAAGATTCCACAATGAAATCACCAACTCTTACTTCTTTCACCAAGTCACCAAATCTCCACGCTGCTTTTTCCACTAATTCCTCTCCTGATAGGAATCTGTCCAGTCCAGTCAAAGATTCTACATTGCTTTGCAGATCGCTTGCTGTGTCCACAGATATGTTCAATCCAACATTAATTAGGCGGGAGGGATCAAACATGGGAAAGGGACATAATATCAGCGGAGGAAATTGTGCTGCTAGATCAGGGATCTCATTCACATAAAGAGCTGTGTGTCCCAAGAGGTAGACGCTGACGTTGGAATAGACGTTGTAGCTAAAAATGGACCATACAGTGGCGGTAATAATCGCTTTCACAATTGTTGGCCCAATTTTGCGGTGAACTCGAACCCTCGGCTTGGTAATATTCCGCAATGTTGCCTTTTCTACCATCCTCGCTGGCCTCCTGGACAAAACTGATAATCGACATAATTTTAAACTAGGTCGATGGTAAGTAGATTGTCACATTTATCAAAAGAAAAGTAATCATCGAGATATACAGACAACATTACACTACGTTCAATATCATTGTATAAATATATTAACTTCAATAGATCACCATTGTTGGCCTGAATGACGTCCATTTGTTGGTTATTGACATTATGGATTATAAGTTCTGAAGGTCAAATGATGATATAGAAAATGGATGACAATAATCAACTGCTTTTTGCGTCATCACCTGATGAAACGAATCACAAGCAAATACTTCAAACTGACTCCTTGTATTGCGAATGGACTGAAATTTAATTGACCTTACTTTTTTATTGCTCATTTTATATCTGGCTAGTTATATACTGTACCTTTAATTCCTTCGCAGTATTTATTCAAACCTAAAATCAATTGTCATGCATTTATCCAATCAATACTCCTCACTATGCCTTTGGTTTGGAATACAACTTACCTCCTTTCACAGTATCTATCTGAGCTTAAAACCAATTGTCATGTATTTATGCTTCCACCTCTCCAACCAGTGTTCTCAGGTTGGTACTTGTTTGTGTGCATACACCTCATATGTCTTCTATCACCATGATGTAGGTATTCTAATTCATGCTTTCTCTGCATCTTCTAACTCCACCACATATCAACCTTCATATAAATTACAAGTAATTATTATTATTATTATTATTATTATTATTATTATTATTTCTTAATATTATCAATTATTATTTATTAATATTATTAATTATTAATATTAATATTATTATTATTATCATTTTTATTATTACTAGTATACGCGACCTTTAAAAATAACAGCTAAATATTTAGATAGCTATGCACACATATGCACTCACTACCTCCTCTCACTACTGAAATCTTTCTACCCGGAGATAGCTACCCGAGGATAGCGTTATGTTCGGCTAGCAGTAAATAACTTTCTCGATTAGTAAGGCCAGGTAATAACAGACGATGTTATAGTAGTGTATCGATAGGATCCTACTATGAGATTCAGGGCCTCTGTAACACGGTTTTTTCGCAATAACTTTTTTTCTATGAATTTCATAAATATAACGCTTATTCAGAATGCACATTATATCTACACATAAATTTTGACTATATTCTGCATTACGTAGGTTGAATAAATTTGGTACTTTATTAAGTAAAAGTGACGATTTTTGAAGACGGGCCAACTTACTCAGAGAAAAGGTTTCGAACGCACTCGTTACGTAACTTATGACGGCATTTCTTCTCTCTTTCTCGATCGATGATTGGTTATACATAACGAAGGCTATACCTCTACCAACAATAACACAAAAGTGTAAATAAAAGCAAAGCAGTACACCTTTATGAACTCTGAAACCTCTCCACTGAGAATTGTCATAATGAACAAACGAACAAAATATGTTAATAAATACAAAAACACTTCGATTATTTGTCTAACTCCCAAAATAAGTTTCCTAAGAAATTACAGTCTACTTTATAGGTCACAATCAGATTGACAAAGTGTATGGAATAGTTGGTAATTTTCAAAAACGTAGTAGACCAGCTTGATTTGATAACTGCTATATCCAATGTCAAGCAATTTTTATTCATTGTCTATCAACCTACCTATTTACTGTAAAAAAAAAAAAAAGCCGGGTACCGTATTTTGGCTTTAAACCTTCACCAATAATTATCGTCAGAATGATGACTTCAAGAGGCTCCACCCACTTTGGCCTCGTTATAATTCAGGATAACACTGAAGGCTATCATGGACATTGTTGGATCAGAAAATTTAAATTCTGGCTATAAAAACTCATTTCTCGGGTAGTTGTAAGAAGTGCTAAATGATCCTCAAGGATCCCAGCAGTTGGCCTAAACGTTTAATTCATGTATACTACTGTTGCGGCTATACTGCTACAGTAGTATTACTAGGCTAGCACAGATACCCCACCCACATTTATGTATCGTTCCGCCATTCATAAAGTCTTTGTCATGTTTTTTCACTGTGCAATAAGCCATGGCCTCCTCAGAAATTAAGTTTAACATTAGATGATAGGTTATTTCATTAAGCGGACAAATTATGGCAACTGGGTATGTTATTGCCGATGTTGAAGCTAAAGATAAAGTATGGTATCATTCCTTCATTGCATTATCATCTTTACTACTATTTGTTTGGCTACATGTAGTAATTATTTTAAAGGATAAATGAATTATGTTCACTTTACTTTTATAAATTCCCATTAGATGTACAAATAAAACTCCTAAAACTATTCATGATTTATTTACAAAATGCAGTCATGCCCAAAACATAGCCAACACGGTCGTATGGCCTAAGAAGAAGAACAAAAATTATATCGGATGATCCGTTGGTCTGATGGAGATTTTAGCACAAAAAATATTATTTTAACAAAAATAGTTATTTAAGACTGTTTACATACAATCTCTCTCTTTCTTTCTCTCGTGGTGGCATAGTGAATAGTTAATGGAAATGTTCAAAAGCCTGAATGACATTACAAGTATTATAAGCGTGTTACGCTAAATACAAATCAGACCATAAACATTGGATTTAAACTAGAAACTGAATAATTACCTATTCAGGCTATAGTAAATATGGCCACGGGCTTTTTCTTGACTGTATAAAGTTGCAAGTCGTAAGACAAATGCAGTTTTGCAACCACGGGGGCAATTCCAAATCCTGTTAGCCATTCTTGACTGCTATGGGTTTCAGAGCCGATGGAAGAAGGTGAATGGGTGTCTGGTGGATGGGCGGGGCAAAATTTTGTCAAAAGATGTATACATTGCTTATGTAATGAATGTTTTCGACTCTTGGCTCGTTATCACTGGCCATGGCGTCGGCTAAATCATTTTTACTCTATAAAAATTAAAACTATCGAGTTTAGGTTATTGATAATGCTGACAAAATTTGTGTGTGGTTGTAAAATATACATATGTCAACTTTCAGCTACATCCGATGCTTTGATAAGGAGCAAAGTCCAAAAAACCGTGTTACAGAGGCCCTGAATCTCATAGTAGCAGGGAAATAAGGAAATGAAAAAAACGACATAAGTAATGAACAATTAAAATAAAATATTTTAAAACATTAACATTAAAACAGAATAGAGGAAAATTTCCCTGTTTTAGGAAAATGAGAAGAAAACTTCGAAATCAACAGAGAAAGTTTACTCGGTTTCGCATTTATGAAAAGCACGATACTTAAATGGGAGAAGCCACAAAATCTCTAACAAATAGTAGAAAAGTTGGTGCTATTAATGAGGGTACTAATACTCTGGTGTATATATAGCCCTAACCACTGATAGTCATAATGTGGCCAGTTGGAGGAAAATTAACGTTTTGGGGAAATTTTGAGTCCAAGAGGGTAAAAAGGGAAAAAAATACTAAAATCAATTGGGAAATTTTATTCGAAGGTTTCATATTTATGAAAAGCAGGATATATGTAAAATTGGGAGAAGACACAAAATCTATAACAAATAGCAAAAAGATTGTTTCCGTTAATGAGGGCACGAATTCTGAACAGATGGTAGTGGGAGTAGATCGACAGTTTAACTGTTATGTTGTTGCAGATTAACTATTATCCCTCCCGGCAAACAAAGGATTAACGAAGCTTTTAATCCGACCCAAACAATTCCTATTAGACAATAAAGGGATTTTGACAAAGGAAAAATCTATTTCTGGGGAGATACCTGTGACGCCCGGTGAAATGAGTCCTTCTTTACGCTTTTATTACTCTTTAATTTACTCTTCGTTATCGTTTGGTCTAAATCATTATTCTTTATATCATGGGAATATTGTTAGTAGTCCACTACAGAACAAAGGCCTCAAACATGACTTTCTACTTGCGTCTGACTATGGCCTATCATTGCCAGTCCACGCCCACAAACTGTTTTAGTTCGTCAATCCATCGTCTTCCCTTCCTTTACCTGCTCTTCTCTCTCTCTCTCTCTCTCTCTCTCTCTCTCTCTCTCTCTCTCTCTCTCTCTCTCTCTCTCTCTCATATATATATATATACAGTATATATATATATATATATATATATATATATATATATATATATGTAGCTCTTCACTTGAAAAAGACGTATACTATTGTAAAATGTCTGATTTTGTAAGGTTGAAAATAGCACATTGCTCCAAGTAACTGATAGACTATTTCCCAGCTGTCATTTTACGATATGAAATACGATGTAGTTATTTACACTTTTGACGATTTTGTTTTCATGCAACGAGTAATATTTTTATTAATGTTAATACAAATATTCTTCATCATAACTCGTGTGAACTCTCTCTCTCTCTCTCTCTCTCTCTCTCTCTCTCTCGACCTGTTTCTCTCTGTAGACCTCGTGGCGTAGTGGTAAGCGCACTCAACTCAAAGTCTGAGCGACCTAGGTTTCAAAAAGTGTTCACTCATGGATGGCCAAGGCAAATGACATGGCTATGCCCTAGAGGTCAAACTTCCAGCTGATGTTTTTCTTCATGTTGAACAGGCTGACAAAAGTTTCCCTTTATAGTTTATATATGAAAGATCTCATTTGAATTCTGCTGCGGTTCTTAAAATGCTTTATTTTAATTCATTACTTCTCTTGTAGTTTATTTATTTCCTTGTTTCCTTTCCTCACTGGGCTATTTTTCCTTATTGGAAACCTTGGGCTTATCCAACTAGGGTTGTAGCTTAGAAAGTAATAATAAAATAATAATAATAATAATAATAATAATAATAATAATATTATTATTATTATTATTATTATTATTATTATTATTATTATTATTATTATTATTATTATTATTATTATTATTATTTTATTACTTTCTAAGCTACAACCCTAGTTGGATAAGCCCAAGGTTTCCAATAAGGAAAAATAGCCCAGTGAGGAAAGGAAACAAGGAAATAAATAAACTACAAGAGAAGTAATGAATTAAAATAAAGCATTTTAAGAACCGCAGCAGAATTCAAATGAGATCTTTCATATATAAACTATAAAGGGAAACTTTTGTCAGCCTGTTCAACATGAAGAAAAACATCAGCTGGAAGTTTGACCTCTAGGGCATAGCCATGTCATTTGCCTTGACCATTCATGAGTGACCTTTAAACCTTTTAAGCCTAGGTCATTCAGACTTTGAGTTGAGTGCGCTTACCACTACTCCACGAGGTCTAGAGAGAGAGAGAGAGAGAGAGAGAGAGAGAGAGAGAGAGAGAGAGAGAGAGAGAGAGAGAGAGTTAACACGAATAATGATGTAGAATATTTGTATAAACATTAATAAAAATATTACTCGTTGCATGAAAACAAAATCGTCAAAAGTATAAATAACTACATCGTATTTCATATCGTAAAATGACAGCTGGGAAATAGTCTATCAGTTACTTGGAGCAATGTGCTATTTTCAACCTTACAAAATCAGACATTTTACAATAGTATACGTCTTTTTCAAGTGAGAGAGAGAGAGAGAGAGAGAGAGAGAGAGAGAGAGAGAGAGAGAGAGAGAGAGGAGAGAGAGAGAGAGAGAGAGAGAAGCAGGAAAAGGAAGAGAAGACGATGGATTGACGAACTAAGAAAGCTGGCATAGAAAGGCCATAATCAATCAGACGCAAGTGGATAGTCATGTCTGAGGCCTTTTTTCTGCAGTGGATTACTAACGGCCGATTATATATATATATATATATATATATATATATATATATATATATATATATATATATATATATATATATATATATACAGTATATATATATGTGTGTGTGTGTCAGACAAATAACTTTATTTGAATGGATTTCATATGTAGATGATTTGTACATGTGTGTAATGCATTTGTTCATGAGTTTTATTAATCAATACGAACTAGAGAGACGAAAGGTTTAAGATGTAATTGAGAAGGAATATATTAAAACACAGAGAGATGAGAGTGAGCGAGCATTAGGTAGGGGCTGTTATGCGAAATGCGCTCAGGGTTAGGAATTGAAAGACGCACACTTTATATATATATATATATATATATATATATATATATATATATATATATATATATATATATGGTACTTAGATATGCTATTCTACGTTTATATTGAATAGACAACGTCTAGGTGGCGTTCGAAATTCGAAGATAGTTTCTCTCCAGATAGACTGCCTCCCAGACAGTTTTCAGGAATGAAAAAGGATAAGAATGCATACTCTCTCTCTCTCTCTCTCTCTCTCTCTCTCTCTCTCTCTCCTCTCTCTCTCTCTCTCTCTCTCTCTCTCTCTCTGAGTCAAAATGTGCGAAGAATAAAATGGAAATCTGAGAAGAGACCAAATCGTTTTCAGCGTAAGATTTCTCCTGTCTTCCGCCTTTGAAGACGCTCTGAACATTTCCATGAGAGAGAGAGAGAGAGAGAGAGAGAGAGAGAGAGAGAGAGAGAGAGAGAGAGAGAGAGAGAGAGAGAGAGAGAGAGAGAGAGAGGATTGCTTCTTCTTTCGATTATTTTCACGAATGCGAAGAAAATCTATACGGAATTGGAAAAAAAAAGATGATTTCCAAAAAGGTCTTCGGCGCCAGTTGGCTTTGCCTCAGGAACGCTTCAAACACTGAAGAATTTTACGATTCGAGGCGAAAGAAAACTAGTGTTGATCTTTCCTTTGCTTGTCATTCTTTTTACTTTTTTTCTGCACTTCTTATCTAGTGGATTCTCGGTCGCTTTTCTCGTTTATTAATATGTATGATAATAAATAAGAAAGTTATTATACACTAATCTTTCTCTCTATCATCCTTGGAACCTTCTTACCTGAAGACATATCGGCTGAAGCCAAACAAGAATTTGTTGTATCCTACTGGCTCTCTCTCTCTCTCTCTCTCTCTCTCTCTCTCTCTCTCTCTCTCTCTCTCTCTCTCTCTCTCTCTCTCTCTCTCTCTCTCGATGCCTTCTTACCTGAAGACATATCGACTATGACTGAAGCCAAACAAGAATTTGTTTTATCCAAATGGCTCTGGCTCTCTCTCTCCTCTCTCTCTCTCTCCTCTCTCTCTCTCTCTCTCTCTCTCTCTCTCTCTCTCTCTCTCTCTCGGAGCCTTCTTACCAGAAGACATTTGGACTCCGGCCTGAAGCCAAAGTATAGATGTTGGTCATTTTTTAATAATAAACTTGGTTCTGATGTCAAAGAAGATCATTATTACTAAAAATGGAGAGCAAATCTATGTATGAATTGTCATTGGCTGCTTCAAATGGTTTTGACAGCTTTACGTGTTATAATGTTAAAATGTCCCAGAGATGGACGAATCCATTAGAATATTGTTCAATAACAGGTTTGCCCATGTACGAATTAGATGATATTTGGTACTACGTAACCAAAAGACTTGGACAAGGAAAATTCGGAACCGTATTTAAACTTGGTGGGATTTTCGACGGATACTGTCTGAAAATGACTGAAAGAGATATATATCCCGAAGTCCTATCCCTCCTTCATTTACAGCATTTGGCAGTTCCAGAAGTCATAGGAATCACTCGGGAAAGGCGGGGGATCATCCTGTCGTGCCATCAGATGACGCTTCATAATTGGGTGTGGGGGATGGCACCATCCTGGGAGGAGTTGCTGCCCGTATTGATACAACTGGCGGAAGCTATATGGGAATTCCACGTCGCTGGTTTCTGCCATAACGATATCAAATTTGATAACATTATGGTAGACTTTCCGCCCGAAGGAGGGGTTCCAAGAGTGGCGGTGATCGACTTAGGCCTCACGACAGCGTTCGGCTTCAGTCCTTTTCACCCTGAAAGGATCCCAGTGCGTAAATGGTTCGCTCCGAAGATCCTTGCGGGAGAGGGTTGCGGCCCCGGCACGGATGCTTATAGCTTGGCTGTCGCTATTGACTATTTAATATGGAACAATTTGCTCGCGGTTGGGAAGAACCTCAATAATATGCTGAATTGGTTAGTAAATTGCTATGGAGACGAGCGGGGTTGTAACATGGAAACACTACTCACAGCATTACGGGCGGAATACTACGGCTGGCATACTGACGAACAGGATCGGATGTGGAATGATCAGCAACGAGAAAATTTTACCAATGACGATTATGAGCAGGAACGTTATTATCGTCAGGGTGGCCACGGCAGTGAATTTGAGAAAGACCAATGGAACCGGATGCACATAAAACACAAGATGATCGAAGATCTTTTTTATCTGAAGTACAAAGAAGTGGGGCATTGCAGGCAGCGATGTGCCCAGTACAAATGCGAGCGTGAAGAAATGATGAAAAGAATACTATCCCTGGAGAGGAAACTCGATTTCACCCGGAAAGAAAATGATGCAATGAGAAAGGAATTAATCAGATTTCAAAAACAGAAACAAGAGCAGAAAAGAGAGGAGGAACTGAAGCGGGAGACGCAAGAAGACGTGAATAAAAGTGCCCAGAAGAACTGGGAACAAATGGCCCAAGGTACGAGGAGCACGAGTCGAACATTAAAGGAAAAAACAGACAATGAACTCATTTCTAAGCTTAAGGAAGAAATTCTCAATCTGAAGATGGATTTGACAGATACCAGGCAGGAGAAAAAAGGGAAAGGTAAGTGTGACCTTACGAGGAAGTTGGAGACTACAGAAACGGTCACAGACGAGCTAAATAATACAATAGAAAAGCTTACAAAAATTGTTTATGAGAAAGACCAGAAGTTGGTGTCAATAGAGCGAAAAGCTGACCAAGGAAATTCTGGACTTACATCGTCGGACTTGAGAAGAATGGCTGAACTCGTGTGGCATGAATGGGACGATTTTGAAAGGAAGATAAACATGGATGGAAGGAACATGGACCCGAAATATATTGACGATAAAACTTTGGAAGAAAGGGTCTCTGACCTAGAAAGGTTCCAGACAGAAGTAATCAAGGGAGTGAAAGAAGTCCTTCCATACCTATTCAACCCTTTCAAGATGTATAAGAAGCTTTTTGAAATGATTTTTGGTTTAGGTAAGAAGAAGAAGAAAGAAGAGGAACTGGAAAAACCGGTTCCTGACCCTTATGCAATGCAGGACCCCCATGGACAAGGCCCTTATGGCCCTTATGGTCAACCAGGATATGGTTATGGTCCACCAGGACAATATGGACCGCGAGGACCTGCCATCCAATCTGGTCCACCAGGATATTATGGACCGCGAGGACCTGCCATCCAAAATGGTCCACCAGGATATTATGGACCGTGGGGACCTGCCATCCAATATGGTCCACCAGGACAATATGGACCGCGAGGACCTGCCATCCAAAATGGTCCACCAGGATATTATGGACTGCAAGGACCTGCCATCCAAAATGGTCCACCAGGACAATATGGACAGCGAGGACCTGCCATCCAATCTGGTCCACCAGGATATTATGGACCGCGAGGACCTGCCATCCAAAATGGTCCACCAGGATATTATGGACTGCGAGGACCTGCCATCCAATATGGTCCACCAGGACCTCCTCGTGCTCCACCAGGACTTGCCATCCAATATGGTCCACCAGGATATTATGGACCGCGAGGACCTGCCAACCAATATGGTTCACCAGGACCTCCTCGTGGTCCCCCAGGACCTCCTCATGGTCTCCCAGGACCTCCTCGTGGTCCACCAGGACGACCTCGTGGTCCACCAGGACGACCTCGTGGTCCACCACAACCTCCTCAGGGTCAATGGGGCCCACCAGCTCAAATACAAATGGCTGCCATAGGAAGAGTCAACAGGTGTTCACAGGAAGAAACTAAACGACCTCCTCTAAATTGTTGCCTGCAAGAAGACGTGAATAAAAGTGACCAGAAGAACTGGGAACAAAGGGCCCAAGATACGAGGAGCACGAGTCGAACATTAAAGGAAAAAACAGACTATGAACTCATTTCTAAGCTTAAGGAAGAAATTCTCAATCTGAAGATGGATTTGTCAGATACCAGGCAGGAGAAAAAAGGGAAAGGTAAGTGTGACCTTACGAGGAAGTTGGAGACTACAGAAACGGTCACAGACGAGCTAAATATTACAATAGAAAAACTTAGCAAAAATGTTTATCAGAAGGACCAGAAGCTGGTGTCAATGGAACGGAAACCTGTCCAAGACAAATCCCAGCAGAATGAGCGGATCAAAGAAATTAATTTGGTGTAAGAATCAACGGAGGACAAATTCCTTAAAAACTATAAAGTCCAAAAAATATAAAATAAAAAATTCTTTTTTGCACTGGAATAGTGGAGCAGAAGTGCCTGGGTAGAGTATGGCAGTTATATGGATTAAGGGCCAATGAAATACAGGTAGTTAATGCCAAATGGATTCCGACATTCCAGGTCTAAAGATAATAGTCTAAAAGATGGACTCAGCAGAAGGAAGAAGTCACACTTGTTCTAGTATTTATTTTTCCTTGACAAAGATTCACTTGTACTGTTTCTTTGTCAGGTGACGAATGCGGAAAAAAACAGGGCTGACTGCTTCTAGTATGCTGTGTCCCTTGGATAAGATTCCTTTGCACTGGAATAAGGGAGTAGAAGTGCCTGGGTAGAGTATGGCAGTTATATGGTTTAAGGGCCATTGAAATAAAGGCAGTTAATGCCAAATGGATTCCAACATTCCAGGTCTAAAGATAATAGTCTATAAGATGGACTCGACAGAGGGAAGAAGTCACACTTGTTCCAGTATGTATTTTTCCTTGACATAGATTCACTTGTACTGTTTCTTTGTCAGGTGACGAATGCAGAAAAAAACAGGGCTGACTGCTTCTAGTATGCTGTGTCCCTTGGATAAGATTCCTATGCACTGGAATAGTGGAGCAGAAGTGCCTGGGTAGAGTATGGCAGTTATATGGATTAAGGGCCAATGAAATACAGGCAGTTAATGCCAAGTGGATTCCGACATTCCAGGTCTAAAGATAATAGTCTATAAGATGGACTCAGCAGAGGGAAGAAGTCGCACTTGTTCTTGTATGCATTTTTCCTTGACAAAAATTCACTTGTACTGTTTCTTTGTCAGGTGACGAATGCAGAAAAAACAGGGCTGACTGCTTCTAGTATGCTGTGTATCCACGAACCTTTTTTATAATAAAAAAAATCACGTTCCGATGTCTCATTATCCGTGGACATGGGACATACATATATTATATATACAGTATATATATATATATATATATATATATATTTATATATATATATTCATATATATATATTCATATATATGGATATATATACATTTTATATATATATATATATATATATATATATATATATATATATATATATATATATATATACATAAATATGTATGTGTATATATATATATATATATATATATATATATATATATATATATATATATATATATATATATATATTATATATATATATATATATATATATATGTGACATTCAATTATTCAATAACAATATTGAAATACTGACAATCCCTTTCCCTTAGTCCAAACATTATCGGGTATTTGGCAAGACCACCACTGCTTCACAATTGGTTTCGAAATAAAAGCTTCAATCGCAGCAATGTTATTACTTCCCAAAAATATAGACAGTGTAAAAGGGACGACTGGTTGGACAGCGAGGTGGGAGACAGTTGATACACTATACAAAATAAAAAGTGTGAGAGAAATTTTGCGTCAAACTGAGGAAAAATTCATTCCCCAGTTTGAGAGCACTCTTGTCCACCACAAGGCTTCATCATAGATATGATATTCTGTGTTGAAATCAAATGACTTCGCCAAGGCATCCTCACGTTAAGAGGGAAATAAGAAAACATGATCTTATACACATCTTATTTTGCAGTATCATGTTGACCATAACTAGCATTTAATGTGTTAAACATTCTTCAATGTTACCTTATGTCGTTCCACAATGAACAAATGAATGATATGATTCTTGAATGTTCCTCCGTTTCTCAACGTCCACTATTTTCCCTCCTGGTTCCTTCACATGTAAAACCTAACTGAAAGTATGTTTCTACATTTCTCGAATGACCATCAGAGGCGGCACTCAAAAAATCCACTTGTTCATAAACAATAATCTTATATCAAACTATAATTTCTCCCTAAATTACACTTCAATCCGGGAGTTGAAGAAACAATAATTTGATGTAATTAGACTGGATAAATGACGGACCATCTAAGGAATGGTACAAAATATCGGGTAACAGACTGGCCATATTAGTTTTTCATATTAGTGTTTATAATAGAATTTCCTACTTTCTCACTCTCTATATATATAACATATATATATATATATAGAATATATATATATATATATATATATATATATATATATATATATATATATATGTATATAATATATATATATATAGATATAGATATAGATATATATAATATATTAATATAATAAATATTAATATATTAATATATAATATATAATATATATACATATATACATATATATATACATATGTACATATATAAATACATACATATATACATATACATACCTACATATATACACACACATATATATATATATATATATATATATATATATACATATATATATGTATGTATGTATGTATGTATATATACACATATATACTCACACGCCCATTTTATATATATACATATATATATATATATATATATATATATATATATATATATATATATATATATATATATATGTATATATATATGTGTGTATGTGTGTGTGTGTAGTGAGTGTAAGTATGTGTGTTAATAGAAGGCTAAAAGAACCTTGAAAGAGTAAACAGTATTGAATGATGCCGCACCTCATCTGTTTGATTTTTTGAATTATCATACAACCCTCTTTGCTTGCCACGAAATGATATATGACCTCGTTAAAAGAGAAATGTGAAGAGTCAACGTTGTAACTCGTTCTCTGACATTTATGTTCGAATAAAATTCTTCGCAAACAGGAGAGGATGACCGTAAACACATTACCTGATGCAATAAATCGACCATGTAAATATCCTTGTTGCAACATTATCGCTATTTCACTTCAAGTGAGTCAAGTAGAACACGAGCATGTCATAAGAAATTCCAGAGAATAGAATGACCATTAGAATAAACGATAAACAAAGTTGTGCAGTTTAATATAATTAATCAAATAAATACCCATAGACGAGGTGAGCTAGAGAGAGAGATAGAGAGAGAGAGAGAGAGAGAGAGAGAGAGAGAGAGAGAGAGAGAGAGAGAGAGAGAGAGATAATAATAATAATCTTTATTTCAAATAATTACATTGTTTATTGCATAATACCTTTAAAATTAATACTTTTAAAAATAATAAGCCTCTTACATTTAAAATCCTAGATCTCTTCCATTTAAAATCACACTTATGAAATCAAGCAGTAAAGGACCAAAAGGCTTCGCTCACCCCCAAAGAAGTGACCAGTATCACTCGCCTGCATCCTTCTGCAGATAGCTCTCTTCATAAAGCAAATCTACTTCTTGCCCTTTAGGTAGGGCAGCTACCCGCAATATCGATATTTTGCACATGAAGGACCTGATGACCAAAGTCGATGCCCTTATGGACAGCCCCTTCCCCACCTTCGAGACCCCCATGAACGCCTCCACTCTATGACGGAGTGGACAACTATTCAACATCAACCAAAGCTGACATGAATGCGGTAGGACAGATGCCTGTCCTGTGACGTGCCTGAGCAGCAACGCCGCCCACCAAACACATTTACCATCCCATGCTTACGCTAAACCAATAACCTCTCCAGCCACTTACTAATTGCCCATCAGCTGTAGTAATGCTACTACCACTCCAGATTCAGAGCTGCTGCGAAAAAATGTATGAACAGTTGTCTGTGGCCAAAATAAACTTGTAAGTAGGCCATCATTTATGGCAGTGGCCTCCCGTCACAAATCTTTTCGTTTTATATGATGCAGGTACCGGTGTGTGATTTTAGATAGACACGAGAGCTTGCCGTTCTCTTCTGCAAAGGCCACTCTCCAGGTCATGAGGTGGTCTGTCTAAGTCTGCCGACGTCCGACTAGTAGCTGCTAATGGATCTGCAATACCCACCCTCAGTTATTATGAAATCTTCACATTATTATTTGGAAGCGCCAAATATAACTGTAAGTTTCTTGTTGATTTCAGATTGCCAATCCTGTGTGCGGATTTTCTCTCGCATTTCCATGTCCTGGTTGATATAGCTCACCAACTTTTAGTGAACGCGGATTCATAATCTATGACACCTCTCCAAACACGGCCCCTGCAGTATTGCTCTCTACATCACCGATCCGATGGATTCCTACTCCACCTCCACACGTCGTACCCAGAAGTTTTCCGTCCAGAACTTCGTCAAATGCCCACCGTTCGTGTTAGACGGTATTTATTACCACATTAAGAAGATGGACCTCCCAGTGTTCCCCAGATTCAGGCGGATGGCACCGGATCATTTGGCAGACGATAAACAAACAGTAGCCAGAATGGAAGAAATGGGACTTTGCCAAAGGGCCTCAAGCCAATGGTCGTCACTCTTACGCATCGTCCTCAAGAAAGATGGCTCTCTGCCTCAATGTGGGGATTACAGGCGCCTGAACATGCAGACAAAACTGGATCACTATCCCATTCCAAACATCACTGATGTGACCTCCAACTTGCACAAAGCGAAGGTTTTCTTCATGCTCGACATCCTGAAGGGGTATTACTAGGTGCCCATCAACCCAAAATACATCCCAAGATCACCCACCATCACCACCCATTTCAGTACATACATCTTTAAATACCTCTGTCACCTTTCATCATGTTCGACCGCCTACAACATATCGGCCTTGAAGTCCGGTACAAGTGAACCTTTGGTGCCAATAAAGTATCATTCTTAGAGTACAGATCTTTCTTGAATGAGTCTATTCCATCTCTGAAAAGGTAGCAGCCATTCAGAACTTCCTACGCCTTGACTGTCATAGCTCTGCAAGAATTCTTGGGCATGATCAACTATTATCAATGTTTTCTGCCAGCCTTCGCCACCACTCTTGCACCCTTCTACACCTCCATCAAGGGCAAGCCAAAAGACTTGAAGTGGGGTCCAGTTCAAGAATCGGCCTTCTCCAACGAAAACAATACCCTATCAACACCTACTGCTCTCAGTTTTCCCGTGACACATGGCTCCTCTCCTTCTCTCCATCAATGCCAGTGATGTCGCTAATGGTGCAGTACTCGAGCACGTAGTCAACAGCTCACCATGCCTACTAGCCTTCTTCAGTTGAAAACTGTCCAAGGGGAAACCTGGCTACTCTACATTCGGCCGCGAATTGCTGGCGATGCACTTGGCTGTCAGTCGCTTTCATCACTTACTGGACCAAATGCCTCTGGCGAACGCCTTCACTTAAGAGCCCAATGCCTGGTCCGCCCGTCAACACCGACATCTCTCTACCACGGCTGAATACAATGTACCCTTCAACATGTCCCGGGGAAAATTAATCTCGTTGCCAATGCCCTGTCCAGAAACACATTGGCTGCCATTTACCTGAGATTGGATTACAATGCCTTGGCAGAAGCCCATCGAAAAGATCCAGAGTACCAAGCATGTAGGACATCATGCACATCCCTCCATTGGGAAAACGTCCCCCTCAACAGCTCCAACGCCACCCTCCTCTGTGATGTCTTACTGGTAGACCTAAACAGTGGATACCTGTTCCCATGCGCCGACAGGTGTTTGATTTCATTCATGACCTCTCAAATCCCTCGTGGTGGTCTATTGCACAACTACTGAATACGAAGTTCATTTGGCACAGCATTACTAAGGATGCTAAAAATTGGGTCAACAGATGTACTCATGCCAAACTTCAAAAGTACATCGACACAGATTCAGGAGTGGGCACCTTTCCTCAACCTCAGCATCGTTTTGCTCAAATTCACATAGATGCAGTAGGTCCCCTACCCACATAGCAAGGACATCGTTACACATTTATAGTCATCGACTGCCCCACTCATTGGCCTGAAGACAATTCCACAAAACCTGCAACGTTTGCCTCATGTACATCTGCCTTATTCTCAGGAATAAGTATCCTTGAGCATATTACTTCTGACAGAGATACCGCTTTAACTTCTCCATTGTGGACATCATCAGCAAATCTTCTGGGAATCACCCTACATCAGACTACCACCTACAACCTGCATCGAATATAATGGTTGAACATTTTCATCGCATCATCAAAGCATCATTGATGTCGCACTGCAAGGACTCCAACTGGTTTACACAGCTTCCTTGGATCCTCCTGGGACTAAGTAACACTCCTAAAGACACCCTGAATATCTTAGCAGCGGAAATGATGAACTGGTTGTCCCTGCCTAATTTTTTCCATCTGCAACCTCCTCCAACAACCTCCAGCGCCTACGTCACTTTGCAGAAAAATTTACTCTATGCCGCCAGACATACAAGTCCCCACCGAAGCAACACATACCAACAGAACTGCACTCAGCAATGCAAGTTTTCCTGCTCAACAACACTAGCTAGCCATCACTAAAGCCCCCTTACACGGGCCCTTTCCTTGTGATCTGTCGTACCCCAAAAGCATTCTTGATTAACATTTGTGGCAAAAAAAAAAAAAAAAAAAAAACTAGGTCTTCATTGATCTCATATATCCTGCATATCTCCTGCCAGACGACATACCTACAGTATGCCTCTCTAGAGCAGGGCACCCTATTTCACATATATGTCATTTTTTAGGGGGGAGCAGTGTACCACACGTGTTTCATACACTCGTGCACTGTGACGGGTTTCCTTTTCTATCTATCACTCGCTCTTCCCTGCACTGTTAATAAACAAACCTCTGTAAGCATATTAGCTCATGTTTGATTTCAACTGAATATTTGTGACATTCCTGCTCGCAAGTCCGTGATTGTTTAATAAAATTCGGTTGCATTCACCTCACCTCTCGGTTACAACCTAACGGCTCTCCCATACAATGAATAGTGAGAAGGTCATTTGTTTTTCTTCCTTCAGACTACATTCCGAAAATAACTATGTATTGCCCATAGTTTTAACCAGGTAAAGATACCAGTGATATGTTTTTATAACATATGATGGTATGAATTATAATTAAAAGTGATAAAAAGAGTTAAAACCCTAAATGTACAAGAATTTTTGTTGAACAACATAAGTCGTGCTTGCGCTCAGCAGTTGCCGTCAGTGGTGGAAGCATGTCATAACATCATGAGATGGGCGTGGCCTATCTCCACTTGACAGATTGTGGCGACTATACTGTAGTTACCTACCGATCATACAAGAATGTCTTTTTTTTCATATAATGCAAATATTAATATAGGATGGGATTTCAAACTCTCAAATTGATGTGATGCTTTTTATTTACAATATTTCTTACAATGTGACTACTTTTCTTTGTGACTGATAATAATCTTTAATCATTAGATATTCTACCATTAAAGAAAAATTCTTTCAAAGTTACCATGAAGGGTCTTTTACAAAGACGAAAAGTAAATCTATTATAAATTATTTATTGAAAAGAAGTAAACATATGTTCAGAAATAATTGTAACTATAAGAATTACTTCTCACAAGAGATAATAATGTGGTTTCCTATAATAGCAGGATAACTAAATCAAGAAAAAACTCCAACCAACATGCCTTTAATGCACAAAATTGAACAGCAGAGAATGCCACTGATTTACAAGAAAATTAGATGACTTCAATCAATAATACTCTGTTGGCCATTCCATTCCTATTGTCCAAACACGTCATAAAATGACACTTTACATATTTCCCAAAAATCATTTTAAAAATTGCAACAATACCAAAACAAAATTTTCTTTTGAAAACGAAACATATTTTTTTTAAAAGATGGAAGCTAAAGAGGAACTACTTCCCAGCTTTCACGGACGAATAATATAAATCTTAAATGTAATGTTTAGCAATCTTAGGGTCATATTTCATTTACAAATACATTTTTTTCAGGAGAGAGAGTAACGAGACACCCAGGGTCAATCCAATCATTCCTCCGATTTCACTCACAAACTGAGATAGAGAATAACCATCATTATCCACAAATTCTTCATATCTTCTTGCATCAATATACATCCTAGAAATGTAAACTTCATCCTCTTCTTCTAGAATGGGGGATTCAATGCTAAATGCTAGTCCAGGACCCATTCTTATTTCACCTGCAAGATCAATACTATAGTGATACTGAACTCTACTTTGACATAGTTCCTTGCATAGGTTAGCTTCAGTTTTTTCCAAAAAAGTCTCCAATATTGAACTATTTGAGGGACTTATAAACCAAAGTAAGTTTAGAAACTCCACAAACTGCTGAAAACTACAATACTCAATATCAGCTTTCTCTTCCATCCAAGGTAAGCAACAGCCCATCTTCTTAGTCAGAAACGTTTCTAGACAGTGAACCAAACACTTTCCAGGCTCGTCATTTGAGCCATGGATTCCCTGCCACTTTGAGACTCTTTTCAACTCGGCCTTTGTATGAGACCGAACATGATATACCTCTGAAAGTAATGGTAAGAAATCATCCTGTGAATGAACAAACATATTCATTGCAATGTTTTTATAATAGTCTTCCTTTCTAATGAACCGATATTGAGTGATGGACATACCTATATTTATTTTACGCTGACCCTTAAACTTGACCGAATAGCACGAGTTAAAAATTGAATTATTGTGAACACTAGTGTGATATTCAGTATTATATTCGAAGCCAACTGGACTTAATACACCACTATTCCATGCAATTTTAAACCATAAATCTCTAGGGTCTGGGTTGTTAAAGTAAAATTTGTTAGATAAATTTCTTAATACATGTGTAAATTCTTCATATTTCTGAACATGATCTAGATGTATTAAACTTCGAAGCTCTTCCTCTAAATGGAGTTCTAACAACAATTTGCTTATATTAAAAGGAGGCCAAATGCAATTGGTCAGCGTTGGTAAATCTTTAATGGCCATGGAGGTATCAGAATATGTTGTATAGATGGGATGACTAAAAAGATATTTTTGTAAAGGATATGCACAAAATACTAGACACAATACTATGATGAATACATTAAAAAAGAAAATTAAAACTCTTCTACATTTATAAAGGCGAGTTTTAGAATCAGATAACCCCTTCAAGACATTCAAGAAACCTAGCATTGAAAATCCATAATAGAGTCCTAATATTCCTCCTAGGCTACATATAATATCTATTCCAGAAAAATCTGTTACTCTACTCTCAATTAGATTAAAATTACTTAGAAACGAAAAATTTGAAATTTTGCATTGTTTACTACATTCTGATAGTTTGGATTCTGAAAAGGACGAGGGTATAACACCTTCAACTACATATTTCAGCTTTGGCAGTGAAAGGCCTTGATCGTAGCAACTAAGCAGGTCATCCAAGTGGAACGAACTTGCTGGTAAAGACGGAACGTCAATCACAAGGCACCGAACTAAACAAACCTCCTCAACAGGTAATGAAATCAGTTGACATCCAAAGGGTCTACTAGCTAGGAAAGACAACAAAACTTCCCTTAAGCTCATAGAGTGATTAGATAACTTGTAAGGTTTCTCACTTAGAGATACAATAAACAACTCGGAACTGCTTCTGTATCTGTTAAACATTACCCCAAAATGGACACAGAATGGCATAGAAGCTGCCATTAAACCTGAAAGCATAAGCAATGTTTTTAGTTTATAAACCTCTACATAAGTTCTTAAGGGACCTACTTTTGAAATATAAAGCCAAATATCAAAAATTGAAATTCCTAAAAATAGCCCAAGGCTTCCCCCAATATCTTCCAGTAATTTAGGTAACGGGTACAATACTTTCTCCTGGAAATCTAGAGCGGTAGGAGATGTTAGTTCCAAGCTGAAGTTATTGACAATAAATGAGTGTTCATTGCTATCCTCTATTTTCCATCGATATTCGTCCTTTCCTAGTTGACAACGATTTTCAGAAAATCTTAATGCATCCTGACTTTGTGATAGGTAATCTACTATTAAATCAAGGTGCTGTGGTATGGTAGCACATAGGGAATTTAATGGTTTCCACAAAGTATCCTTATATATTGGGGTACACCTGGCATGGACTCTTCCTTGTTTAAGTGCAATTCTGTGCAAACAAGTCGCTGAGTTTTTATTTCCTTGATCTCTTTTATTACTGTTGATCATGTAAGAGGTCAATTTGTTATTTTTGGCCATAATTTTCCTTTCGACTTCAAAGTTATAGATATCAAATGATCGATAAGTCGATGGCATGTACACTAATACATTGTGATAAAATAATTTTAAAAATTCACCCCATATGGAAGAAAATGGTTTTTGATCATTCATAGCAGAATTCTCCATTTCAATTTGCCTTCCATGGGACTGAAATAATTGTAAACTAGGTGGGAAATCATGCAATCTAACACTCATTTGAAGGCTATGATGACTTGAGTCAGCAGGAACAGTGAGAGTCCAACAAGGTCCTATGGGTGTGAAAGAGCGATGCCATAGCTGAGATGAAGCATTTCCTCCAGAATAAGATTCCACGATGAAATCACCAACTCTTACTTCTTTTACCAAATCACCAAATCTCCATGCTGCTTTTTCCACTAATTCCCCTCCTGATAGGAATCTGTCCAGTCCATTTAAAGATTCTACATTACTTTTCAGATCGCTTGCTGTGTCCACAGATATGTTCAATCCGACAGTAATTAGACGGGAGGGATCAAACATGGGAAAAGGACAAAATATCAGTGGAGGAAATCGTGCTGCTAGATCAGGGATCTCATTCACATAAAGAGCTGTGTGTCCCAAGAGGAAGACACTGATGTTGGAATAGACGTTGTAAGTAAAAATGAACCAAACAGTTGCGATTATAATGGCTTTCATGATTGTTCGTCCAATTTTCTTGCGACATCTAATCCACAGCCTGGTGATATTCCTTAAACTTGCTCTTTCTACCATCTTCGCCGGCCTCTTCGACAAGACTGTCAATCAACAACATTCTTAATCATGTTGATGGTAAGTGAATTGCTACGTTTATCAAAAGAAAAGCAATCATCGAGATGTACAATAACAATATTTGCACTCCATGCAACTTTAGTATATTAATTTCTTTAGATCACCATTGTTACTAATCACATTAACTTGACTGGAATGGCGTTTGTTTCTTTGTTGACATTATGAAATTATCATCCTGAAAGGCTGCTGGTGTGATAAGAGAATGGAAGTTAATAAACAATGGCTTTTTGCGTCTTAACACACTCTAGTTATTATAACCAGTAAGGTCTTCACCTGTTAAGACGAATCACAAGAAAATACTTCAAAACTGATCTCTCTTTTTTTTAGGAACGGGTTTTATATGCAATTTACACAGATCGAAGTAAAATAGAAAAATAAAAATTTCATTAAAAGTCACACAAAAAAAATATACGTAGAATCATGTATGCAAAGACAAGACAAATATACCTCACTCTGCTATTAATAATCTTACCTTTGCCTTGAAATACACCTTTACTCCCTTCAAAGTATTCATCAAAGATTCAAGCAATTGTGATGCACTTATCTAATCAACCTAGCACACACCAATGAATATAAATTGCTTCTTTATACCTGTCACTAGATATTCAATGTTTCTTATAACATTTTCTCGATTCGACAGTTTCTTATATTTAGATTTCAACCCATTTAAAAGTTTAATTCAATTTGCTCATGCTTGGTCCATCAATTTATTATTTCACATAAACATTAAAAAGTTAAGTTAAGAGATTGATATGTCCAAATGAATAAAAAAAAAATTCAATAAAACTAAGAAAAAAGATAGGATTAAAATGAACAAAATACAAAATTTATATATGTGATAAAAAGAATCCAAATAACAGCGGTGACTGGTAAGCCGACCTAGAGCGACTAAATGCTCGGATCAGATAAGGGGTAAAAAGAAAATCAGGATCTTCAGTTTCCATGTAAATAAGGAACCTTTACACAACTGGTCCTCAGTACAGAAATCTTGGTCTGTGGAACTTGTATCGCTATGCAATGACAAGATCAACTTGGTCCCTAAGGACTAGAACAGATTCCATGCCTGCTGCTTGCGGTGGTCGATGTGGTAACGTCCCTGACTGATGAACGCCAGACTGGGGTTCGAGTCCCGCTCAAACTCGTTAAGTTTCTTTGCCCGCTGCAACCTCACCATCTTTGTGAGCTGAGCATGGGGGTTTGGGGGAGCTTATAGGTCTATCTACCGAGTCATCAGCAGCTATTGCCCGGCCCTCCTTGGTCCTAGCTTGGGTGGAGAGGGTGTTTGGGCACAGATCATATGTATATATAGTTAGTCTCTAGGGCATTGTCCTGCTTGATAGGGCAATGTCAACGTCCCTTGCCTCTGCCATTCATGATCGGCTTTTCCTACACTTTCTACGCTAAATTCTCTGAGTAATTTTGGATTAAATTGCACTTTATAAACTAAATTCAATTGTTGATTTTTTAATTATGTCTCTCTGCCTATAATTTAACTTATTGTATTAGTTTATATCTATTAATAAATGCTTTAATCTGCAGTCTGGTCTTCCAAAGTGCATATCTGATCATGTAAATCACAATTAAAACAAAAATAATTTCTTCTTCAATTACTCTGTACTAACACATCCACATCATTATTATTATTATTATTATTATTATTATTATTATTATTATCATACAAGCTACAGCCCTAGTTGGAAAAGCAGGATGCTATAAGCACAATGGCCCCAACAGGGAAAATAGCCCAATGAGGAAAGCAAATAAGGAAACAGAAAAGTGTCCCCTAGCGTACCCTCAAGCAAGAGAACTCTACCCTAAGACAGTGGAAGACCATGGTACAGAACAATGCTATGATTTTGGAGCGTTCTCCTCCTGAAAGGCTTGCTTACCATAGCTAAAGACTCTCTTCTACCATTACTAAGTGGAAAATAGCCACTGAACAATTACATTGCTGCAGTAAAGAAGTTTTTTTTTTTTTAGTAATATTAGTGTTGCCAGGTCTATGAGTAAGGAGAATGTTTAAAGTATAAGCCACATTTTTCGGTGTATATGTAGGCAAAGTAAAAATGAGCTGTAACCAGAGAAGGACTCAATGTAGTACTATCAGACCAGTCAAAGGTACCCAGTAACTCTCAAGATTTAAATAACTCTATCCTCGCCAGGTTCAATTTCCCTAGCATGCTTGAAACATTCTTATTTAAATAGTTAGTTCTAGGCAATAAAGCCTCTTGCAGCACACAATTACACGTCATTCTATCAAATAAACTTCCACCTTACATTGTGATTCAACTAAGGAATCTCAATTTAAAGGCGACATTGCCTCCAACTTTACCACAAAAGTCATAAAGAATTAACTAGACCTAACATAGAAGATCCATAATAGTCCTAATATTCCTCCTAGGCTACAAATATTATCCATCCCAGAAAAATCTACTTGACTCTGAATTAAAATAGATGACTTACAAACGAAATATTTGAAATTTTGCATTGTTTACTGCATGTTGATAATTTTGATTCTGAAAAGGACGAGGATATAAAAGTGTTGCCAAAATGCGCCCTAACCACTCCCCATTCCTTCCCACCCACGACGAAGCCGAGAGAAAAGGCTATTGTGATTTCACCTGGAATATCTTTCTTGATCTTCCTTGAAGTTTTGATGGATTAGATTAATTTTAAGGAACTCTTTCGCATTTTATGATGTCTTGGTTTGTATCCACAATCTTGGATTGAAAACACGCTGTGCAAAGGCACATTCTTTTCCCGGGAACTGAAGGAACTTATTTTCTTTTTTACCTTTTACCTGGTCTGAGCATTCAATTATTTATTCAGGAATCGATTTGATTTAGAAACTTTATTGTCAGATTTCTCAATAATGTGTTTTTTGAAATTTTATTCCTGTATTTTTTCTTGACTTCATTTTATTCATTTGATCATATCAAATTCAAAACGTTTATATTATTTATATGAAATATTAAACAGATTGATCAGGGATTACAGAATCCTATTTATAAAACTTTGATAAAATATAGTTGATGGGTTGAAATCCCAAAGACAAGAAACCGATAAATCAATAAAATATGTTATAGGAAACGATAAGTTCACCCCCACCCAAAAAAAAAAAAAGAAAAAAAAGAAAAAAAAAAAACTGATGACAGGTGATAGAAAGGGGTTGATCCTAACGGTTTCTGCAAGTTGATTGGATAAATGCATTCACAGTTGTTTACGGCTTAGATGAATCATAAAAGTAATGGCACATTTCAAGGCAAAGCAACATTATCACTTTCATAGGGAAGTGAAACAGTTCGTCTTGGCTTTGTATGCATGTCTCTATAGATCTTCTTTTGTGGATTTTAACAATTTTCTTTTATTCGAACTTTAGATTACATTTCGTTTCAGCATGTTAGGTAAAGTAAGAGTTTGTTAATATGTAGAAGGCCATTGATTATTGGCTTCCATTATCTCTCTCGTCAGCAGACCTTCATGATGGTAAATCCATAATTTCAACAAAGAAACGGACGCCATTCGGAATAACTCACCAAGATAGGTAACAATAGTGATCTAAATAACTGAATATACGGGTATAGTATATTGTATATCTAGATCATTAGTTTTCTTTTGAGATACTTGACAATACACTGAACATCAACTTGGTTAAGAAAAATGTTGACTATCAGTTTCCTCGAAGAGATCAGCAAGGATGGCAGAGAGAGCAGCATTGCGGAATATCACCAATCTGTGGATTAGATTTCGCCGCAAAATTGGCCCAACAATCATGAAAGCGATTACCATCACCATTGTTTGGTCCATTTTTAGCTACAACGTCTATTTCAACGTCAGCGTCTACCTCTTGGGACACACAGCTCTTTATGTGAATGAAATCCCTGATCAAGCAGCACGATTTCCTCCAGTGATATTTTGTCCCTTTCCCATGTTTGATCCCTCCCGCCTAATCAATGTTGGATTGAACATATCTGTGGACACAGCAAGAGATCTGGAAAGCAATGTGGATTCTTTAAATGGACTGGACAGATTCCTATCAGGAGGGGAATTAGTGGAAAAAGCAGCGTGGAGATTTGGTGACTTGGTGAAAGAAGTAAGAGTTGGTGATTTCATCGTGGAATCTTATTCTGGAGGAAATGCTTCATCTCAGCTATGGCATCGCTCTTTCACACCCATAGGACCTTGTTGGATTCTCACTGTTCCTCCTGACTCAAGTCATCATAGCCTTCAAATGAGTGTTAGATTGCATGATTTCCCACCTAGTTTGCAATCATTTCAGTATCATGGAAAGCAGATAGGAAGGGACTGTTCTGCTTTGGATGAATCAATAGAATTTTCTTCCATATGGGGTGAATTTCTAGAATTATTTTATTACGATGTTTTAATTTACTTACCTTCGACTTATCAAACATTTGACATCTATAACTTAGAAGTTGAAAGTAGAATTATAGGTGAACATTACAAATTGACTCCTTACTTAATTAACAAGCATAAAAGAGACCAGGGTAATAAAAGCCCGGTTGATTGTTTGCACAGAATCTTACTTCAACAAGGAGGAGACCTCGCAGGGTGTACCCCAATATATAAAGATACTTTGTGGAAACCATTACATTCTCTGTGTGCTACCATATCACGCCATCTTGGGTCAATAATAAAGTACCTTTCACAGGGGCAGGACGCATTAAGATTTTCTGAAAATCGTTGTCAACCAGGGGCTAATGAATTTCGATGGAAAATAGAGGATAAGGGTAACTTTGCAATTAGAATCAATAACTTCAGCTTAGAACTAACATCTCGTACAGCATTAGATTTCCAGGAGAAAGCATTGTACCCATTACCCAAATTACTGGAAGATATTGGCGGAAGCCTTGGGCTTATTTTGGGAATTTCTATTTTTGATAGTTGGCTTTATTTGTCACACATAAACCCCTTAAGAAATGTCGTACATTGTGTAGTCAGCACTGAAGTAGAGGTTTATAGATTGAAAACATTGTTTGTGCTTTCTGGTTTAATGGTGTCCTCACTGCCTTTCTCAGTTCATTTTGGGATAATTCTTAACAGATACAGAAGCAGTTCAGAGTTGTTAATTGTATCTGTTAGTGAGAACCCGTACAGCTTATCTAATCACTCTATGAGCCTAAGGGAGGTTTTGTTGTCGTTTGTAGTCAGTAGACCCTTTGGATGTCAACTGCTTTCATTATCTGTTGAGGAGGTTTGTTTAGTTCAGTGCCTTCTGAACGACATTCCCTCTGTACCAGCAAGCTCGTTCTACTTAGATGACCTGCCTAGTTGCTTCAGCCAAGGTTTTTCATTGCCAAAGCTGAAATATGTAGTTGAAGGTGTTATACCTTCATCCTTTCCAGAATCCAAATTAGCAGCATGTAGTAAACAATGCAAAATATCAAATATATCCTTTATAAGTAATGTTAATTTAATTCAGAGTCCCGTAACGGATTTTTCTGGTATAGATATTATTTGTAGCCTAGGAGGAATATTAGGACTCTATTATGGATTTTCAATGATAGGTCTATTGAATATCTTGGAGGGAATATATGATTTTAAAAATCGTTTTTATAGCTGCAGAAGAGTAATAATTTTCTTTTTAATTATTTTCATCATAGTATTGTGTCTGTTATTTTGTGCATATCCTTTACAAAAATATCTTTTTAGTCATCCCATCTATACAACATATTCTGATACGGCCATGACCATTAAAGATCTACCAACTCTAACGACTTGCATTTGGCCTCCTTTTAATATAAGCAAATTGTTGTTAGAACTCTATTTAGAGGAAGAGCTGCGAAGTTTAGCCCATCTAGACCATGTTCAGAAGTTTGAAGAACTTACACAAACATTAAGAAATTTATCTTACTATTTAAACTCGAACACTCCAGATCCTAGAGACTTATGGATTAAAATTGCATGGAATGGTGTGTTTTTCAGACCTATTGGCTTTCATTACAATACGGAGTTTCAGACTAGTGTCCAGAACTACTCAATTTTTAACACATGCCATTCTGTTAGGTTTAAGAGTCAGAGGAAAACTGTCACCGGCATGTTTACCAATCATTTTTGGATCATTGGAAATAATGACTATTATAAAAACATTGCAATGAATGTGTTTTTCCATTTTCAAGACGATTTCTTACCATTACTTTCAGAGGTATATCACATTCAGTCCAGTACACAAGTCAAGTTGAAAAGAGTCTCAAAGTGGCAGGGAATCCATGGCTCAAATGACGAGCCTGGAAAGTGTTTGGTTCATTGTCTAGAAACATTTCTGACTAAGAAGATGGGCTGTTGCTTACCTTGGATGGAAGAGAAAGCTGATATTGAGTATTGTAGTTTTCAGCAGTTTGTTGAGTTTCTCAACTTACTTTGGTTCATAAATCCCTCAAATAATTCAATATTGGAGAATTTTTTGAATAAAACTGAAGCTAACTTATGCAAAGAAACATGTCAAAGTAGAGTTCAGTATCACTATAGTATTGATCTTGCAGGTGAAGTAAGAATGGGTCCTGGATTAGCATTTCGCGTTGACTCCCCCAGTCTAGAGGAAGATGATAACGACCATTCTTTTCATATGTATATAGAAGCAAGAAGATTTGAAGAATTCATTGACAATGATGGCTATCCTTTATCCCAGTTTGTGAGTGAAATCGGAGGAATGATCGGATTGACCTTGGGTATCTCATTACTCTCATTTCTGAAAAGGATATATCTGTACATGAAATGAGACCCTAAGGTTACTGGATATCACATCCAAGACTTATCTTATGCTTTCATGCAAGTTGGGAGGCAGTTCCTCTTTAACTTCAATCTGAAAAAAGGAGATATCTTTTGTTTTCAACGGAAAGTTTTCGTTTTCCTTTCTTTTACCATTTTGCTAAATTATTTGTGAGGAATTTCTCAACTAACCAGCATAGCTTCTTAACATTTGGGGGGGATAAATATATAACGGTCAATATGATGTTATTGATGGAGGCCATAAAATATTCTTTTAATAAGCTGGCATTCTCCTCGGTTTAAGTTTGTGCATTAAAGTCACGTTAGTTGGAGTTTTCAAAATATCACCTTTACTAAAAGCCTAAGGCTTTCAGTATTATTGTGGATGTTTTAATATACATTGTATCATAGAGCTACTGTTAATTGTTTTTGAAATTGTCATGATTATTTATGGCGATATGTTCACTTCTATTCAAAATATGCATCTAAATATGCTTTAGAATTTTACACTAGATGTAATTTTCGTCATTGTGAAATGCTCTTCATGCTGACTTTTAAGGAAATAGTTTCCTACAACTGTAGAATACATACTTACGAAACACTATTATCAGATACAAAGAAAAATAGCATCGCAATGTAAGAGGTATTAGAAATAAAAAGCACTTACATATGAGTTTGAATTTCCCACCTCGTAATCATGTGTATAGGATAGTGAAGACATATTTATGAATGATCGGATTCCACTATTATATAAAGGTAGGACTATAACCGGGTAACAGTGCCCCCAGCCTTCTGCTACTTGTCCAATAAGAAGCTTGAGGTATTGGACCAGCTGTTGTGCAGCCACCACATATCAATTTTAATTGTTTAGTTTATTTATCTTGTTTGTTTATGTTGGCGATAATAGTACCATTTTCCTACTTGAAGTCACTGCTGGTATGGACCACTTAGGCTTTACATGGACACTCGGGGCATATTGTTCAATAGTGTTTTGGTTTTGATCATTAAAAGTTGTTTAACTAAATATTTGGTTCTACTAACAATTAATCACTTAAATACAATCTGTGCGTATACTGCATAACTGAGTATTCCTTCAAACTAATTGGTACTTGTGTACTTGTAGCTATTCAAATGCCAATTAATAACTGGGAGGGAGGAGAGATACTACAGCTAGAGTTATGGGGTCTTCTGACTGGCTAGACAGTACTACATTGGATCCTTCTCTCTGGTAATGGTTCATTTTCCCTTTGCCTACACACGCACTGAATAGTCTGGTCTATTCTTTACATATTCTCCTCTGGGCTCATACACCTGAGAACACTAAGATTAACAAACAATTCTTCTTCACCCAAGGGGTTACTGCACTTTAATTATTCAGTGGCCACTTTCCTCTTGGTAACGGCAGAAGAGACTCTTTAGCTATGGTAAGCAGGTGTTCAAGGAGGGGGGCACTCCAAAATCAAAACATTGTTCTCTGATCTTGGGTAAAGCCATAACTTCTGTACCTTGGTCTTCCAATGTCAGGGGTTAGAGTTCTCTTGCCTGAGGATACACTCAGGAACATTATTCTATTTGTTTGCTCATTTCCTTTCCTGGCTGGGCTATTTTCCCTGTTGGAGCCCTTGGGCTTATAGCACCCTGCTTTTCTAACTAGGGTTGTAGCTTAGCTGGTAATAATAATAATAATAATAATAATAATAATAATAATAATAATAATAATAAAAATAATAATGTGTTATCACAGATACACTGGAGAAGATTTTATTCTTTTTTATTGTGATTTTAAATTCATCAATTTTTCCAAGTTTCAAATGATCCGATATGCATCCAGGTTAATGCCTTTATCAACACAATAAACTCAATTATCTTAGATTGATGACACTCATGTAGCCTGAAAGATTTGGATACAACCCCAAATTTAGCTGCTAGGAAGTCAAGCGATCCAATTCGGCTTTGGAATTCCACAAAAGTGCTTAAGGCCATAAAATGGCCTCTAATGTAATACTACCTACACCTTTATTCAGTTAAATTTTCCCTTTTCACCTCTCCTTTCTTTTCATGTTGCTTCTGTGCGAGTGGGCTGTTAGGTTATATGAGAGAGGAATGCAACCAAATTTTATTACACAGATAATGAGCTTATATACAAGTACTTGTGAGCAAGAACGTCACAAAAATTCAAGCCAACTAATGCATGAAAAGGCAAGCTTAAACTGGTTCTGTTATTAGTGTGAGGAGAGAGTGAGATGTACCAAAAAAGGAAATACCGGTACAGTGTACGAGCGTGTGTGAAACATGTGCGATACATGGCTCCTACCCTAAAAAAGACATGCATGTGATATAGGGTGCCCTGCTCTTGAGAGGCGCACTTCTGACGGGTCACCTTACAGGAGGTCCACAGGTTTAAGACGGCCAATGGTAACCCAGTCTTCATTTCCACAAATGTTAATGAAGAGAGCCTTCGGTGTGCAAAGGATCACGAGGAAAGGGCCCATGGCTTGCTAGTGTCATTGCAGAGGAAAACGTGCAATGACTTGTGGAAATCTGTCGGTATGTGTTGCTTCGCTAGGGGCTTGCAAGTCTGACAGCAACAATATTTTCCCCTACGTGACGTAGGCACTGGAGGTTGTCAGAGGTGGTTACCAATGGAAAAACTTAGCAGGGACGACCAAAAGGTCTCCATACACCATTTCAGCTGCCAAGACATCCTGGGCATTTTTTGGAGTGGTCCTTAGTCACAGGAGGAACCAGGTAAGCATAGTAAACCAGTTGAAGTCATTGCATTACGACATCAAAGCTGCTTTGAGGGTGCGATGAAAATATTCAACAATTCCATTGGCTGCAGGGTTGTAGGTGGTTGTGTAATATACTGTAGAGTGATGCCCAGAAGATTCGCTAATGATGTCCACAATTGAGAGTTTAAAGTGGTATCCTTGTCAGAGGTAATATGTTCAGGGATACCAGATCTCAACATTCACTGGACGTTGCAGTTTGCATGGGGATGGCTTCAGGCCGACGAGTGGAGCGGAAAATTATGGTAAACAGGTAACGATGGCCTTGTGATGCAAGTAGGGGACCTACTAAATCTACGTGAATTTGGGAAAAACTATGCTGAGGTTGAGGGGAGGGTGCCCACTCCTGAATCTGTGTGTGGATGTGCTTTTGAAGTTAGGCATGATGTACAGGTGTGGACCTAATCCTTATTATCCTTTGTAATGCCTTGCTAAATGAACTTCGTTTTCAGTAGCTGTGCAGTGGATCGGCACAATGGATGTGAAAGGCCATGAATGAAATCAGACATCTAACAGCGCATTGGGGCAAATATCCATTGTCAAGGTCTACAAGTAGTGACGTTTTGGTAAAGGCCCATTTCTTCCATTCTGAAGAATATTTGTTTAGTGGCTGCCAAATGATGCGATGCCAGATGCCTGAATCTGGTGAATACAGGGGGTCCAGTCATCTTGACATGGTGATAAATACCATGTTTGGCGGGAATCATGAGCATTTGGCGAAGTTCTGGACAGAAGAATTTCGGGTACGATATGAGGAGATGGGTGTAGGCATCGGTTGGAGCACTGATGTGGAGGGCCAGATCAAGGGGGGTGGAATGTAGAAGTGCCGACGCGTAAGAGTCTGCAGTGACTAACAGTCAGTAAGCAACCATGAAGTGGAAATGGGAGAGGAAATCAGCACCAAGGATTGGCAATGTGACGTAAGCAACAAGTAACTTCCAATGATATTTGCTGCTCCAAACGATAATGTCAGGGTCTCTTACTCATGTGTAGAGATCGCAGATCCGTAGGCAGCTACCAGACAGACGTCGGCAGGCTTAGGAAGACTACGTCGTGTCCTGGAGAGTGGCCTTGGTAGAAAAAAAAGGCAAGAATCTACATGCGTACCTGTACCTGAATCATTTAAAAATAAAAGATTTGTGAGGCAACTGCCACAAGCATTGGCGTACTTACATGTTTTTTTGGTCACTCACAACCGTTTGCAGATTTTTTCACAGCAGCCGCGAATTTGAAGGAGTAGTAATATAATTGCTGTCCATGGGCGACGATAAGTGGCTGGAGAAGTCGTTGGTTGGGGCGTGAGCGAGGGGTGGCATGTGTGGGAGGTCGGCGACTTTGTCAGCACTCCGACACATTACGGGGTGGGCGTCCAACCGCATTCAAGTCAGCTTCAGTTGATGTTGAATACTTGTCCTCTTCGTCAAGAGTGGAGATGTTGATGGAGGTCTTGAAAGTGGTGAAGTAGCTGTCCATAAGGGCGTCGACTTTAGTCATAAGTCCTTCATGGGCAAAATATCAACATCGGGGATGGCAGGGTGTACAGGTTCGGGTAGGCATCATTACCAAAGGACACGAAGTGGGTTCACCTCCTGAGTTGAGCCATTTGTGGCAGGTTGCAGGCTGCAATAATGGTCACTTCCTTGAGGGCGAGGGAAACCTTTTGATCTCCCAATGGTTGTTTAGAGAGCTGGAAAAAGCTTGGCTATATGGGCACCTGGCGATGGCAAGTACTGCTCCAGGAGGTATGTTTGGAGTGTCCTTGTGGATCGCTGCAAGGACATTTTTATGATGAAATCAAGGTAATATAACTCAAAATTTCATGGGACTCATGATAGTCTCCGTCTATAGTCATTCTCAGTTCCACATATTACTTGGATTTCAATTGAAAACATTAACACGGATATTTCCTTGTCAGATTTACACCAAGTTTGATCAAATGCTTTTTGTGAATAATATTAACAATATTTTTCATAATTATATTTAGTGAAAAACGCCCCTTTTACCAATTTGGCAATTAGTCACTTAGTATGAAATGAAATTAAGATTTGTTTGAAGTTTGCTTAGAAAAATAAATGTTGATTAAAGAATTACTAGACTTTAATTAGTTCCCTTATCTTGGTTTTATTAATCAGATTAAGATATTGTCTTTAAAAAACCAATACTTTGTCCTCAAATAAAATCAATTCCAAAGAATTAATTTAAACTTTGTCTTCCATATAAACTTTTTCTGCTTATGGAAGCGTTACAAAAGAATTCTTATTGAATATACTTCCATTTTCAAACCATAACACTGAAGTAAGACTTTCCTTTTTAAATACTAAACCTAACGTAAGATGTTATCTAATTACAACTGAAATTGAATTTTCTCTAAATATTGTAAACAAAGAAGTAATTCCTATCTAAATGATAGAAATGAAGTAAAACCTTCTCTAAATTTCATATATCAAAGAATGCAGAACCTTCATTTTAAATATCATAAAGTTTTACTCTAATAGTAAAACAAAAGTAGAACTCTCTCTAAATATTAAAACTGAAGTAAAACTCTAAGTGAAAATGATAATATTAATTTTTTAAACACTTTTCATCATACATATTTACCTATCGATTATCAAAAATATGTCTTTACTTTCATATAAGCATGATCATAAGATGGGAAATTCAAACTCTCATAAGGATGTGCTTTTTATTTATATTATTTCTTACAATGCGACAGAATTTTCGTTGTGTCTGATGATAATCTTTCATCATTAAATACTACACAATTAAAGCCTTTTACAAAGACAAAAGGTAAACCAAATCGAGAACTATTGAAACGTATTTAGATAAATGTTTAGAATAAGAATAAACAGATCTTCAGAAATAATTATGAATAACTACTAGTTCTCTAAACGATTGTCATAATCATTGTATGAAAAATATGTAGAAGTATGTGTTTTATACAGTAAGATTATTGACCTTTTTAAGAGTACTATGATTATCATAAATTGTGGTGCGTGATCACTGAACTCTGTTATAGGTCACGTGTCTTAAGTCTGATAAGTAACGTGTTGTAAACCGATTGGTCACAGTATAATTCCATCACAGTGGACATTCCACAAAATCTAACAATTCAGCATATCGACAGAGCAACATTGCATTTACTTGCCGAGGGGTAAGCAGTACCTCTCGAGCGATCATAAGAACAAGTTGGCTCTCGTCTGAGAGTATCGGACTGTGTAAAGTGTATTCAAAAACCTTTTTGTAATAAAGTGAAGAAACCCATGTTGCCATGTCTCATTATCCGTCGACAAGGGACAAGATGGTAATGCAGGATTGTTAAATCAATCAAAAACGAACGTGCCTTTAATCTGCACGAAATTCAACAGAGCAGAATTAAATCGTTATACAAGAAAATGAGATGGCCTTCATCAATGATAAACCGTTGGCCATTCCATTCTTGTTCTCCAAATTTTGAGTTGTGGTGGCCGATATGGTAACGTCCCTAACTGGTGAAAGCCGGACTGGGGTTCGAGTTCCGCTCAAACTCGTAAGTTTCTTTGGTCGCTGCAATCTCACCATCATTGTGAGCTAAGGATGGGGGGGGGGGGTGTCTGGGGGGAGCCTATAAGTCTATCTTTGAAGTCATCAGCAGCCATTGCCTAGCCCTCCTTGGTCCTAGTTTGGGTGGAGATAGGGCTTGGGAACTGATTATCCGTATATATATGGTCAGTCTCTAGAGCATTGTCCTGCTTGATAGGACAATGTCACTGGCCCTTGCCTCTGCCATTCATGAATAGCCTTTAAACCTTTAAATATGTCACGAACCTATACTGATTGGTAGTATCATTTGCAAGATTCCCCAAAAAATAATTTTGAAAATTGCAAAAAAAAAAAAAAATAAATAAATAAATAAATAAAAAAAATATAGTTATTCAGATACTTTTTTGAATAAAAGTACGCATATCTTCCGAAATAGTTATGACAATTGAATCCAAAAACAATTAACAGTATCTCAATGATAAATATTTTTTAAGTATGCAAAAAAATCCCGAAAATCATTGTCTTTCAAAAGAGATACTACTGTTGTTTCCAATGAGAACGATATTGCTAAATAAAGGTTAAAACTCCAACTAACGTGACGTCAAAGTACAAAATTCAGCTGACGGGAATACCACCTTATTGAAAGAAAATATTGCTTTCATCAACAATACCATAGTGGCCATTACATATTTTTCCTCCAAAAAAGCCTAGAACAGACAAAAATCTCCTCATAATCATTTTGCAAAATGGCAAATATAAGGAAACCAAAACCTTCGGTTGAAGACAAAATCTATCTTTTTTTTAAGACAAAAGTTGAACAGCAACTGCCTCCCAACTTCCATGAAAACTTAACATTATTCTTGGTTATGATGTCCATAAATCTTAGGGTCTCATTTCATGTACAAATATATCCTTTCCAGAAATGAGAGTAATGAGATACCCAGGGTCAATCCGATCATTCCTCCAATTTCACTCACAAACTGAGATAGAGAATAGCCATCATTATCAATGAATTCTTCAAATCTTTTTGCATCTATATCTATAGGAAAAGAATGAACGTTATCACCTTCCCGTAGAGTGGGGGAATCAACGCGAAATGCTAATCCAGGACCCATTATTACTTCACTTGCAACATCAATAACAGTGATACTGAACTCTACTTTGACATAGTTCCTTGCATAAGTTAGCTTCAGTTTTATTCAAAAAATTCTCCAATATTGAATTATTTGAGGGATTTATGAACCAAAGTAAGTTGAGAAACTCAACAAACTGCTGAAAACTACAATACTCAATATCAGCTTTCTCTTCCATCCAAGGTAAGCAACAGCCCATCTTCTTAGTCAGAAACGTTTCTAGACAATGAACCAAACACTTTCCAGGCTCGTCATTTGAGCCATGGATTCCCTGCCACTTTGAGACTCTTTTCAACTTGACTTGTGTACTGGACTGAATGTGATATACCTCTGAAAGTAATGGTAAGAAATCGTCTTGAAAATGGAAAAACACATTCATTGCAATGTTTTTATAATAGTCATTATTTCCAATGATCCAAAGATGATTGGTAAACATGCCGGTGACAGTTTTCCTCTGACTCTCAAACCTAAAAGAATGGCATGTGTTAAAAATTGAGTAGTTCTGGACACTAGTCTGAAACTCCGTATTGTATTCAAAGTCAATAGATCTGAAAAACACACCATTCCATGCAATTTTAAACCATAAGTCTCTAGGATCTTGAGTGTTCGAGTTTAAATAGTAAGATAAATTTCTTAATGTTTGTGTAAGTTCTTCAAACTTCTGAACATGGTCTAGATGGGCTAAACTTCGCAGCTCTTCCTCTAAATAGAGTTCTAACAACAATTTGCTTATATTAAAGGGAGGCCAAATGCAAGTCGTTAGAGTTGGTAGATCTTTAATGGTCATGGCCGTATCAGAATATGTTGTATAGATGGGATGACTAAAAAGATATTTTTGTAAAGGATATGCACAAAATAACAGACACAATACTATGATGAAAATAATTAAAAAGAAAATTATTACTCTTCTGCAGCTATAAAAACGATTTTTAAAATCATATATTCCCTTCAAGATATTCAATAGACCTAGCATTGAAAATCCATAATAGAGTCCTAATATTCCTCCTAGGCTACAAATAATATCTATACCAGAAAAATCCGTTACGGGACTCTGAATTAAATTAACATTACTTATAAAGGATATATTTGATATTTTGCATTGTTTACTACATGCTGCTAATTTGGATTCTGGAAAGGATGAAGGTATTACACCTTCAACTACATATTTCAGCTTTGGCAATGAAAAACCTTGGCTGAAGCAACTAGGCAGGTCATCTAAGTAGAACGAGCTTGCTGGTACAGAGGGAATGTCGTTCAGAAGGCACTGAACTAAACAAACCTCCTCGACAGATAATGAAAGCAGTTGACATCCAAAGGGTCTACTGACTACAAACGACAACAAAACCTCCCTTAGGCTCATAGAGTGATTAGATGAGCTGTACGGGTTCTCACTAACAGATACAATTAACAACTCTGAACTGCTTCTGTATCTGTTAAGAATTATCCCAAAATGAACTGAGAAAGGCAAGGAGGACACCATTAAACCAGAAAGCACAAACAATGTTTTCAATCTATAAACCTCTACTTCAGTGCTGACTACACAATGTACGACATTTCTTAAGGGGTTTATGTTTGACAAATAAAGCCAACTATCAAAAATAGAAATTCCTAGAAAAAGCCCAAGGCTTCCGCCAATATCTTCCAGTAATTTAGATAACGGGTATAATGCTTTCTCCTGGAAATCTAATGCTGAACGAGATGTTAGTTCTAAGCTGAAGTTATTGATTCCATTTGCAAATTTACCCTTACCGTCTATTTTCCATCGAAATTCATTAGCCCCTGGTTGACAACGATTTTCAGAAAATCTTAATGCTTCTTGCCCCTGTGAAACGTATTCTATTGCTGACTTAAAATGGCGTGATATGGTAGCACACAGAGAATGTAATGGTTTCCACAAAGTATCTTTATATATTGGGGTACACCCTGCGAGGTCTCCTCCTTGTTGAAGTAAGATTCTGTGCAAACAATCAACCGGGCTTTTATTACCCTGGTCTCTTTTATGCTTGTTAATCAAGTAAGGGGTCAATTTGTAATGTTCAAATAAAATTCTACTTTCAACTTCTAATTTATAAATGTCAAATGTTTGATAAGTCGAAGGTAAGTAAATTAAAACATTGTAATAAAATAATTTTAGAAATTCACCCCATATGGAAGAAAATTCTATTGATTCATCCAAAGCAGAACAGTCCCTTCCTATCTGCTTTCCATGATACTGAAATGATTGCAAACTAGGTGGGAAATCATGCAATCTAACACTCATTTGAAGGCTATGATGACTTGAGTCAGCAGGAACAGTGAGAGTCCAACAAGGTCCTATGGGTGTGAAAGAGCGATGCCATAGCTGAGATGAAGCATTTCCTCCAGAATAAGATTCCAAGATGAAATCACCAACTCTTACTTCTTTCACCAAGTCACCAAATCTCCACGCTGCTTTTTCCACTAATTCCTCTCCTGATAGGAATCTGTCCAGTCCATTTAAAGAATCTACATTGCTTTCCAGATCGCTTGCTGTGTCCACAGATATGTTCAATCCGACATTAATTAGGCGGGAGGGATCAAACATGGGATAGGGACAAAATATCACTGGAGGAAATCGTGCTGCTTGATCAGGGATTTCATTCACATAAAGAGCTGTGTGTCCCAAGAGGTAGACGCTGACGTTGGAATTGACGTTGTAGCTAAAAATGGACCAAACAGTGGCGATGATAATCGCTTTCATGAATGTTGGCCAAATTTTGTGGCGAACTCGAACCCAGAGCTTTGTTATACTCTGCAATGTTGCCTTTTCTGCCATCCTCGCCGGCCCCTTCGACGAAACTGATAGTCGACATCATTCCAAATAATGTTGATGATAAATGTATTTGCATGTTTCTCAAAAGAAAACCAATCATCGAGGCACACAAAGACAACATTTGCCACCCCGTTCAAAATAACTTCAATTTCTCTGTTGACAGTATTGATTTACTGTCCAGAAGATGTAGTGATGTGATAGAAAATGGAACCCAATAACCAATGTCATTTTGCAATTTAATATACTCTATTTACTGTTACTATTATTATTATTACTAGCTAAGCTGCAACCCTAGTTGGAAAAGCAAGATGCTATAAGCCCAAGGGCTCCAACAGGAAAAAGTAGTCCATTAAGGAAAGGAAACAAGGAAAAACAAAATATTTTAAGAACAAAAACACCACCAAAATAAATACTTCCTATATAAACTATAAAAACTAACAAAACAAGAGGAAGAGAAATAAAACAGAACAGTGTGCCCGAGTGTACCCTTAAGCAAGAGAACTCTAACCCAGGACAGTGGAAGACCATGGTACAGAGGCTATGGCCCTACCCAAGACTAGAGAACAATGGTTTGTTTTGGAGTGTCCTTCTCCTAGAAGAGCTGCTTACCATTTATTTATTTGTGTGCGTGTCTGTATGTCTGTCTGTGGGCAGGATTACGTCAACACTAATCGAAGGATTTACACAAATTTTCACCCCAGATAGATCTTAGGTCATGGACGACCCCATGAAATATTGCATATGATCCGGATCCGGATTTGATTTGCATTTCCCCAAATATGAGATATTGGGCTTTGGATCACAATCTCCAATAATCCGTGTACGTCACTCCTCGCAAACATACTCCAATTTAAAGAAAAAAAATAATATATATATATATATATATATATATATATATATATATATATATATATATATATAGATAGATAGATAGATATATATGTGTGTGTGTATATATATATATATATATATATATATATATATATATATATATATATATATATATATACACACACATATATATATATATATATATATATATATATATATATATATATATATATATATATATATATATATATATATATATATACATATACATATTATTGTTGCATCGCGTTCAAAAGGCCAGAAATGAGATGCAGTGAACAAGGACTAATAAAAACTTGTATTTAGATTCTATATCATTTTACACAATGGACTGGGTTCAGTGTACTGTATTTTTACGCCTTATTTTCCCTGTATTTACTTTAAAAGAGTACGAAATTTGAACAATGGTTTCTCTTAGTCCATTTGGGCTAATTTTGACACTGAATACTGATTATGGATACAAATATTGATGTTTTGTATTGAATAATTCTTGGAATCACATTTTAAGATTACAGTTTCTACAAGAGAAGTCTTTTAATACTAATATTCCCCTGTAAACATCCGTGATATTTTACATCCAACAACTTCCCATTTCAGTCAAATAATTTTGCGTTAAAAATAATAATAATTTGACGAAGAAATGTACTTCGATTTTATCAAAAGGAAACGGGAATTGCATAATAGTTTACCATAGAGAAAATGCATTTAAGGTCTAACTCTGTTATGGGAATGGTGAAAAAGAATAGAATAAGTCTTCCTCTGATAAACTTGAGCTAGAAATGACTATACATATTTTCCCAGAAGTGAAAACGTCAATAATGTCACTTAAAAGGAATTGCCATTCACTACCAAGGTCTTGTTCATAATCATAAATTATATTTGGAGATCCATGAAATAATATTAGTCTCTGAACAAATTTATATGGTCATGAATGAAACACACCCATCAGAAGTTGATTCATTTAACGGGAGACGTTTCTTTAATTGTACTACAAATTCTACCGAACAATATCAAAAAGGCTCTTAAAGAAGTTTTCTAGTTTGTTCCTCTCTTGCATTAGCATGATTGATTGATTGATTGATTTAGATAGCCACGCCTCACCTGGCATGACCAAGCTCTTGCTCATGAGCAGCCCACAAGAAAAGTGATTATTTTGTTTCACACCTTCCTCCCTCTCGCATAAGCAGTACTTTCCACCAAGTCTGAATGAGCGCCAAATAAAAAAGAAAATAAAAAAGGCAAACGCTATGATGATAATGAGATAGATGAGCAAGAAAAGGATGAGAAAGAATTGATGATAAGAAGAAAAAAAGAGAGAGAGACAGAGAGAGAGAGAGAGAGAGAGAGAGAGAGAGAGAGAGAGAGAGAGAGAGAGAGAGAGAGAGAGAGAGAGAGAGAGTAGAGAATTCAACACCAGACCAAAGAAAGCCTGTTGCTGTTTAGCTAATTAACCGGGGGACGTCAGTGACAGGATACTCTCTTTCTATCCTGCCCTGTCTCGGAACCCCAAACCGAGAGGTAGTCCTGAATCGGAAGACACCCAAGAGGAAGGATCCTCAACGGAGTCGATTTCTTAGGGCTTGACCCGAAGCCGGACTCTCGGAAACCCGAGTTTCTTTACTTAAGATTATCCAGGACGATACAAACATCACTGTCATTACTCATCAGATTTTTTTTCCATATCAACAAACTCCATTATTTTATGCAAAGTTTATTCATTTATTTGATAGATTTATATTTGATAATAATTATAAATTTAGATATTCTTACTATTCATCATCATTACTGCTACATAAAAATTTTAAAGAATTCTATTTTATCAAATGAATTAGTAGTGTGTTGGCCAAGAAGGCCAAAAATTCTATTCCTAAAGAAATAAACCTCCCTAAACATTGTGATATTTTCAATATTAAGAATTCTTAAAAGGAAATGTATTCCGTTATTTAAATTAAATATGATTGAAAAAAAAAAATTAAGATATATTGGGCTTAAGATCACAATCTCCACTAAGTACATGACTCCGCCCAAACAAACGGTTTCTCTTAGTCCCTTTGGACTATGGATGCAAATGTTGATGTTTTGTATAGAATTTCTTGGAAACACAACTTAAGTAAGATTGTATTCCTAAAAGAAAAAGTCATTTAACACTAATATTCCTGCTGTAAATATCTCTGCCATTTTCCATTCGACAAATTTAACTGAATACATAGTAAGATTCTCGTAAACTATAGACGCTTTAAAACCTCATATTCCTTGTTACGTGAAAGCGAAGAGTTTGGAAGGCAAACTTGAAGAAATGAAGCCAGAATGGAGAAATAGTGTAAGACTGAGAAGAATACGAAAAAAAAAAAATGATCCCAAACAAAATATTTCATTGAGGGATAAAAGGCTTAAGAGGATTTCATCCGACCTAAAATCCCTCTCTGTATTTCCAGGTACCAAAGGTTGTCCAGACTTTTCCCTTTTCATTGTCTTTATCCTTTCCATTTTCCTTACTTTTATCATCTCTATCTAAAATCCTTCAGGGAATAATAGCTAGCACTCGTCTATCGGTCAAAAGCTTCGTAGAGGCTTTGTTATAACTGGTGCCAATATGTAGGCCTAAATATAAAAACGGCTCTTGTATATACAGAGAGAAGAAGGGATTGACAGGACTTCATCTGAATTCTGTTTTTCAACATTGGTGAAGTCCTAATATCATAAGCTTCAATTCCACTCAAAATTATCCTTTCAATCTGAATAGCTTTGTTTGTACGTTCGTATGTCTAATTAAACACTTGGTGAAACTTCCCTTCTAACCCAAAGGACTAGGCCTACTGTAGGTCTACAGTGTTTTGTTTCCCGGTTTTCAATTCTGTGATACTTTTCAAATGTAAAAAATTTAAGCAGCGATCTCTTCCAATCCCTTTGGACTAAGAGCAGCATCAAATATAGATTATGGAGGCAAATGATGTTCAGAATTGTTTTATGGAAGCACAACTCGAGGTTATAGTTTATAAACGAGAAGTCTTCTAATCCTACTGTAATGTGCCTTCTGTAAACTTTGATATCTCCGCATTTGAAGAATCTTCTTCAACCGAACGAGGAGGCAATTAAGAAAAGACACGGTTCTTTGGGCCTATGCAAATAAGTTGGGTCGCTGGCTGACTGTTGTGCAAACTCTCCTAAGCCATTTTCTAATCTTTCTTTCTAGTCCTTACTTCTTCATCTTTGGCTTTATGCTTAGTTGTTGATCTCAATAAATTCACTTTCCCTAACACAACAACTAATGCAACTTTTTCTAGTGCACTGCAGGACAAAGGCCTCGGACATCTCAATTCTTGTCTGGGGTTTGGCCAACGTCATATATATATATATATATATATATATATATATATATATATATATATATATATATATATATATATATATATATACACACACACACACCATTCTTTCCACAAGGTCAGC
>NC_090748.1:83658675-83723675 GCF_036898095.1 Palaemon carinicauda | reverse complement strand
TAATATAGGTAATCAAATAAATACCTATAGACAAGGTGATCCAGAGAGAGAGAGAAAGAGAGAGAGTAAATATGGGTTGATTTCAATGGTAAACTTTTAGGTCCACGAGAATGAGTCAGCTGCCTTTTCCTAATGGCTGCTTCCATGATCATACATGATCATAAGACCTTGACTGTTTCATTACTATGCGGTAATTGTCCCTCTTGTAGCGACCTAGTGATCGACTTGAAAAACAAATCGAAAAAAAAAAAAAAACTTTTTTGAGCTAATACAACTAATACTTTCAGTGCACACAGTATCCCCAATCAGTACTTATCACGTCTTCTTTCCACCATCACCCCTGCATTAAGGGGTTGGTTGCCTGATTCAGCCTCTCTAATGCCTTCAATCAAAAGCATTATCTTCCACCAAACCCCTTCTCCCTATAACATCCTTCACCTTATCTCACCATCTAATTATCTGTCTCCCTTGCGATCTTTACCTCTAACAGGTTCCTCCCTAGCCCACCTTACTCCCTTTCCTCAACACGTGTCCACACACTTTTATTCCCTCTGTAATCTTTACTGTGCCTGCCATTCTTCTTATTTCATAATTATGCAATCTTTCTAGCACTGATATTAAGCCAACTCAGCAGTCTCATCTCTGTTCTCATACGCTTTGCTTCCTCTTTTTGCCTTAGAGCTGACGTTTCTCGTGCATATATTACCACTCTGGTCTTATCACCGTAATATGGATCTTGACTTTTAACTTTCTTATCTCCCTCCAATTCCCCAGGGCTTCTTTTATCCTATTCCCAGCCTAAGCCTCATATTCTCCCTCCTGACTTATAGCATATCCCAAGTATCTAAATTGTTCCACCTGTTTTATAGAATGAGCCACTACTTTCATGTATGGCTATCCTGTCCCCATCTTCCCTACTGTTCACCATAACCTCAGTCTTATTAACATTTACCCTCAAACCACCCCTCTCCAAAGTCTCCTGCCACTCTACAACCCTTCTCTGTAAGTCTTACTCATTTTCAGGTGTAATCACCAAATTATCTACATATAACAACTCCCAACAATCAGTCCGATATCATCTACATCATTAACAAGAAGATCCAGCTAAGGTTATAACATATCAAAGAGTAATTCAGGTTTGCTAGTCATGGTTTGGAAGTAAACGCTGGCTGGGATAACTAGTTCATTTACACATAAATCTGACACAAAGCCGCTTCTTGCCAGCAGAAGAGTAAAGGGAAATATTTGCTTCTAAAAAAAGGTACATGATTATAATTTAATTTTGCTTCTGACCACCTGGTAAATGCTTGGAATATATTGAAAGCTTACGAAAGTTATCATTTAGATTGTTAGTTTCTGTTCTATATGCCATCCTTGGTAGATCAAGAATATCACTGTAAGACGCTGGGTAAACCGCTCTTATCCCTGAACAAAAAAATCAGTGGGACATACGTAAAAAAAAAAAATGGTACAAAAATATTAGTCTGTGCAATGAGATCAACTTGCTTTCTTAGAACTTCTACAGATCCCATACATGCTGATTCTCTTCAATCTAAATTCGTTATTTTCTTAATACATAATGGCCAAAGAGATAACTGGGTAAACAGTACATGGTATATAACAGCATTTTATCTCAGAAATGGAAATTGAAAGAAATATTGTCGTTTGGATAACTAGTAATTCCAGAGGTTAGTCCAAATTTGCTGGTATTTCAGGTGGGAAACCCGCCTGTGGAAATTCTAATTAGTCACTCAGCAAATGATGAAATTAAGAAAAATTTCGTTGGTTAAATACAATTTCTTAGAGTTGTTTGAAGGTTGGATAAAAAAAAAAATGTTCACTAATTAAATATTAGAATTTCATTAGTTTCATCCTCTTGGATTTGTGTTCAGATTAAGAACTAGTCTTTCTAAAAATCTATTTCAAAAGAAATCTGTTCCAAAGAATTATTGTAAACTTTATCTTCCAAACTTTTTTCTTATCAATTTTAGTCCTGTTGATATCTGGCAGTGTTGTGTTTATAAAATCTCAGTATTTTATCTCTATGAAATGAAGTAAAACTTTATAAATATTACAACTAAAGTAGACTTTTGTCTAAATCTTCAAATTGAATTATTTACTATATAATAAAAAAAACAAATCGAAAATTTGTCTGAATACTAAAACCAAATTAAGATTATCCTGCCTAAATATCAAAGCGATAGTAAGACTTAATGGCTAAATATAAAATCTGGATATGAATTATTGTTGAAATATTAAAACGAATAGAATTTTCTTTCTAAGTATTATACTTGAAGTAAGAGTTTTTGTTTGAATACAATACTTGAAGTATTACTTTTCGTTTAAATACTAAACTTGAAGTATAATTCTTTCGCCATACTTATAATCGCCGCGGTCTATCCAGGCGAAATAGTCCACACCCACCTTATGACGTCATGACATGATCCCATCAGTCACGAGAGTTCTCACTCAGCACAAGCACAACTTATGTTGTTCAACAGAAAATTCCAATATATTTGGACTTGTAACCTCTTACTTAACTCTTTTAATTATAATTTCAACAGTCATCTCACACAAAAACATGACATTGGTATCAGCTAAACCGAGAGAGAGAGAGAGAGAGAGAGAGAGAGAGAGAGAGAGAGAGAGAGAGAGAGAGAGAGAGAGTAATAATAATAATAATAATCTTTATTTCAAATGATTACATTGTTTACTGCATAATACCTTTAAAATAAATACTTTTAAAAATAATAAGCCTCTTACATTTAAAATCCTAGATCTCTTCCATTTAAAATCACACTTATGAAATCATAACACTCTTACATTTAAAATTATAATATATAGAATCATAAGGTTTTAAAATTAAAATCATAGATATCTTATATTTAAGGTTATGACATTTAAAATCATAGTTCTCTAACACTTATACCATCACTCGCTCTTCCCTGCATTGTTAATGGACCAACCTGTGTAAGCATGCTATCTTATGTTTGAATTTTTGCGACACGCTCACAAATCCATGTATTTAAACGCCTCCCAGTTACAACCTAATGGCTCTCCCGCATAATTTGCGACCACGGGAGGACTTGCTCCATCCTGCCATCACCGTCACTGCTGTACCTTACTGTTTGATGATGATGCCCACCAAACATGACTCTTCTATGCAAGCTGCCTCAATGAAACTGCCATCTTTCGCCAGTGGAGAATTGTTCACCTAGTTCGAGCATGCTGAATTCCAGTTTCGCATCAAGGGCGTGACCCGCTCAAGCAGTAAAGGACCAAAAGGCTTCGCTCACCCTCAAAGAAATGACCAGTATCACTTGCCTGCAACCTTCCGCAGACGGCCCTCTCCATGAAGCGAATCTACTTCTTGCCCTTTAGGTAGGGCAACTACCCCCAATGTCGATATTTTGCATATGAAGGACCTGATGACCAAAGTCGATGCCCTTATGGACAGCCCCTTCCCCACCTTCGAGACCTCCATCAACGCCTCCACTCATGACGAAGTGGACAACTATTCAACATCAACCAAAGCTGACATGAATGCGGTAGGACAGATGCCTGTCCTGTGACGTGCCTGAGCAGCATCACCGCCCACCAACCACATATACCATCCCCTGCTTACGCTAAACCAATAACCTCTCCAGCCACTTGCTAATGCCCATCAGCTGCAGTAATGCTACTACCACTCCTGATTCAGAGCTGCTGCGAAAAAAATGTGTGAACAGTTGTCTGTGGCCAAAAAAAACGTGTAAGTAGGCCATCATTTACGGCAGTGGCCTCCCGTCACTAATCTTTTCTTTTTATATGATGCAGGTACCGGTATGTGATTTTAGGTAGACACGAGTGCTTGCCGTTCTCTTCTGCCAAGGCCACTCTCCAGGTCATGACGTGGTCTGTCTAAGTCTGCCGACGTCTGACTGGTAGCTGCTAATGGATCTGCAATACCCACCCTCAGTTATTATGAAATCTTCACATTATTATTTGGAAGCGCCAAATATAACTGTAAGTTTCTTGTTGATTTCAGATTGCCAATCCTGTATACGGATTTCCTCTCGCATTTCCATGTCCTGGTTGATATCGCTCACCAACTTTTAGTGAACGCGGATTCATACTCTTTGACACCTCTCCAACACGGCCCCTCCGATATCGCTCTCTACATCACCGCTCCGACGGATTCCTACTCCACCTCCACACGTCGTACCCAGAAGTTTTACGACCAGAATTTCCTCAAATGCCCACCGTTCGTCTTAGACGGTATTCATTACCACATCAAGAAGACGGACCTCCCAGTGTTCCCCAGATTCAGGCGTCTGGCACCGGATCATTTGGCAGCCGCTAAACAAACATTTGCCAGAATGGAAGAAATGGGCCTTTGCCAAAGGGCCTCAAGCACATGGTCGTCACTCTTACGCATTGTCCTCAAGAAAGATGGCTCTCTGCCTCCATGTGGGGATTACAGGCGCCTGAACATGCAGAAAAAACTGGATCACTATCCCATTCCAAACATCACTGATGTAACCACCAACTTGCACAAAGCGAAGGTTTTCTTCATACTCGACATCCTGAAGGGGTATTACCAGGTTCCCATGAACCCAGGATACATCCCAAGATCACCCACCATTACCACCCCTTTCAGTACATACACCTTTAAATACCTCTGTCACCTTTGCATCATGTTCGACCGCCTACAACATATCGGCCTTGAAGTCCGGTACAAGTGAACCTTTGGTGCCAATAAAGTATCATTCTTAGAGTGCAGATCTTTCTTGAATGAGTCTATCACATCCCTGAGAAGGTAGCAGCCGTTCAGAACTTCCTACGCCTCGACTGTCATTGCTCTGCAAGAATTCTTGGGCATGATCAACTATTATCAATGTTTTCTGCCAGCCTTCGCCACCACTCTTGCACCCTTCTACACCTCCATCAAGGGCAAGCCAAATGACCTGAAGCGGGGTCCACTTCAAGAATTGGTCTTCTGCAACGCAAACGATGCCCTATCAACACCTACTGCTCTCAGTTTTCCCGTGCCACATGGCTCCTCTCCTTCTCTCCATCAATGCCAGTGATGTCCCTATTGGTGCAGTACTCGAGCAAGTAGTCAACAGCTCACCATGCCTACTGGCCTTCTTCAGTAGAAAACTGTCCAAGGGGAAACCTGGCTACTCTACATTCAGCCACGAATTACTGGCGATGCACTTGGCTGCCAGTCGCTTTCATCAATTACTGGACCAAATGCCTCTGGCGAATGCCTTCACTTAACAGCCCAATGCCTGGTCCGCCCGTCAACGCCGACATCTCTCTGCCATGGCTGAATACAACTGTAACCTTCAACATGTCCCGGGGAAAATGCATCTCGTTGCCAATGCCCTGTCAAGAAACACATTGGCCGCCATTTACCTGGGATTGGATTACAATGCCTTGGCAGAAGCCCATCGAAAATATCCAAAGTACCACGCATGTAGGACATCCTGCACATCCCTCCATTGGGAAGATATCCCCCACGACAGCTCCAACGCCACCCTCCTCTGTGATGTCTTACTGCTAGACCTAGACAGTGGATACCTGTTCCCATGCGCCGACAGGTTTTGATTTCATTCATGACCTCTCACATCCCTCATGCTGATATATTGCACAGCTACTGAATACGAAGTTCATTTGGCACAGCATTACTAAGGATGCTATATGCTATAGATTGGGTCAACAGCTGTACTCATGCCAAACTTCAAAAGGACATCAACACAGATTCAGGAGTGGGCACCTTTCCTCAACCTCAGCATCGTTTTGCTCAAATTCACATAGATGCAGTAGGTCCCCTACCCACATAGCAAGGACATCGTTACACAGTTATAGTCATCTATTGCCCCACTCGTTGGCCTGAAGATAATCCCACACAACCTGCTACGTCTTGCCTTATTCTCAGGAATAAGTATCCCTGAGCATATTACTTCTGACAGAGATACCGCTTTAACTTCTCCATTGTGGACATCATCAGCAAATCTTCTGGGAATACCCCTACATCAGACTACCGCCTACAACCTGCATCTAATAGAAAGGTTGAACACTTTCATCGCATCCTCAAAGCATCATTGATGTCGCACTGCAAGGACTCCAACTGGTTTACCCAGCTTCCTTGGGTCCTCTTGGGACTAAGTACCCATCCTAAAGACACCCTGAATGTCTTAGCAGCTGAAATGGTGAACTGGTCGTCCCTGCCCAATTTTTTCCATCTAAAACCTCCTCCGACAACCTCCAGCGCCTACGTCACTTTGCAGAAAAATTTACTCTATGCCGCCAGACATACAAACAAGTCCCCACTGAAGCAACACATACCAACAGATCTGCACTCAGCAATGCACGTTTTCCTGCTCAACAACACTACCTAGCCATCACTAAAACCCCCTTACACGGGACCTTTCCTTGTGATCCGTCGTACCCCAAAAGCATTCTTGATTAACATTTGTGGCAAAAAAAAAAAAAACTGGGTCTTCATTGATCTCATATATCCTGCATATCTCCTGCCAGACGACATACCTACAGTATGCCTCTCTAGAGCAGGGCACCCTATTTCACATGTATGTCATTTTTTAGAGGGGAGCAGTGTACCACACGTGTTTCATACACTCTCGTGCACTGTGACGGTTTTCCTTTTCTATCTTATCACTCGCTCTTCCCTGCAGTGTTAATCACTCGCTCTTCCCTGCACTGTTAATAGACAAACCTCTATAAGAATACTAGCTCATGTTTGATTTCAACGGAATATTTGTGACATTCCTGCTCGCAAGTCCGTGATTGTTTAATAAAATTCGGTTGCATTCACCTCGCCTCTCAGTTACAACCTAACGGCTCTCCCGTACAATGAATAATGAGAAGGTCATTTGTTTTTCCTCCTTCAGACTGCATTCCGAAAATAACTATGTATTGCCCATAGTTTTAACCAGGTATAGATACCAGTCATATGTTTTTATAACAGATGATGGTATGAATTATAATTAAAAGTGATAAAAAGAGTTAAAACCCTAAAAGTACAAGAATTTTTGTTGAACAACATAAGTCATGCTTGCGCTCAGCAGTCGCCGAGAGGGGTGGATGCATGTCATAACATCATGAAGTGGGCGTGGCCTATCTCCACTCGACAGATTGTGGCGACTATAGTTACCTACCGATCATACAAGAATGTCTTTTGTTTCATATAATGCAAATATTATTATAAGATGGGATTTCAAACTCTCAAATTGATGTAATGCTTTTTATTTACAATATTTCCTACAATGTGACTAGTTTTCTTTGTGTCTGATAATAATCTTTAATCATTAGATATTCTACCATTAAAGAAAAAAATTTCTTTCAAAGTTACAATCAAGGGTCTTTTACAAAGACGAAAAGTAAATCTATTATAAATTATTTATTGAAAAGAAGTAAACATATGTTCAGAAATAATTGTAACTATAAGAATTAGTTCTCACAAGAGATAATAATGTGGTTTCCTATAAAAGCAGGATAACTAAATCAAGAAAAAACTCCAACCAACATGCCTTTAATGCACAAAATTGAACAGCGGAGAATGCCACTAATTTACAAGAAAATTAGATGGCTTCCATCAATAATACTCTGTTGGCCATTCCATTCCTATTGTCCAAACATGTCATGTAATGACACTTTACAATTTCCCAAAAATAATTTTGAAAATTGCAAATATAAGAAGACAAAATTTTCTTTCGAAAACGAAACATATTTTTTTAAAGATGGAAGATAAAGAGGAACTACTTCCCAGCTTTCACAGACGAATAATATAAATCTTAGATGTAATGTCCAGCAATCTTAGGGTCATGTTTCATTTACAAATACATTTTTTTCAGAAGAGAGAGTAACGAGACACCCAGGGTCAACCCAATCATCCCTCCGATTTCACTCACAAACTGAGATAGAGAATAACCATAATTATCCACAAATTCTTCATATCTTCTTGCATCGATATACATCCTAGAAACGTAAACTTCATCCTCTTCCTCTAGAATGGGGGATTCAATGCTAAATGCTAGTCCAGGACCCAATCTTACTTCACCTGCAAGATCAATACTATAGTGATACTGAACTCTACTTTGACATAGTTCCTTGCATAGGTTAGCTTCAGTTTTTTCCAAAAAAGTCTCCAATATTGAACTATTTGAGGGCCTTATAAACCAAAGTAAGTTTAGAAACTCCACAAACTGCTGAAAACTACAATACTCAATATCAGCTTTCTTTTCCATCCAAGGTAAGCAACAGCCCATCTTTCCAGGCTCGTCATTTGAGCCATGGATTCCCTGCCACTTTGAGACTCTTTTCAACTCGGCCTTTGTATGAGACCAAACATGATATACCTCTGAAAGTAAGGGTAAGAATTCATCCTGTGAATGAACAAACATATTCATTGCAATGTTTTCATAATAGTCTTCCTTTCTAATGACCCGATATTGAGTGATGGACATACCTATATTTATTTTACGCTGACCCTTAAACTTGACAGAATGGCATGAATTAAAAATTGAATTATTGTGAAGACTAGTGTGATATTCAGTATTATATTCGAAGCCAACTGGACTTAATACACCACTATTCCATGCAATTTTAAACCATAAGTCTCTAGGGTCTGGGTTGTTAGAGTAAAATTGTTAGATAAATTTCTTAATACATGTGTAAATTCTTCATGTTTCTGAACATGATCTAGATGTATTAAACTTCGAAGCTCTTCCTCTAAATGGAGTTCTAACAACAATTTGCTTATATTAAAAGGAGGCCAAATGCAATTCGTCAGAGTTGGTAAATCTTTAATGGCCATGGAGGTATCAGAAAATGTTGTATAGATGGGATGACTAAAAAGATATTTTTGTAAAGGATATGCACAAAATACTAGACACAATACTATGATGAATACATTTAAAAAGAAAATTATAACTCTTCTGCAATTATAAAGACGAGTTTTAGAATCAGAAATTCCCTTCAAGACATTCAAGAAACCTAGCATTGAAAATCCATAATAGAGTCCTAATATTCCTCCTAGGCTACAAATACTATCTATTCCAGAAAAATCTGTTACTCTACTCTCAATTAAAATCAGATTACTTATAAACGAAAAATTTGAAATTTTACATTGTTTACTACATGCTGATAGTTTGGATTCTGAAAAGGACGAGGGTATAACACCTTCAACTACATATTTCAGCTTTGGCAGTGAAAGGCCTTGGTTGTAGCAACTAGGCAGGTCATCTAAGTGGAACGAACTTGCTGGTAAAGAAGGAACGTCAATCACAAGGCACCGAACTAAACAAACCTCCTCAACAGGTAATGAAATCAGTTGACATCCAAAGGGTCTACTGGCTAGAAAAGACAACAAAACTTCCCTTAAGCTCATAGAGTGATTAGATAAGCTGTACGGGTTCTCACTAACAGATACAATAAATAACTCGGAACTGCTTCTGTATCTGTTAAAAATTACCCCAAAATGGACACAGAATGGCATAGAAGCTGCCATTAAACCTGAAAGCATAAGCAATGTTTTTAGTTTATAAACCTCTATATACGTTCCTAAGGGATCTACTTTTGAAATATAAAGCCAAATATCAAAAATTGAAATTCCTAAAAATAGCCCAAGGCTTCCCCCTATATCTTCCAGTAATTTAGGTAACGGGTACAATACTTTCTCCTGGAAATCTAGAGCGGTAGGAGATGTTAGTTCCAAGCTGAAGTTATTGACAATAAATGAGTGTTCATTGCTATCCTCTATTTTCCATCGATATTCGTCCTTTCCTAGTTGACAACGATTTTCAGAAAATCTTAATGCATCCTGACTTTTTGATAGGTAATCTACTATTAAATCAAGGTGCTGTGATATAGTACCACATAGGGAATTTAATGGTTTCCACAAAGTATCCTTATATATTGGGGTACACCTGGCATGGACTCCTCCTTGTTTAAGTGCAATTCTGTGCAAACAAGTCGCTGAGTTTTTATTTCCTTGATCTCTTTTATTACTGTTGATCATGTAAGAGGTCAATTGGTTATTTTTGGCCATAATTTTCCTTTCGACTTCAAAGTTATAGATATCAAATGATCGATAAGTCGATGGCATGTACACTAATACATTGTGATAAAATAATTTTAAAAATTCACCCCATATGGTAGAAAATGGTTTTTGATCATTCATAGTGGAATTCTCCTTTTCAATTTGCCTTCCATGGGACTGAAATAATTGTAAACTAGGTGGGAAATCATGCAATCTAACACTCATTTGAAGGCTATGATGACTTGAGTCAGCAGGAACAGTGAGGGTCCAACAAGGTCCTACGGGTGTGAAAGAGCGATGCCAGAGCTGAGATGAAGCATTTCCTCCAGAATAAGATTCCACGATGAAATCACCAACTCTTACCTCTTTCACCAAGTCACCAAATCTCCATGCTGCTTTTTCCACTAATTCCCCTCCTGATAGGAATCTGTCCACTCCATTTAAAGATTCTACATTGCTTTTCAGATCGCTTGCGGTGTCCACAGATATATCTAGTCCAACAGTAATTAGACGGGAGGGATCAAACATGGGAAAAGGACAGAAAATCAGCGGAGGAAATCGTGCTGCTAGATCAGGGATCTCATTCACATAAAGAGCTGTGTGTCTCAAGAGTAAGAAACTGATGTTGGAATAGACGTTGTAAGTAAAAATGAACCAAACAGTTGCGATTATAATGGCTTCCATGATTGTTCGTCCAATTTTGTGGCGACATCTAATCCACAGCCTGGTGATATTCCTTAAAGTTGCTCGTTCTACCATCTTCGCCGGCCTCTTCGACAAGACTGTCAGTCAACAACATTCTTAATCATGTTGATGGTAAGTGAATTGCTACGTTTATCAAAAGAAAAGCAATCATCGAGATGTACAAAGACAACATTTGCACTCCATGGAATTTCATTATATTAATTTCTTTAGATCACCATTGTTACCCTGATTAACTTGATTTGAATGGCGTTTGTTTCTTTGTTGACATTATGAAATTATCATCCTGAAGAGCTGCTGTTGTGATAAGAGAATGGAAGCTAATAAACAATGGCTTTTTTAAAATGGGATTTAAAAGCAATTTACACACAAAAGTAAAAACAAAAATAATCAATAGTAAAAAGAAACGAAAACTATAGAAGCATGTATGCAAAGACAAGACAAATATACCTCACTATGCTATTAATAATATTACCTTTGCCTTGAAATACACCTTTACTCCATTCACAGCATTCATTAGAGATTCAAGCAATTGCAATGCACTTACCTAATCAACCTAGCACACACCAATGAATATAAATTGCTTCTTTATACCTGTCACTAGAATGTTTCCTACCAGGTATTCAATGTTTCTTATAACATTTTCTCGATTCGACAGTTTCATATATTTAGATTTCAACCCATTCAAAAGTTTAATTCAATTTGCTCATGCTTGGTCCATCAATTTATTATTTCATATAAACATTGAAAAGTTAAGTTATGAGATTGATATGTCCAAATGAATAAAAAAAAAAATTCAATAAAACTTTACTTTTAACGAGTATACTTTAAAAAACAGCATGCAGCTTATAGATGACTTAAAGAATATACAGGTAAATAGTGATAACTATATGGTCAGCTACGACATAGAATCCCTTTACACTAATGTGCTAGTTGAAGAAGAAATTAATATAATACTTGAACAAATAAATGACGAAAATATGGTAAGGTATGTAGATAAAGAAGAACTCAAACAAATGTTGAAACAAGCAACAGATAACAGCTACTTCATGTTCAATGACGAGTACTATAAACAGAAATATGGGTTAGCAATGGGACAACCTCTTAGTGCACCCCTAGCAAATGTCTTTCTGTGTTATTACGAAAAGAAATGGTTAGAACAATGTACAATAGATTTTAAGCCTATATTTTACAGACGGTATGTGGATGACACATATATAATATTTGAGAAAAAAGAACATGCTGAACAGTTTTTTACTTATTTAAATTCTCGACATCCTAAGATAAATTTCACGAAAGAAGAAGAAGAAAACCATAAATTACCATTCTTAGATATAATGTTAGAAAGAGAACAAAGTACTATTAATACTGTAGTATTCAGAAAGAAAACTTATACTGGAGTAGGCCTCAATTTCACCAGTTTTACATTTCATCGCTTTAAACTAAATGCCTTTTCAACTTTTCTATACAGAGCATGGAGAATTTCTAAAACATATATCAAATTTAATATAGAAATAGAATTTTTACGTACTTTTTTTGAATAATGGATACCCAGCTGAAATATTTAATAGTCAATTAAAGAGGTTCTTAAACAACAACATCATACAAAAGCCCATTACAAGTACTGTAGAAAAAGAGACTGTATATCTAAAACTGCCTTATCAAGGAGAGCAATTATGCAAGGTGATAAATAAAGAATTAAAGAATAGGATGAATCAACATTTTCCCCAGATCAACGTAAAAACAATTTTTTTATAACAACTTTAAAATGAAAAACTTTTTCCCTCACAAAGACAAAACTCCTTCTAACTGGTGTTCTGACATTGTTTACAAGTATGAATGTGCAGTTTGTAATAACTGCTATTTGGGTTCTAGCAATAGGGCCCTAGCTGTCAGAGCATCGGAACATGAAGGGAGAAGTTACAGAACAAAAAAGATCCTGGCTAGGCCCCTCCAGTCATCCGTAAGGGACCACTCAGAAAACATTTGTAACAAGCAAGTAAATCTACAAGAATTTTCCATTGTATTTAGAGGGAATTACCAATCTGAAATTTGAATCGCTGAAAGTTTACTAATTAAGACATTAAAGCCAACGTTAAATAATGAAACTTCGAGCTTTCCATTGAAATTGTTTTAAGTATTTATAATTTTATTTATGTTTATAGTCTAATTCCAATTATGGAATTCACTCCACGATGTGCTATTTATATTAGAAAACTTTTTAGGTAAATACTATAACTTGAATATTTTGTTTTTAACTTACGATGTTGTAAAACTTTACTTTTCTCTGTTCGCTTATTATTATTATTATTATTATTATTATTATTATTATTATTATTATTATTATTATTATTATTATTATTATTATTGTCACCCAAGCTACCGCCCTAGTTGGAAAAGCAGGATGCTATAAGCACAATGGCCCCAACAGGGAAAATAGCCCAATGAGGAAAGCAAATAAGGAAACAGAAAAGTGTCCTCTAGTGTACCCTCAAGCAAGAGAACTCTACCCTAAGACATTGGAAGACCATGGAACAGAACAGTGCTATGATTTTAGAGCGTTCTCATCCTGAAAGGCTTGCTTACCATGGCTAAAGACTCTCGTCTACCATTACCAAGTGGAAAATAGCCACTGAACAATTACATTGCTGCAGTAAAGAAGTTTATTTTAGTAATATTAGTGTTGCCAGGTCTATGAGGAAAGAGAATGTTTGAAGTGTAAGCCAGACTTTTCGGTGTATGTGAAGGCGAAGGAAAAATGAGCTGTAACCAGAGAGGGACTCAATGTAGTACTATCAGACCAGTCAAAGGTACCCAGTAACTCTCAAGATCTAAATAACTCTCTATTCTCGGCAAGTTTTATTTCCCTAGCATGCGTAAACCATTCTTCTTTAAATAGTTCTAGTCAATAAAGCCTCTTACAGCACACATTTATACTTTTCTGGAATAGATATTATTTGTAGCCTAGGAGGAATATTATCTAATGTCTTGAAGAAAAGAGGTTATTTTAAAACTCGCCTTTATAACTGCAGAGGAATAATGATTTTAGTTTTAAATGTTCTCATCATATTTGTGTGTATCATTTTGTGCCTCTCCTATACAAAAATATTTTTTGAGTCATCCCATTTACACAACATACTCTGATACCCACTTGTCCATTACAGATTTGCCAACTCTAACGACTTGCATTTGGCCTCCTTTTAATATAAGCAAATTGTTGTTTGAACTCCATTTAGAGGAAGAGCTGCGAAGTTTAACCCATCTAGACCATGTTCGGAAATATGAAGAAATTACACGTGTATTAAGAAATTTATCTTAAAATTTAAACTCGAACCCTCCAGATCCTAGAGACTTATGGTTTAAAATTGCATGGAATAATGGTCATTTCATTCCTATTGGCTTTGAATACGATACTGAATTTCAGATCAGTCTTCAGAACAACTCAATTTTTAACACATGTCATTCTGTCACATTTAAGAGTCACAGGAAAACTGCCAACCGTATGTTTACCAATCATTTTTGGATCATTGGAAATAACGACTATTATAAAAATATTGCAATGAATGTGTTTTTCCATTTTCAAGACGATTTCTTACCATTACTTTCAGAGGTATATCACATTCAGTCCAGTACACAAGTCAAGTTGAAAAGAGTCTCAAAGTGGCAGGGAATCCATGGCTCAAATGACGAGCCTGGAAAGTGTTTGGTTCACTGTCTAGAAACGTTTCTGACTAAGAAGATGGGCTGTTGCTTACCCTGGATGGAAAAGAAAGCTGATATTGAGTATTGTAGTTTTCAGCAGTTTGTGGAGTTGTTAAACTCACTTTGGTTCATAAATCCCTTAAATAGTTCAATGTTGGAGAATTTTTTGGATAAAACTGAAGCTAATCTATGCAAGGAACTATGTCAAAGTAAGGTTCAGTATCACTTTACTACTGATATTGCAGGTGAATTAAGAATGGGTCCTGGACTAGCATTTCGCGTTGATTCCCCCACTCTAAAGGAAGGTGATAATGCTCATATTTTTCCTATGTTTATAGATGCAAAAATATTTGAAGAATTCATTGATAATGATGGCTATTTTCTATCTCAGTTTGTGAGTGAAATCGGAGGAATGATCGGATTGACCCAGGGTATCTCATTACTCTCACTTCTGAAAAGGATATATCTGTACATGAAATGAGACCCTAAGGTTACTGGATATCATATCCAAGACTAATCTTATGTTTTCATAGAAGTTGGGAGGTAGTTCTTCTTTAACTTCCATCTTGAAAAAAAAAAAAAAAGATGTCTTTTGTTTTCAACGGAAGGATTTTTTTTTCTTTCTTTTACCATTTTGCAAAATTATTTTTGAGGAATTTTTCAACTAACCAGCATAGCTTCTTAACATTTTTGGGGGATAAATATGTAACAGCCAATATGATATTATTGATGGACGCCATAGTTTTCAAAATATCACCTCTACTAAAAGCGTAAGGCTTTCCGTATTTTTGTGGATATTTTAATGAACATTGTATCATAGAGCTACTGTTAATTGTTTTTGAAATTGTCATAACTATTTCTGGAGATATGTTCACTTCTATTCAAAATATACATCTAAATATGCTTTAGAATTTTACACTAGATGTAATTTTCGTCATTGTGAAATGCTCTTCATGCTGACTTTTAAGGAAATAGTTTCCTTTAACTGTAGAATACTTAATTATGAAACACTAATATCAGATACAAAAAAAAAAAAATAGCATCGAAATGTAAGAGGTATTAGAAATAAAAAGCACTTACAAATGAGTTTGAATTTCCCACCTTGTAATCATGTGTATAGGATAGTGAAGACATATTTATGAATGATCCGATTCCACTATTATATAAAGGTAGGACTAAAACCGGGTAACAGTGCCCTCAACCTTCTGCTACTTGTCCAATAAGAAGCTTGAGGTATTAGACCAGCTGTTGTGCCCCCACCACATATCGATTTTAATTGTTTAGTTTATTTATCTTGTTTGTTTATGTTGGCAATAATGGTACCATTTTCCTACTTGAAGTCACTGCTGGTATGGACCACTTAGGCTTTACATGGACAATCGGGGTATATTGTTCTATAGTGTTTTGGTTTTGATCATTAAAAGTTGTTTAACTAAATATTTGGTTCTACTAGCAATTAATCACTTAAATACAATCTCTGCGTATACTGCATAACTGAGTATTCTTTCAAACTAATGGTACTTGTGTACTTGTAGCTATTCAAATGCCAATTAATAACTCGGAGGGAGGAGAGATACTACATCTAGAGTTATGGGGTCTTTTGACTGGCTAGACAGTATTACATTGGATCCTTCTATCTGGTAATGGTTCATTTTCCCTTTGCCTAAACACGCACTGAATAGTCTGGTCTATTCTTTACATATTCTCCTCTGTGCTCATACACCTGAAAACACTAAGATTAACAAACAATTCTTCTTCACCCAAGGGGTTACTGCACTTTAATTATTCAGTGGCCACTTTCCTCTTGGTAAGGGCAGAAGAGACTCTTTACCTATGGTAAGCAGGTGTTCAAGGAGGGGGGCACTCCAAAATCAAAACATTGTTCTCTGATCTTGGGTAAAGCCATAAATTCTGTACCTTGGTCTTCCACTGTCAGGGGTTAGAGTTCTCTTGCCTAAGGATACACTCAGGCACATTATTAAATTTGTTTGCTCATTTCCTTTCCTGGCTGGGCTATTTTCCCTGTTGGAGCCCTTGGGCTTATAGCATCCTGCTTTTCTAACTAAAGTTGTAGCTTAGCTAATAATAATAATACTAATAATAATGATAATAATAATAATAATAATAATAATAATAATGAGTTATCACAGATTCACTGGAGAAGGTTTTATTCTTTTTTATTGTGATTTTAAATTCATCAATTTTTCCAAGTTTCAATTCCAAGTTTCAAATGATCCAATATGCATCCCGGTTAATGCATTCATCAACACAATAAACTTAATTATCTTAAATTGATGACATTCGTGTAGCCTGGAAGATTTGGATACAACCCCAAATATAGCTGCTAGGAAGTCGAGCGATCCAATTCGGCTTTGGAATTCCACAAAAGAGCTTAAGGCCATAAAATGGCCTCTAATGTAATATCGCCTACACCTTTATTCAGTTAAATTTTCCCTTTCCACCTCTCCTTTCTTTTCATGTTGCTTCTGTGCGAGTGGGCTGTTAGGTTATAAGAGAGAGGAATGCAACCAAATTTTATTACACAGATAATGAGCTTATATACAAGTACTTGTGAGCAAGAACGTCACAATAATTCAAGCCAACTAATGAATGAAAAGGCAAGCTTAAACTGGTTCTGTTATTAGTGTGAGGGGAGAGTGAGATGTACCAAAAAAAGGAAATACCGGTACAGCGTAAGAGCGTGTGTGAAACATGTGCCATACATGGCTCCTACCCTGAAAAAGACATGCATGTGATATAGGGTGCCCTGCTCTTGAGAGGCGCACTTCTGGCGGGTCACCTTACAGGAGGTCCACAGGTTTAAGACGGCCAATGGTAACCCAGTCTTCTTTTCCACAAATGTTAATGAAGAGAGCCTTCGGTGTGCAAAGGATCACCAGGAAAGGGCCCATGGCTTGCTAGTGTCATTGCGGAGGAAAACGTGCAATGCCTTGTGGAAATCTGTCGGTATGTGTTGCTTCGCTGGGGGCTTGCAAGTCTGACAGCAACAAAAATTTTCCCCTACGTGACGTGGGCACTGGAGGTTGTCAGAGGTGGTTACCAATGGAAAAACTTGGCAGGGACAACCAAAAGGTCTCCATACACCATTTCAGCTGCCAAGACATCCTGGGCATTTTTAGAAGTGGTCCTCAGTCACAGGAGGAGCCGGGTAAGCGTAGTAAACCAGTTAAAGTAATTGCATCACGACATCAAAGCTGCTTTGAGGGTGCGATGAAAATATTCAACAACTCCGTTGGCTGCAGGGTTGTAGGTGGTTGTGTGATATACTGTAGAGTGATGCCCAGGAGATTCGCTAATGATGTCCAAAATTGAGAGTTTAAAGTGGTATCCTTATCAGAGGTAATATGTTCAGGGATACCAGATCTCAACATTCACAGGACGTTGCAGTTTGCATGGGGATGGATTCAGGCCGACAAGTGGAGGGGTCAATTATGGTAAACAGGTAACGATGGCCTTGTGATGCAAGTAGGGGACCTAATAAATCAACGTGAATGTGGGAAAAACTATGCTGAGGTTGAGGGGAGGGTGCCCACTCCTGAATCCGTGTGTGGATGTGCTTTTGAAGTTTGGCATGAAGTACAGGTGTGGACCCAATCCTTATTATCCTTTGTAATGCCTTGCTAAATGAACTTCGTTTTCAGTAGCTGTGCAGTGGATCGGCACAATGGATGTGAAAGGCCATGAATGAAATCAGACACCTAACAGCGCATTGGGGCAAATATCCATTGTCATGATCTACAAGTAGTGACGTTTTGGTAAAGGCCCATTTCTTCCATTCTGAAGAATATTTGTTTAGTGGCTGCCAAATGATGCAATGCCAGATGCCTGAATCTGGTGAACACAAGGGGTCCAGTCATCTTGACATGGTGATAAATACTATGTTTGGCGGGAACCATGAGCATTTGGCAAAGTTCTGGACATAAGAATTTCGGGTACGATATGAGGAGATGGGTGTAGGCATTTGTTGGAGCACTGATGTGGAGAGCCAGGTCAAGGGGGCGGAATGAAGAAATGCCGACACGTAACAGTCTGCAGTGACTAACAGTCAGTAAGCAACCATGAAGTGGAAATGGAGGAGGAAATTAGCACCAAGGATTGGCAATGTGACGTAAGCAACAAGTAACTTCCAATGACATTTGGTGCTCCTAACGATAATGTCAGGGTCTCTTACTCATGGGTAGAGATCAGAGATCCGTTGGCAGCTACCACGCAGACGTCGGAGAGCTTAGGAAGACTACGTCGTGTCCTGGAGAGTGGCCTTGGTAGAAAAAAAAAAAGGCAAGCATCTACATGCGCGCCTGTACCTGCATCATTCAATAAGAAAAGATTTCTGAGGCAACTGCCAAAAGCAATGGCGTACTTACATGTTTTTTGGTCACTCACAACCGTTTGCAGATTTCTTCACAGCAGCCGCGAATTTGAAGGGGTAGTAATATAATTGCAGCCCATGGGCGACGATAAGTGGCTGGAGAAGTCGTTGGTTGGGGCGTGAGCGAGGGGTGGCATGTGTGGGAGGTCGGCGACTTTGTCAGCACTCCGACACATTACAGGGTGGACGTCCAACCGCATTCAAGTCAGCTTCGGTCGATGTTGAATAGTTGTCTTCTTCGTCAGGAGTGGAGGTGTTGATGGTGGTCTTGAAAGTGGTGAAGTAGCTGTCCATAAGGCCGTCGACTTTAGTCATAAGTCCTTCATGGGCAAAATATCAACATCGGGGATGCCAGGGTGTACAGGTTCGGGTAGGCATCATTACCAAAGGACACGAAGTAGGTTCACCTCCTGAGTAGAGCCATTTGTGGCAGGTTGCAGGCTACAATAATGGTCACTTACTTGAGGGCGACCGAAACCTTTTGATCTCCCAATGGTTCTTTAGAGAGCTGGAAAAAGCTTGGCTATATGGGCACCTGGCGATTGCAAGTACTGCTCCATGAGTTATGTTTGGAGTGTCCTTGTGGATCGCTGCAAGGACATTTTTATGATGAAATCAAGGTAATATAACTCAAAATTTCATGGGACTCATGATAGTCTCCGTCTATAGTCATTCTCAGTTCCGCATATTACTTGGATTTCAATTGAAACCATTAACACGGATATTTCCTTGTCAGATTTACCCCAAGTTTGATAAAATGCTTTTTGTGAATAACATTAACAATATTTTTCATAATTATATTAAGTGAATAACGCCCCTTTTACCAATTTGGCAATTAGTCACTTAGCATGAAATGAAATTAAGATTTGTTTGAAGTTTGCTTAAAAAATAAATGTTGACTAAAGAATGACTAGACTTTCATTAGTTCCCTTATCTTGGTTTTATTAATCAGATTAAGATATTGTCTTTAAAAAACCAATACTTTGTCCTCAAATAAAATCTATTCCAAAGAATTATTTTAAACTTTGTCTTCCATATAAACTTTTTCTGCTTATGGAAGCGTTACAAATGAATTCTTATTGAATATCCTTCCATTATTTCAAACCTTAAAACTGAAGTAAGACTTTCCTTTTTAAATACTAAACCTAACGTAAGATGTTATCTAATTACAACTGAAATTGATTTTGTCTAAATATTGTAAACAAAGAAGTAATTCCTATCTAAATGATAGAAATGAAGTAAAACCAATGATAGAAATGAAGTAAAACCTTCTCTAAATTTCATATATCAAAGAATGCAGAACCTTCATTTTAAATATCATAAAGTTTTACTCTAATATTAAAACAAAAGTAGAACTCTCCCTAAATATTAAAACTGAAGTAAAACTCTAAGTGAAAATGATAATACTAATTTTTCTAAATAATTTTCATCATACATATTTACCTATCGATTATCCAAAATATGTCTTTACTTTCATATAAGCATGATCATAAGATGGGAAATTCAAACTCTCATAAGGATGTTCTTTTTAATTATATTATTTCTTACAATGCGACAGAATTTTCGTTGTGTCTGATGATAATCTTTCATCATTAAATACTACACAATTAAATGAAACTATTTCTTTTAACATCATCATGAAAAGCCTTTTACAAAGACTAAAAGTAAACCAAATCTAAAACTATTGAAACGTATTTAGATAAATGTATTGAATAAGAATAAGCAGATTGTCATAATCCTTGTATGCAAAATATGTAGGAGTATGTCTTTTATACAGTAAGATTATAGAACTTTTTAAGAGTACTATGACTATCATAAATTGTGGTGCGTGATCACTGGACTCTGTTATAGGTCACGTGTCTTAAGTCTGATAAGTGTCGCGTTGTAAACCGATTGGTCACAATATAATTCCATCACAGTGGACATTCCACAAAATCTAACAATTCAGCATATTGTCAAAGCAACATTGCATTTACTTGCCGAGGGGTAAGCAGTACCTCTCGAGCGATCATAAGAACAAGTTATCTCTCGTCTGAGAGTATCGGACTGTGTAAAGTGTATTCACAAACCTTTTTGAAATAAAGTGAAGAAACCCATGTTGCCATGTCTCATTATCCGTCGACAAGGGACAAGATGGTAATGCAGGATTGTTAAATCAATCAAAAACGAACGTGCGTTTAATCTGCACGAAATTCAACAGAGCAGAATGCCATCGTTATACAAGAAAATGAGATGGCCTTCATCAATGATAAACCGTTGGCCATTCCATTCTTCTTGTCCAAATTTTGAGTTGTGGTAGCCGATATGGTAACGTCCCTAACTGGTGAAAGCCAGACTGGGGCTCGAGTTCCGCTCAAATTCGTTAGTTTCTTTGATCACTGCAATCTCACCATCCTTGTGAGCTATGGATGGGGGGGGGGGCTTTGGGGGGAGCCTATAGGTCTACCTGCGAAGTCATTAGCAGCCATTGCCTAGCCCTCCTTGGTCCTAGTTTGGGTGGAGATAGGGCTTGGGAGCTGATTTTCTCTATATATATATGGTCAGTCTCTAGAGCATTGTCCTGCTTGATAGGACAATGTCACTGCCCCTTGCCACTGCCATTCATGAATACCCTTAAACCTTTAAATATGTCAGGAACCTATACTCATTGGTAGTATCATTTGCAAGATTCCCAACAAAATAATTTTGAAAATTGCAAAAATTAAAGAAATAAAAATTGAAAAATTATTTAGATACTTTACTGAATAAAAGTACGCATATCTTCCGAAATAGTTATGACAATTAAATCCAAAAACAAATAATAATATCTCAAGGATAAATATTTTCAAGTATGCAAAAAAATCCCAAAAATCATTGACTTTCAAAAGAGATGCTACTTCCAATAAGAACAATATAGCTAAATAAAGGTTAAAACTCCAACTAACGTGACTTTCAAAGTACAAAATTCAGCTGACGGGAACACCACCTTATTAAAAGAAAATATTATTGCCTTCATCAATAATACCATATTGGCCATTACATATTTTACCTCCAAAAAAAACATGATTTGATCAGACAAAAATCTTCTCAAGAATCATTTTGCAAAATGGCAAATATAAGGAAACAAAAACCTTCGGTTGAAGACAAAATCTATTTTTTTTTTTTTAAAGACAAAAGTTAAACAGCAACTGCCTCCCAACTTCCATGAGAGGTCAACATTAATCTTGGTTATGATGTCCATAAATCTTAGGGTCTCATTTCATGTACAAATATATCCTTTCTAGAAATGAGAGTAATGAGATACCCAGGGTCAATCCAATCATTCCTCCAATTTCACTCACAAACTGAGATACATAATAGCCATCATTATCAATAAATTCTTCAAATCTTCTTGCATCTAAACGCATAGTAAAAAGATGAGCATTATCACCTTCCAGTAGAGTGAACGATTCAGTGCGAAATGCTAGTCCAGGACCCATTATTACTTCACCTGCAACATCAGTAGTATAGTGATGCTGAACTCTACTTTGACATAATTCTTTGCATAGGTTAGCTTCAGTTTTATCCAAAATATTCTCCAACATTGAACTATTAGAGGGATTAATGAACCAAAGGGAGTTGAGAAACTCCACAAACTGCTGAAAACTACAATACTCAATATCAGCTTTCTCTTCCATCCAGGGTAAGCAACAGCCCATCTTCTTAGTCAGAAACGTTTCTAGACAATGAACCAAACACTTTCCAGGCTCGCCATTTGAGCCATGGATTCCCTGCCACTTTGACACTCTTTTCAACTTGACTTCTGTACCGGACTGAATGTGATATACCTCTGAAAGTAATGGTAAGAAATCGTCTTGAAAATGGAAAAACACATTCATTGCAATGTTTTTATAATAGTCATTATTTCCAATGATCCAGAAATTATTGGTCAACATGTCGGTGACAGTTTTCCTCTGACTCTTAAACCTAACAGAATGGCATGTGTTAAAAATTGAGTAGTTCTGGACACTAGTCTGAAACTCCGTATTGTAATTAAAGCCAATAGGTCTGAAAAACACACCATTCCATGCAATTTTAAACCATAAGTCTCTAGGATCTGGAGTGTTCGAGTTTAAATAGTAAGATAAATTTCTTAATGTATGTGTAAGTTCTTCATATTTCTGAACATGGTCTAGACGGACTAAACTTCGAAGCTCTTCCTCTAAATGGAGTTCAAACAACAATTTGCTTATATTAAAAGGAGGCCAAATGCAAGTCGTTAGAGTTGGTAGATCTTTAATGGCCATGGCCGTATCAGAATATGTTGTATAGATGGGACGACTAAAAAGATATTTATGTAAAGGATATGCACAAAATGCCAGGCACAATATTATGATGAAAATATTTAAAAAGAAAATTATTACTCTTCTGCAGTTATAAAAACGATTTTTAAAATCATATATTCCCTTCAAGATATTCAATAGACCTAGCATTGAAAATCCATAATAGAGTCCTAATATTCCTCCTAGGCTACAAATGATATCTATACCAGAAAAATCCGTTACGTGACTCTGAATTAAATTAAGATTATTTATAAAGGATATATTTGATATTTTGCATTGTTTACTACATGCTGCTAATTTGGATTCTGGAAAGGATGAGGTTATAACACCTTCAACTACATATTTAAGCTTTGGCAATGAAAAACCTTGGCTGAAGCAACTAGGCAGGTCATCTAAGTAGAACGAGCTTGCTGGTACAGAAGGAATGTCGTTAAGAAGGCACTGAACTAAACAAACCTCCTCGACAGGTAATGAAAGCAGTTGACATCCAAAGGGTCTACTGACTACAAACGACAACAAAACCTCCCTTAGGCTCATAGAGTGATTAGATGAGCTGTAAGGTTTGTCACTAACAGATACAATAAACAACTCTGAACTGCTTCTGTATCTGTTAAGAATTATCCCAAAATGGACTGAGAAAGGCAGGGAGGACACCATTGAACCAGAAAGCACAAACAATGTTTTCAATCTATAAACCTCTACTTCAGTGCTGACTACACAATGTACGACATGTCCTAAGGGGTTTATGTTTGACAAATAAAGCCAAATATCAAAAATGGAAATTCCTAGAAAAAGCCCAAGGCTTCCCCCAATATCTTCCAGTAATTTAGATAACGGGTATAATGCTTTCTCCTGGAAATCTAATGCTGAACGAGATGTTAGTTCTAAGCTGAAATTATCGATTCTATTTGCAAATTTACCCTTATCCTCTAATTTCCATCGAAATTCATTAGCCCCTGGTTGACAATGATTTTCAGAAAATCTTAATGCGTCTTGCCCCTCTGAAACGTACTCTGTTATTGAATTAAGATGACGTGATATGGTAGCACACAGAGAATGTAATGGTTTCCACAAAGTATCTTTATATATTGGGGTACACCCTGCGAGGTCTCCTCCTTGTTGAAGTAAGATTCTGTGCAAACAATCAACCGGGCTTTTATTACCCTGGTCTCTTTTATGATTGTTAATCAAGTAAGGGGTTAATTTGTAATGTTCAAATAAAATTTTACTTTCAACTTCTAAGTTATAAATATCAAATGTTTCATAAGTCGAAGGTAAGTAAATTATAACATTGTAATAAAATAATTTTAGAAATTCACCCCATATGGAAGAAAATTCTATTGATTCATCCAAAGCAGAACAGTCCCTTCCTGTCTGCTTTCCATGATATTGAAATGATTGCAAACAAGGTGGGAAATCATGCAATTTAACACTCATTTGAAGGCTATGATGACTTGAGTCAGGAGGAACAGTGAGAGTCCAACATGGTCCTATGGGTGTGAAAGAACGATGCCATAGCTGAGATGAAGCATTTCCTCCAGAATAAGATTCCACGATGAAATCACCAACTCTTACTTCTTTTACCAAATCACCAAATCTCCATGCAGCTTTTTCCACTAATTCCTCTCCTGATAGGAATCTGTCCAGTCCATTTAAAGATTCTACATTGCTTTTCAGATCGCTTGCTGTGTCCACCGATATGTTCAATCCAACATTAATTAGGCGGGAGGGATCAAACATGGGAAAAGGACAAAATATCACTGGAGGAAATCGTGCTGCTTGATCAGGGATCTTATTCACATAAAGAGCTGTGTGTCCCAAGAGGTAGACACTGATGTTGGAATAGACGTTGTAGCTAAAAATGGACCAAACAGTGGCGATGATAATCGCTTTCATGATTGTTGGGCCAATTTTGCGGCGAAATCGAATCCACAGATTGGTGATATTCTGCAATACTACTCTCTCTACCATCCTCGCTGATCTCTTCGAGGAAACTGATAGTCAACATTTTTCTTAACCATGTTGGTGGTGAGTTTATTGTCAAGTATCTCAAAAGAAAACTAATGATCTAGATATACAATATACTATACCCGTATATTCAGTTATTTAGATCACTATTGTTACCTATCTTGGTGAGTTATTCCGAATGGCGTCCGTTTCTTTGTTGAAATTATGGATTTACCATCATGAAGGTCTGCTGATGAGAGAGATAATGGAAGCCAATAATCAATGGCCTTCTACATATTAACAAACTCTTACTTTACATAACATGCTGAAACGAAATGTAATTTAAAGTTCCAATAAAAGAAAATTGTTAAAAACCACAAAAGAAGATCTATACAAAGCCAAGACGAACTGTTTCACTTCCCTATGAAAGTGATAATGATAGCTTTGACTTGAAATATGCCATTACTTTTATGATTCATCTAAGCCGTAAACAACTGTGAATACATTTATCCAATCAACTTGCAGAAACCGATAGGATCAACCCCTTTCTATCACCTGTCATCAGTTTTTTTTTTTTTTTTTTGGGTGGGGGAGTGATGGGGGTGAACTTATCGTTTCGTATAACATATTTTATTGATTTATCGGTTTCTTGTATTTGGAATTTCAACCCATCAACTATATTTTATCAAAGTTTTATAAATAGGATTCTGTAAGCATACTGTGGTTCATAAATCCCCTAAATAGTTCGATGTTGGAAATTCTTTTGGATAAAACTGAAGTTAACCTATGCAAAGAACTATGTCAAAGTAGAGTTCAGTATCACTATACTACTGATGTTGCAGGTGAATTAAGAATGGGTCCTGGACTAGCATTTCGCATTGAATCCCCCAGTCTAGAGGAAGGTGATAAAGTTCATATTTTTCCTATGTATATAGATGCAAGAAGATTTGAAGAATTCATTGATAATGATGGATACTCTGTATCTCAGTTTGTGAGTGAAATCGGCGGAATGATTGGATTGACCTTGGGTATCTCATTACTCTCATTTCTGAAAAGGATATATCAATACATGAAATGAGATGCTAAGATTACTGGATATCATACCCAAGACTTATCTTATGTTTTCATGCAAGTTGGGAGGCAGTTCCTCTTTAACGTCCATCTTGAAAAAAAGATGTGTTTTGTTTTCAACTGAAGGTTTTTGTTTTCCTATTTTTACCATTTTGCAAAATGATTTTTGGGGAATTTTTCAAGTAACCAGCATAGGTTCTTAACATTTTTGGGGTATAAATATGTAATATTATTGATAGAGGCCATAGAATTTTCTTTCAATAAGTTGGCATTCTCCTCAGTTTAAGTTTGTGCATTAAAGTCACGTTAGTTGGAGTTTTCACCTTTAACCTAACAATCCTGCTTTTATAGGAAACCAAAATGTCACCTCTTTTAAAACCCTAAGATTTTCATTTTTTTGTGGATATGTTTGTACACATTGTATCATAGAGCTACTGTTGATTGTTTTTGAAATTGTCATAATTATTTCTGGAGATATGTTCACTTCTATTCAAAATATGCATCTAAATATGCTTTAGATTCTAGAATTTAACACTAAATGTAATTTTCGTCGTTGAGAAATGCTCTTTATGCTAACTTTTAAGGGAACAGTTTCATTTAACTGTAGAATATTCAATTATGAAACACTATTATCAGACACAAAGAAAAGTAGCGTCACATTGTAAGAGGTATTAGAAATAAAAAGCATATCCATATGAGTTTGAATTTCCCATCTTGTAATCATGTGTATTTGATATAAAGACATATTTATGAATGATCGGATTCCATATTATATAGGACTAAAACTGGGTAATAGTGCCCTCAACCTTCTGCTACTTGTCCGATAAGGAGCTTGAGGTATTAGACCAGATGTTGCGCAGCCACTGCAGGCCCAAAAGAAAACATATCGATTTTAATTGTTAAGTTTATTTACCTTGTTTGTTTACGTTGGCGATCATGGTACCATTTTCCTACTTGAAGTCTCTGCTGGTACTGATCACCTAGGCTTTACAAGGACACTTGGGGCATATTGTTCAATATTTTCCACCACAGCTAGTGTTTTGGTTTTGATCATTCAAAGTTGTTTACTAAACAATTTGTTCTACTACCAGATGTGGACCAGTTGATAGTATAAGGAACATAATTAATTACTTAAAATCTGTGCGTGTACTGCATCACTGAGTATTCCTTCAAACTAATGGTACTTGTGTACTTGTCGCCATCCAAGTGTCAATTAATAATTGGGAGGGAGGAGAGATACTACCCCAAGAGTTATGTGGTCTTTTGACTAGCTAGACAGTACTACATTGGATCCTTCCCTCTGGTTATGGTTCATTTTCCCTTTGCTTACACACCGAATAGTCTAGTCTATTCTTTACATATTCTCTTTTGTTCTCATACACCTGACAACACTAAGATTAACAAACAATTCTTCTTTACCCAAGGGGTTACTGCACTGTAATCATTCAGGGGCCACTTACCTCTTGGTAAAGGTAGAAGAGACTCTTTAGCTATGGTATGCATTTTTTTAACACAATAAACTTAATTATCTTAGATTGATGACACTTGTGTGGCCAAAAGATTTAAATATAACCCCAAATATAACAGCTAGGAAGTCAAGCGATCCAATGTGGCTTTGGAGTTCCACAAAAGAGCTTAAGGCCATAAAACGGCCTCTAATGTAACTTCATGTATATATTTATTCAGTTACATTTTTCATGTCCACCTCTCCTTTATTTTCGTGTTGCTTCTGTGCAAGTGGGCTGTTAGGTTATATAAGAGAGGAATGCAACCAAACTTTATTACACAGACAACGAGCTTATATACTAATACTTAAGAGCAAAAACGTCACACAAATTCAAACCAACTTATGCATGAAAAGGCAAGCATAAACTGGTTCGGTTACTAGTGTGAGGGGAGAGTGAGATGTACAAATAAAGGATATACCGGTATAGTGTGTGTGAAACACGTGCGATACATGGCTCCCGCCCTAAAAAAAGACATGTATGTGAAATAGGGTGCCCTGCTCTTGAGAGGCACACTGTAGGTGGGTCACCTTACAGGAGATACACAGGTTTAAAGCAATGAATGGAGACCTTCTTCTTTTCCACGAATGTTAATGAAGAAAGCCTTCGGTGTGCAATGGATCACTAGAAAAGGGCCCATGTGAGGGGGCATTAGCAATGGCCTGCTAGTGTCCTTGAGCAGGAAAACCTAAAATTCCTGGTGCAAATCTGTCAGTACGTGTTGCTTTGCTAGGGGCTTGTAAGTCTGGCAGCAAGGAAAAACTTCTCACTACATGATGTAGGAACTGGAGATTGTCAGATGAGGTAAAAAACGGAAAAACTTGGCAGGGATGACCATAAGGTCTCCCTCCATACACCATTTCAGCTGCCCAGACATCCTGGGCATCTTTAGGAGTGGTCCTTAGTCACAGGAGGAACCAGGGAAGCTGAGTAAAACCGTTAGAGTCATTGCATTAGGACATCAAAGCTGCTTTGAGGGTGCAATGAAAACATTCAACAATTCCATTGACTGCAGGATTGAAGTTGATTGTCTGATATACTGTCGACTGATGCCCAGGAGATTCGCTAATGATCTCCACAATTGAGAGTTGAAAGTGGTATCCCTGTCAGAAGTAATATGCTCAGGGATACCAGATCTCACCATTCACCAGACGTTGCAGTTTGCATGGGGATGGCTTCAGGCAGACAAGTGGAGCGGTCAATGATGGTAAACAGGTAACGATGGTCTTGTGATGTGAATAGGGGACCTATTAAATCAATGTGAATGTGGGTAAAACTATGCTGAGGTTGAGGGGAGGGTGCCCATTCCTGAATCCGTGTGTGGATGTACTTTTGAAGTTTGGCATGAAGTACAGGTGTGGACCCAATCCTTATTATCCTTTGTAATGCCTTGCTAAATGAACTTCCTTTTTAGTAGCTGTGCAGTGGATCAGCACGATGGATGTGAAAGGCCATGAATGAAATCAAACACCTAACAACGCATTGGGGCAAGTATCCATTATCGTGCTCTACAAGTACTGACGTTTTGGTAAAGGCCCATTTCTTCCGTTCCGACGAATATTTGTTTAGTGGCTGCCAAACGATGCAATGCCAGACACTTGAATCTGGCAAACACTGGGGATCCCATTATCTTGACATGATGATGAATACTGTGTTTGGCGGGAACCATGAGCATTTGGGAAAGTTCTGGACAGAAGAATTCTGGATACAATACGATGAGATGGGCATAGGCATGCGTTGGTGCACCGATGTGGAGAGCAAGGTCGAAGGGGGAGGGTTGAAGAAGTGTCGACGAGTAAGAGTCTGCGTTGACTAACAGTCAGTAAGCAACAACAACCAGGAGGTGGAAATGGGAGAGGACATCAGCACCAAGGATTGGCAATGTGATGTAAGCAACAAGTAACTTCCAATGTTATTTGGTGCTCCCATACGATAATGTCAGGGTCTCATACTCATGGGTAGAGATCGCAGATCCATTGGCAGTTACCAGGCAGACATTGGCAGGCTTAGAAAGACTACGTTGTGGACTGGTCTTGGTAGAAAAAGAAAAGGCATCTGTACGCACGCCCGTACCTGCATCATTTAAAAAGAAAAGATTTGTAATAGGGGAGGCAACTGCCACAAGCAATGGCGTACTTACATGTTCTTTTGGTCACTCACAACCGTTCGCAGATTTCTTTGCAGCAGCTGCGAGGGGTAGTATTATAACTGCAGCCGATGGGCGACAGTAAGCATTGGAGATTGTAAGAAGGGCATCACATGCTCCAAGGCCTTTACGAAAACCAAATTGCTAACTAGGGAATAGATGATTACCTTCACCAAACCTATTAAGACGTTATGCCAGAAGACGTTCAAAAACTTTGGATAATATGGGAGTTATGGAAATTGGGCGGTAATCAGTGGGACTTGAGCTACCACAAACACATTTACATATAGGAGTAACATTACCAATTCTCCAACAAGTGCTAAAAGCTCCTCTTCTTGCTAACTTGCGCAAAATAACAGATAACTTTGGAACTAAGAAATCTGCTGTCTTTATAAAAAACAAAGGAAAAATACCATTTGGGTCTACACCTCCATAAGCATCAAGGTCCATCAACAGAGCTTTAATTTCAAGAGATCGAAAAGCTAAATTAATTAGTTTAGCCTAAGGAAAACAGGAATGAGGAAGTTCAAGTTTTTCATTACTCTGTTTACTGTCAAAAACATCAGCCAAAAGGGTTGCCTTTTCCTTTGGACAGTGAGTAACTGAGCCATCTGGTTTAAGTAAAGGAGGAACTGTTGCATCAACACCAAAGAGTGCAGATTTAAGTGTAGACCAACATTTATGGTCTTGAGTTGTACCAGAAAGGGTTTCTTTTATGGTTAAATTGTATTCCTTTTCAGTTGAGGCATAAACTCTCTGAGCAAAAGCTCGAAGCTGAGTATAGTTATTCCAGGTGAAATCTGATCTGTTACCCTTCCAAAGATGATAGGCCTCTTGCTTCTCCAAATAAGCACGTCTACAATCATCATTGGACCACGGTTTGTCCTTCAGTCGGTACCTTAGCACACGAGAAGGGATACACCTATCAATTATGTTGACTAGATCTACAACAGGATCTACACTACTATATAATTGTGACCAATTCAAACACAAAAGATCATGCAAAATCCCATTCCAGTCTGCTTGGGATTTCATATAAATTTTACGAGAGTATGATATATCAGGGACAGGCTGCTCAGTCTTCACTACTAATGAAATCAAGGCATGATCAGATGTCCTGACTGGAGAACCAACCTCACTAGTTATAATGCCAGGGGAGTCGGTGTATACGAAGTCCAAGCAATTACCAGACCAGTGAGTAGCTTCATTTATGATTTGCTCACAGCCTGGTTCAGAGGCAAAGTCTAAAGCTCTTAAGCCATGGCGATCGGTAGGAGAGATAGAACTTAACCACTCCCTATGGTGAGCATTAAAATCACCAACAAAGACAAAAGAAGCCTTTCTATCATCTTGTATCTTGGCCATAATGGTAAGAAGACAATCGAAGATATAATCCTCCATGTCTGGATTCCGGTAAATGGAACACAAATAAAAGTTGTTATGCCTGCCACAAACTTTTATTACCCGAATCTCATGACATCCACATTGATAGCAGGACTTATGAGAAGCAGGGTACTCAGTCCTAATATACACCGCCATTCCCCTGGCCCTAGGGATGGCAAGCATTAACACGGAAATTTCCTTGTCAGATTAATTGCAAGTTTGATCAAATGTTTTTAATGAATAACATTAACAATATTTTTCATGATGAATATCTCAAATAGAAAACGTCCTTTTTACCAATTTGGCAATTAGTCAGCATGAAATGAAATCAAGATTTGTTTTAAGTTTGCTTAGAAAAATAAATGTTGACTAAAGAATTACTAGACTTTCTTTAGTTCCCTTATCTTGGTTTTATTAATCAGATTAAGATATTGTCTTTAAAAAACCAATACTTTGTCCTCAAATAAAATCTATTCCAAAGAATTATTTTAAACTTTGCCTTCCATATAAACTTTTTCTGCTTATGGAAGCGTTACAAATGAATTCTTATTGAATATCCTTCCATTATTTCAAACCTTAAAACTGAAGTAAGACTTTCCTTTTTAAATACTAAACCTAACGTAAGATGTTATCTAATTGAAACAAATTGAATTTTGTCTAAATATTGTAAAGAAAGAAGTAATTCCTATCTAAATGATAGAAATGAAGTAAAACCAATGATAGAAATGAAGTAAAACCTTCTCTAAATTTTATATATCAAAGAATGCAGAACCTTCATTTTAAATATCATAAAGTTTTACTCTAATATTAAAAGAAAAGTAGAACTGTCTCTAAATATTAAAACTGAAGTAAAACTCTAAGTGAAAATGATAATACTAATTTTTTTAAATACTTTTCCTCATACATATTTACCTATCGATTATCAAAATGTGTCTATACTTTCATATAAGCATGATTATAAGATGGGAAATTCAAACTCTCATAAGGATGTTCTTTTTATTTATAATATTTCTTACAATGCGACAGAATTTTCGTTGTGTCTGATGATAATCTTTCATCATTAAATACTACACAATTAAAGGTAACTATTTCTTTCAAAATCATCATGAAGAGCCTTATACAAAGACAAAAAGTACACCAAATCTGAACTACTGAAACGTATTTAGATAAATGTTTTGAATAATAATAAACAGATCTTCAAAAATAATTATGACTAACTACTAGTACTCTAAACGATTGTCATAATCCTTGTATGCAAAATATGTAGGAGTATGTCTTTTATACAGTAAGATTATTGAACTTTTTAAGAGTACTATGACTATCATAAATTGTGGTGCGCAATCACTGAACTCTGTTATAGGTCAAGTGTCTTGAGTCTGTTAAGTGACGCGTTGTAAACCTATTAGTGACAGTATAATTCCATCACAGTGGAGATTTCACAAAATCTAACAATTCAGCATATTGTCAAAGCAACATTGCATTTACTTGCCCGAGGGGTAAGCAGTACCTCTTGAGCGATCATTAGAACAAGTTGTCTCTCGTCTGAGAGTATCGGACTGTGTAAAGTGTATTCAAAAACCTTTTTGTAATAAAGTGAAGAAACCCATGTTGCCATGTCTCATTATCCGTCGACCAGGGACAAGATGGTAATGCAGGATTGTTAAATCAATCAAAAACGAACGTGCCTTTAATCTGCACAAAATTCAACAGATCAGAATGCCATCGTTATACAAGAAAATGAGATGGCCTTCATCAATGATAAACCGTTGGCCATTCCATTATTCTTATCCAAATTTTGAGTTGTGGTGGCAGATATGGTAACGTCCCTAACTGGTGAAAGCCAGACTGGGGTTCGAGTTCCACTCAAACTCGTTAGTTACTTTGGTCGCTGCAATCTCACCATCATTGTGAGCTAAGGATGGGGGGGGGTCTGGGGGGAGCCTATAGGTCTATCTTCGAAGTCATCAGCAGCCATTGCCTAGCCCTCCTTGGTCCTAGTTTGGGTGGAGATAGGGCTTGGGAACTGATTATCCGTATATATATGGTCAGTCTCTAGAGCATTGTCCTGCTTGATAGGACAATGTCACTGGCCCTTGCCTCTGCCATTCATGAATAGCCTTTAAACCTTTAAATATGTCACGAACCTATACTGATTGGTAGTATCATTTGCAAGATTCCCAAAAAAATTATTTTGAAAATTGCAAAAAAAAAAAAAAATAAATAAATAAATAAAAAAATATAGTTATTCAGATACTTTTTTGAATAAAAGTACGCATATCTTCCGAAATACTTATGACAATTGAATCCAAAAACAATTAACAGTATCTCAATGATAAATATTTTTTAAGTATGCAAAAACATCCCGAAAATCATTGTCTTTCAAAAGAGATGCTACTGTTGTTTCCAATGAGAACAATATTGCTAAATAAAGGTTAAAACTCCAACTAACGTGACGTCAAAGTACAAAATTCAGCTGACGGGAATACCACCTTATTGAAAGAAAATATTATTGCTTTCATCAACAATACCATATTGGCCATTACATATTTTTCCTCCAAAAAAGCCTAGATCAGACAAAAATCTCCTCATAATCATTTTGCAAAATGGCAAATATAAGGAAACCAAAACCTTCGGTTGAAGACAAAATCTATCTTTTTTTTTAAGACAAAAGTTGAACAGCAACTGCCTCCCAACTTCCATGAAAACTTAACATTATTCTTGGTTATGATGTCCATAAATCTTAGGGTCTCATTTCATGTACAGATATATCCTTTCCAGAAATGAGAGTAATGAGATACCCAGGGTCAATCCAATCATTCCTCCAATTTCACTCACAAACTGAGATAAAGAATAGCCATCATTATCAATGAATTCTTCAAATCTTTTTGCATCTATATCTATAGGAAAAGAATGAACGTTATCACCTTCCCGTAGAGTGGGGGAATCAACGCGAAATGCTAATCCAGGACCCATTATTACTTCACCTGCAACATCAATAGTATAGTGATACTGAACTCTACTTTGACATAGTTCCTTGCATAAGTTAGCTTCAGTTTTATTCAAAAAATTCTCTAATATTGAATTATTTGAGGGATTTATGAACCAAAGTAAGTTGAGAAACTCAACAAACTGCTGAAAACTACAATACTCAATATCAGCTTTCTCTTCCATCCAAGGTAAGCAACAGCCCATCTTCTTACTCAGAAACGTTTCTAGACAATGAACCAAACACTTTCCAGGCTCGTCATTTGAGCCATGGATTCCCTGCCACTTTGAGACTCTTTTCAACTTGACTTGTGTACTGGACTGAATGTGATATACCTCTGAAAGTAATGGTAAGAAATCGTCTTGAAAATGGAAAAACACATTCATTGCAATGTTCTTATGGTAGTCGTTATTTCCAATGTACCAATAAGGATTGGTAAACATACCTTTGGCAATTTTCCTGAGACCCTTAAACGTAACAGAATGGCATGTGTTAAAAATTGAGTAGTTCTGGACACTAGTCTGAAACTCCGTATTGTAATTAAAGCCAATAGGTCTGTAAAACACACCAGTCCATGCAATTTTAATCCATAAGTCTCTAGGATCTGGAGTGTTCGAGTTTAAATAGTAGGATAAATTTCTTAATGTATGTGTAATTTCTTCATATTTCTGAACATGGTCTAGATGGACTAAACTTAGCAGCTCTTCCTCTAATTGGAGTTCAAACAACAATTTGCTTATATTAAAAGGAGGCCAAATGCAAGTCGTTAGAGTTGGTAGATCTTTAATGGCCATGGCCGTATCAGAATATGTTGTATAGATGGGATGACTAAAAAGATATTTTTGTAAAGGATATGCACAAAATGCCAGGCACAATATTATGATGAAAATATTTAAAACAAAAATTATTACTCTTCTGCAATTATAAAGACGATTTTTAAAATCATATATTCCCTTCAAGATATTCAATAGACCTAGCATTGAAAATCCATAATAGAGTCCTAATATTCCTCCTAGGCTACAAATAATATCTATACCAGAAAAATCCGTTACGGGATTTTGAATTAAATTAAGATTATTTATAAAGGATATATTTGATATTTTGCATTGTTTACTACATTCTGCTAATTTGGATTCTGGAAAGGATGAAGGTATAACACCTTCAACTACATATTTCAGCTTTGGCAATGAAAAACCTTGGCTGAAGTAACTAGGCAGGTCATCTAAGTAGAACGAGCTTGCTGGTACAGAGGGAATGTCGTTCAGAAGGCACTGAACTAAACAAACCTCCTCAACAGATAATGAAAGCAGTTGACATCCAAAGGGTCTACTGACTACAAACGACAACAAAACCTCCCTTAGGCTCATAGAGTGATTAGATGAGCTGTACGGGTTCTCACTAACAGATACAATTAACAACTCTGAACTGCTTCTGTATCTGTTAAGAATTATCCCAAAATGAACTGAGAAAGGCAGAGAGGACACCATTAAACCAGATAGCACAAACAATGTTTTCCATCTATAAACCTCTACTTCAGTGCTGACTACACAATGTACGACATTTCTTAAGGGGTTTATGTTTGACAAATAAAGCCAAAAATCAAAAATAGAAATTCCCAAAAAAAGCCCAAGGCTTCCCCCAATATCTTCCAGTAATTTAGATAACGGGTATAATGCTTTCTCCTGGAAATCTAATGCTGAACGAGATGTTAGTTCTAAGCTGAAATTATCGATTCTATTTGCAAGTTTACCATTACCCTCTAATTTCCATCGAAATTCATTAGCCCCTGGTTGACAATGATTTTCAGAATATTTCAATTCCTCCTTCCCTTCTGTAAGGTACTTTATTATTGACTCAAGATGGTGTGATATGGTAGCACACAGAGAATGTAATGGTTTCCACAAAGTATCTTTATATATTGGGGTACACCCTGCAAGGTCTCCTCCTTGTTGAAGTAAGATTCTGTGCAAACAATCAACCGGGCTTTTATTACCTTGGTCTCTTTTATGCTTGTTAATTAAGTAAGGGGTCAATTTGTAATGTTCAAATATAATTCTACTTTCAACTTCTAAGTTATAAATGTCAAATGTTTGATAAGTCGAAGGTAAGTAAATTATAACATTGTAATAAAATAATTTTAGAAATTCACCCCATATGGAAGAAAATTCTATTGATTCATCCAAAGCAGAACAGTCCCTTCCTATCTGCTTTCCATGATACTGAAATGATTGTAAACTAGGTGGGAAATCATGCAATATAAAACTCATTTGAAGGCTATGATGACTTGAGTCAGGAGGAACAGTGAGAGTCCAACATGGTCCTATGGGTGTGAAAGAACGATGCCATAGCTGAGATGAAGCATTTCCTCCAGAATAAGATTTCACGATGAAATCCCCAACTCTTACTTCTTTCACCAAGTCACCAAATCTCCACGCTGCTTTTTCCACTAATTCCTCTCCTGATAAGAATCTATCCAGTCCATTTAAAGATTCTACATTGCTTTCCAGATCGCTTGCTGTGTCCACAGATATGTTCAATCCGACATCAATTAGGCGGGAGGGATCAAACATGGGAAAGGGACAAAATATCACTGGAGGAAATCGCGCTGCTAGATCAGGGATTTCATTCACATAAAGAGCTGTGTGTCCCAAGAGGTAGACGCTGACGTTGGAATAGACGTTGTAGCAAAAAATGGACCAAACAATGGTGATGGTAATCGCTTTCATGAATGTTGGCCAAATTTTGTGGCGAACTCGAACCCAGAGCTTTGTTATACTCTGCAATCTTGCCTTTTCTGCCATCCTCGCCGGCCCCTTCGACAGAACTAATAGTCGACATCATATAATGTTGATGGTAAATGTATTTGCATGTTTCTCAAAAAAAAAAAAAAACAATCATCGAGGCACACAAAGACAACATTTGCCACCCCGTTCAATATCATATACTGTATCATCGGTATATTAATTTTTTTCGATCACGTTGACTTGGTCAAAATAACTTCAATTTCTCTGTTGACAGTATTGATTTACTGTCCAGAAGATGTAGTGATGTGATAGAAAATGGAACCCAATAACCAATGTCATTTTGCAATTTAATATACTCAATTTACCGTTACTATTATTATTATTACTAGCTAAGCTGCAACCCTAGTTGGAAAAGCAAGATGCTATAAGCCCAAGGGCTCCAACAGGAAAAAGTAGTTCATTAAGGAAAGGAAACAAGGAAAATTAAAATATTTTAAGAACAAAAACACCACCAAAATAAATATTTCCTATATAAACTATAAAAACTAACAAAACAAGAGGAAGAGAAATAAAACAGAACAGTGTGCCCGAGTGTACCCTCAAGCAAGAGAACTCTAACCCAGGACAGTGGAAGACCATGGTACAGAGGCTATGGCCCTACCCAAGACTAGAGAACAATGGTTTGTTTTGGAGTGTCCTTCTCCTAGAAGAGCTGCTTACCATTTATTTATTTGTGTGCGTGTCTGTATGTCTGTCTGTGGGCAGGATTACGTCAACACTAATCGAAGGATTTACACAAATTTTCACCCCAGATAGATCTTAGGTCATGGACGACCCCATGAAATGTTGCATATGATCCGGATCCGGATTTGATTTGCATTTCCCCAAAATATGAGATATTGGGCTTTGGATCACAATCTTCAATAATCCGTGTACGGCACTCCTCGCAAACATACTCCAATTTAAAGAAAAAATATATATTTACACACACACACACATATATATATATATATATATATATATATATATATATATATATATACACATATACATATTATTGTTGCATCGCGTTCAAAAGGCCAGAAATGAGATGCAGTGAACAAGGACTAATAAAAACTTGTATTTAGATTCTATATCATTTTACACAATGATGCCGCACCTCATCTGTTTGATTTTTTGAATTATCATACAACCCTCTTTGCTTGCCACGAAATGATATATGACCTCCTTAAAAGAGAAATGTGAAGAGTCAACGTTGTAACTCGTTCTCTGACATTTATGTTCGAATAAAATTCTTCGCAAACAGGAGAGGATGACCGTAAACACATTACCTGATGCAATAAATCGACCATGTAAATATCCTTGTTGCAACATTATCGCTATTTCACTTCAAGTGAGTCAAGTAGAACACGAGCATGTCATAAGAAATTCCAGAGAATAGAATGACCATTAGAATAAACGATAAACAAGGTTGTGCAGTTTAATATAATTAATCAAATAAATACCCATAGACGAGGTGAGCTAGATAGAGAGAGAGAGAGAGAGAGAGAGAGAGAGAGAGAGAGAGAGAGAGAGAGAGAGAGAGAGAGAGAGATAATAATAATAATAATCTTTATTTCAAATAATTACATTGTTTATTGCATAATACCTTTAAAATTAATACTTTTAAAAATAATAAGCCTCTTACATTTAAAATCCTAGATCTCTTCCATTTAAAATCACACTTATGAAATCAAGCAGTAAAGGACCAAAAGGCTTCGCTCACCCCCAAAGAAGTGACCAGTATCACTCGCCTGCATCCTTCAGCAGATAGCTCTCTTCATTAAGCAAATCTACTTGTTGCCCTTTAGGTAGGGCAACTACCCGCAATATCGATATTTTGCACATGAAGGACCTGATGACCAAAGTCGATGCCCTTATGGACAGCCCCTTCCCCACCTTCGAGACCTCCATGAACGCCTCCACTCATGACGGAGTGGACAACTATTCAACATCAACCAAAGCCGACGTGAATGCGGTAGGACAGATGCCTGTCCTGTGACGTGCCTGAGCAGCAACGCCGCCCACCAAACACATTTACCATCCCATGCTTACGCTAAACCAATAACCTCTCCAGCCACTTACTAATTGCCCATCAGCTGTAGTAATGCTACTACCACTCCAGATTCAGAGCTGCTGCGAAAAAATGTATGAACAGTTGTCTGTGGCCAAAATAAACTTGTAAGTAGGCCATCATTTACGGCAGTGGCCTCCCGTCACAAATCTTTTCGTTTTATATGATGCAGGTACCGGTGTGTGATTTTAGATAGACACGAGAGCTTGCCGTTCTCTTCTGCAAAGGCCACTCTCCAGGTCATGAGGTGGTCTGTCTAAGTCTGCCGACGTCCAACTAGTAGCTGCTAATGGATCTGCAATACCCACCCTCAGTTATTATGAAATCTTCACATTATTATTTGGAAGCGCTAAATATAACTGTAAGTTTCTTGTTGATTTCAGATTGCCAATCCTGTGTGCGGATTTTCTCTCGCATTTCCATGTCCTGGTTGATATAGCTCACCAACTTTTAGTGAACGCGGATTCATAATCTATGACACCTCTCCAAACACGGCCCCTGCAGTATTGCTCTCTACATCACCGATCCGATGGATTCCTACTCCACCTCCACACGTCGTACCCAGAAGTTTTCCGTCCAGAACTTCGTCAAATGCCCACCGTTCGTGTTAGACGGTATTTATTACCACATTAAGAAGATGGACCTCCCAGTGTTCCCCAGATTCAGGCGGATGGCACCGGATCATTTGGCAGACGATAAACAAACAGTAGCCAGAATGGAAGAAATGGGACTTTGCCAAAGGGCCTCAAGCCAATGGTCGTCACTCTTACGCATCGTCCTCAAGAAAGATGGCTCTCTGCCTCAATGTGGGGATTACAGGCGCCTGAACATGCAGACAAAACTGGATCACTATCCCATTCCAAACATCACTGATGTGACCTCCAACTTGCACAAAGCGAAGGTTTTCTTCATGCTCGACATCCTGAAGGGGTATTACTAGGTGCCCATCAACCCAAAATACATCCCAAGATCACCCACCATCACCACCCATTTCAGTACATACATCTTTAAATACCTCTGTCACCTTTGCATCATGTTCGACCGCCTACAACATATCGGCCTTGAAGTCCGGTACAAGTGAACCTTTGGTGCCAATAAAGTATCATTCTTAGAGTACAGATCTTTCTTGAATGAGTCTATTCCATCTCTGAAAAGGTAGCAGCCATTCAGAACTTCCTACGCCTTGACTGTCATAGCTCTGCAAGAATTCTTGGGCATGATCAACTATTATCAATGTTTTCTGCCAGCCTTCGCCACCACTCTTGCACCCTTCTACACCTCCATCAAGGGCAAGCCAAAAGACTTGAAGTGGGGTCCAGTTCAAGAATCGGCCTTCTCCAACGAAAACAATACCCTATCAACACCTACTGCTCTCAGTTTTCCCGTGCCACATGGCTCCTCTCCTTCTCTCCATCAATGCCAGTGATGTCGCTAATGGTCCAGTACTCGAGCACGTAGTCAACAGCTCACCATGCCTACTAGCCTTCTTCAGTAGAAAACTGTCCAAGGGGAAACCTGGCTACTCTACATTCGGCCGCGAATTGCTGGCGATGCACTTGGCTGTCAGTCGCTTTCATCACTTACTGGACCAAATGCCTCTGGCGAACGCCTTCACTTAAGAGCCCAATGCCTGGTCCGCCCGTCAACACCGACATCTCTCTGCCACGGCTGAATACAATGTACCCTTCAACATGTCCCGGGGAAAATTAATCTCGTTGCCAATGCCCTGTCCAGAAACACATTGGCCGCCATTTACCTGAGATTGGATTACAATGCCTTGGCAGAAGCCCATCGAAAAGATCCAAAGTACCAAGCAAGTAGGACATCCTGCACATCCCTCCATTGGGAAGACATCCCCCACGACAGCTCCAACACCACCCTCCTCTGTGATGTCTTACTGGTAGACCTAGACAGTGGATACCTGTTCCCATGCACCTACAGGTTTTCATTTCATTCATGACCTCTTACATCCCTCGTGCTGATCTATTGCACAGCTACTGAATACGAAGTTCATTTGGCACAGCATTACTAAGGATGCTATGGATTGGGTCAACAGCTGTACTCATGCCAAACTTCAAAAGGACATCAACACAGATTCAGGAGTGGGCACCTTTCCTCAACCTCAGCATCGTTTTGCTCAAATTCACATAGATGCAGTAGGTCCCCTACCCACATAGCAAGGACATCGTTACACATTTATAGTCATCGACTGCCCCACTCATTGGCCTGAAGACAATTCCACAAAACCTGCAACGTTTGCCTCATGTACATCTGCCTTATTCTCAGGAATAAGTATCCTTGAGCATATTACTTCTGACAGAGATACCGCTTTAACTTCTCCATTGTGGATATCATCAGCAAATCTTCTGGGAATCACCCTACATCAGACTACCACCTACAACCTGCAACGAATATAATGGTTGAACATTTTCATCGCATCATCAAAGCATCATTGATGTCGCACTGCAAGGACTCCAACTGGTTTACCCAGCTTCCTTGGGTCCTCCTGGGACTAAGTAACACTCCTAAAGACACCCTGAATATCTTAGCAGCGGAAATGATGAACTGGTCGTCCCTGCCTAATTTTTTCCATCTGCAACCTCCTCCAACAACCTCCAGCGCCTACGTCACTTTGCAGAAAAATTTACTCTATGCCGCCAGACATACAAGTCCCCACCGAAGCAACACATACCAACAGAACTGCACTCAGCAATGCACGTTTTCCTGCTCAACAACACTAGCTAGCCATCACTAAAGCCCCCTTACACGGGCCCTTTCCTTGTGATCTGTCGTACCCCAAAAGCATTCTTGATTAACATTTGTGGCAAAAAAAAAAAAAAAAAAAAAAAAACTAGGTCTTCATTGATCTCATATATCCTGCATATCTCCTGCCAGACGACATACCTACAGTATGCCTCTCTAGAGCAGGGCACCCTATTTCACATGTATGTCATTTTTTAGGGGGAGCAGTGTACCACACGTGTTTCATACACTCTCGTGCACTGTGACGGTTTTCCTTTTCTATCTTATCACTCGCTCTTCCCTGCACTGTTAATAGACAAACCTCTGTAAGCATACTAGCACATGTTTGATTTCAACTGAATATTTGTGACATTCCTGCTCGCAAGTCCGTGATTGTTTAATAAAATTCGGTTGCATTCACCTCACCTCTCGGTTACAACCTAACGGCTCTCCCATACAATGAATAGTGAGAAGGTCATTTGTTTTTCTTCCTTCATACTACATTCCGAAAATAACTATGTATTGCCCATAGTTTTAACCAGGTAAAGATACCAGTGATATGTTTTTATAACATATGATGGTATGAATTATAATTAAAAGTGATAAGAAGAGTTAAAACCCTAAATGTACAAGAATTTTTGTTGAACAACATAAGTCGTGCTTGCGCTCAGCAGTTGCCGTCAGTGGTGGAAGCATGTCATAACATCATGAGATGGGCGTGGACTATCTCCACTTGACAGATTGTGGCGACTATACTGTAGTTACCTATCAATCATACAAGAATGTCTTTTTTTTCATATAATGCAAATATTAATATAGGATGGGATTTCAAACTCTCAAATTGATGTGATGCTTTTTATTTACAATATTTCTTACAATGTGACTACTTTTCTTTGTGACTGATAATAATCTTTAATCATTAGATATTCTACCATTAAAGAAAAATTCTTTCAAAGTTACCATGAAGGGTCTTTTACAAAGACGAAAAGTAAATCTATTATAAATTATTTATTGAAAAGAAGTAAACATATGTTCAGAAATAATTGTAACTATAAGAATTACTTCTCACAAGAGATAATAATGTGGTTTCCTATAATAGCAGGATAACTAAATCAAGAAAAAACTCCAACCAACATGCCTTTAATGCACAAAATTGAACAGCAGAGAATGCCACTGATTTACAAGAAAATTAGATGACTTCAATCAATAATACTCTGTTGGCCATTCCATTCCTATTGTCCAAACATGTCATAAAATGACACTTTACATATTTCCCAAAAATCATTTTAAAAATTGCAACAATACGAAAACAAAATTTTCTTTTGAAAACGAAACATATTTTTTTTAAAGATGGAAGCTAAAGAGGAACTACTTCCCAGCTTTCACGGACGAATAATATAAATCTTAAATGTAATGTTTAGCAATCTTAGGGTCATATTTCATTTACAAATACATTTTTTTCAGGAGAGAGAGTAACGAGACACCCAGGGTCAATCCAATCATTCCTCCGATTTCACTCACAAACTGAGATAGAGAATAACCATCATTATCCACAAATTCTTCATATCTTCTTGCATCAATATACATCCTAGAAATGTAAACTTCATCCTCTTCTTCTAGAATGGAGGATTCAATGCTAAATGCTAGTCCAGGACCCATTCTTACTTCACCTGCAAGATCAATACTATAGTGATACTGAACTCTACTTTGACATAGTTCCTTGCATAGGTTAGCTTCAGTTTTTTCCAAAAAGTCTCCAATATTGAACTATTTGAGGGACTTATAAACCAAAGTAAGTTTAGAAACTCCACAAACTGCTGAAAACTACAATACTCAATATCAGCTTTCTTTTCCATCCAAGGTAAGCAACAGCCCAACTTCTTAGTCAGAAACGTTTCTAGGCAGTGAACCAAACACTTTCCAGGCTCGTCATTTGAGCCATGGATTCCCTGCCACTTTGAGACTCTTTTCAACTCGGCCTTTGTATGAGACCGAACATGATATACCTCTGAAAGTAATGGTAAGAAATCATCCTGTGAATGGACAAACATATTCATTGCAATGTTTTTATAATAGTCTTCCTTTCTAATGACCCGATATTGAGTGATGGACATACCTATATTTATTTTACGCTGACCCTTAAACTTGACAGAATGGCATGAATTAAAAATTGAATTATTGTGAACACTAGTGTGATATTCAGTATTATATTCGAAGCCAACTGGACTTAATACACCACTATTCCATGCAATTTTAAACCATAAATCTCTAGGGTCTGGGTTGTTAGAGTAAAATTTGTTAGATAAATTTCTTAAGACATGTGTAAATTCTTCATATTTCTGAACATGATCTAGATGTATTAAACTTCGAAGCTCTTCCTCTAAATGGAGTTCTAACAACAATTTGCTTATATTAAAAGGAGGCCAAATGCAATTCGTCAGAGTTGGTAAATCTTTAATGGCCATGGAGGTATCAGAATATGTTGTATAGATGGGATGACTAAAAAGATATTTTTGTAAAGGATATGCACAAAATACTAGACACAATACTATGATGAATACATTTAAAAAGAAAATTATAACTCTTCTGCAATTATAAAGACGAGTTTTAGAATCAGAAATTCCCTTCAAGACATTCAAGAAACCTAGCATTGAAAATCCATAATAGAGTCCTAATATTCCTCCTAGGCTACAAATAATATCTATTCCAGAAAAATCTGTTACTCTACTCTCAATTAAATTAAAGATTACTTATAAACGAAAAATTTGAAATTTTGCATTGTTTACTACATGCTGATAGTTTGGATTCTGAAAAGGACGAGGGTATAACACCTTCAACTACATATTTCAGCTTTGGCAGTGAAAGGCCTTGGTTGTAGCAACTAAGCAGGTCATCTAAGTGGAACGAACTTGCTGGTAAAGAAGGAACGTCAATCACAAGGCACCGAACTAAACAAACCTCCTCAACAGGTAATGAAATCAGTTGACATCCAAAGGGTCTACTAGCTAGAAAAGACAACAAAACTTCCCTTAAGCTCATAGAGTGATTAGATAAGCTGTACGGGTTCTCACTAACAGATACAATAAACAACTCGGAACTGCTTCTGTATCTGTTAAAAATTACCCCAAAATGGACACAGAATGGCATAGAAGCTGCCATTAAACCTGAAAGCATAAGCAATGTTTTTAGTTTATAAACCTCTACATAAGTTCTTAAGGGACCTACTTTGGAAATATAAAGCCAAATATCAAAAATTGAAATTCCTAAAAATAGCCCAAGGCTTCCCCCAATATCTTCCAGTAATTTAGGTAACGGGTACAATACTTTCTCCTGGAAATCTAGAGCGGTAGGAGATGTTAGTTCCAAGCTGAAGTTATTGACAATAAATGAGTGTTCATTGCTATCCTCTATTTTCCATCGATATTCGTCCTTTCCTAGTTGACAACGATTTTCAGAAAATCTTAATGCATCCTGACTTTGTGATAGGTAATCTACTATTAAATCAAGGTGCTGTGGTATGGTAGCACATAGGGAATTTAATGGTTTCCACAAAGTATCCTTATATATTGGGGTACACCTGGCATGGACTCTTCCTTGTTTAAGTGCAATTCTGTGCAAACAAGTCGCTGAGTTTTTATTTCCTTGATCTCTTTTATTACTGTTGATCATGTAAGAGGTCAATTTGTTATTTTTGGCCATAATTTTCCTTTCGACTTCAAAGTTATAGATATCAAATGATCGATAAGTCGATGGCATGTACACTAATACATTGTGATAAAATAATTTTAAAAATTCACCCCATATGGAAGAAAATGGTTTTTGATCATTCATAGCAGAATTCTCCATTTCAATTTGCCTTCCATGGGACTGAAATAATTGTAAACTAGGTGGGAAATCATGCAATCTAACACTCATTTGAAGGCTATGATGACTTGAGTCAGCAGGAACAGTGAGGGTCCAACAAGGTCCTATGGGTGTGAAAGAGCGATGCCATAGCTGAGATGAAGCATTTCCTCCAGAATAAGATTCCACGATGAAATCACCAACTCTTACTTCTTTACCAAAGTCACCAAATCTCCATGCTGCTTTTTCCACTAATTCCCCTCCTGATAGGAATCTGTCCACTCCATTTAAAGATTCTACATTGCTTTTCAGATCGCTTGCTGTGTCCACAGATATGTTCAATCCAACATTGATTAGGCAGGAGGGATCAAACATGGGAAAGGACAGAATATCAGCGGAGGAAATCGTGCTGCTTGATCAGGGATTTCATTCACATAAAGAGCTGTGTGTCCCAAGAGGTAGACGCTGATGTTGGAATAGACGTTGTAAGTAAAAATTAACCAAACAGTTGCGATTATAATTGCTTCCATGATTGTTCGTCCAATTTTGTGGCGACATCTAATCCACAGCCTGGTGATATTCCTTAAAGTTGCTCTTTCTACCATCTTCGCCGGCCTCTTCGACAAGACTGTTAGTCAACAACATTCTTAATCATGTTGATGGTAAGTGAATTACCACGTTTATCCAAAGAAAAGCAATCATCGAGATGTACAATAACAATATTTGCACTCCATGCAATTAGTATATTAATTTCTTTAGATCACCATTGTTACTAATCGCATTAACTTGATTTGAATGGCGTTTGTTTCTTTGTTGACATTATGAAATTATCATCCTGAAAGGCTGCTGATGTGATAAGAGAATGGAAGTTAATAAACAATGGCCTTTTGCGTCTTAACACACTCTAGTTATTATAACCAGTAAGGTCTTCACCTGTTAAAACGAATCACAAGAAAATACTTCAAAACTGATCTCTCTTTTTTTTAGGAACGGGTTTTAAATGCAATTTACACAGATCGAAGTAAAATAGAAAAATAAAAATTTCATTAAAAGTCACACAAAAAAAATATAGAATCATGTATGCAAAGACAAGACAAATATACCTCACTCTGCTATTAATAATATTACCTTTGCCTTGAAATACACCTTTACTCCCTTCACAGCATTCATTAAAGATTCAAGCAATTGTGATGCACTTATCTAATCAACCTAGCACACACCAATGAATATAAATTGCTTCTTTATACCTGTCACTAGATATTCAATGTTTCTTATAACATTTTCTCGATTCGACAGTTTCTTATATTTAGATTTCAACCCATTTAAAAGTTTAATTCAATTTGCTCATGCTTGGTCCATCAATTTATTATTTCACATAAACATTAAAAAGTTAAGTTATGAGACTGATATGTCCAAATGAATAAAAAAAAAAATTCAATAAAACTAAGAAAAAAGATAGGATTAAAATGAACAAAATACAAAATTTATATATGTGATAAAAAGAATCCAAATAACAGCGGTGACTGATAAGCCGACCTAGAGCGACTAAATGCTCGGATCAGATAAGGGAGTAAAAAGAAAATCAGGATCTTCAGTTTCCATGTAAATAAGGAACCTTTACACAGCTGGTCTTTAGTACAGAAATCTTGGTCTGTGGAACTTGTATCGCTATGCAATGACAAGATCAACCTGCTCCCTAAGGACTAGAACAGATTCCATGCCTGCTGCTTGCGGTGGTCGATGTGGTAACGTCCCTGACTGATGAACGCCAGACTGGGGTTTGAGTCCCGCTCAAACTCGTTAAGTTTCTTTGCCCGCTGCAACCTCACCATCTTTGTGAGCTGAGCATGGGGGTTTGGGGGAGCTTATAGGTCTATCTACCGAGTCATCAGCAGCTATTGCCCGGCCCTCCTTGGTCCTAGCTTGGGTGGAGAGGGTGTTTGGGCACTGATCATATGTATATATAGTCAGTCTCTAGGGCATTGTCCTGCTTGATAGGGCAATGTCACCGTCCCTTGCCTCTGCCATTCATGATCGGCTTTTCCTACACTTTCTACGCTATATTCTCTGGGAAATTTAGGATTAAATTGCACTTTATCAACTAAATTCAATTGTTGATTTATTAATTTTGTCTCTCTGCCTATAATTTAACTTATTGTATTAGTTTATATCCATTAATAAATACTTTAACCTGCAGTCTGGTCTTCCAAAGTGCATATCTGATGATGAAAATCACAATTAAAACAAAAATAATTTCTTCTTCAACTACTCTGTACTAACATATCATCATCATTATTATTATTATCATTATTATTATTATTATTATTATTATTATTATTTTATTATTATTATTATTGCCAGCCAAGCTACAACTTTAGTTGGAAAAGCAGGATGTTATAAGCCCAATGGCTCCAACATGGAAAATAGCCCAATAAGGAAAGCAAATAAGTTAACAGAAAAGTGTACCCTAGTGTACCCTCAAGCAAGAGAGCTCTACCCTAAGACAGTTGAAAATAGCCACCGAATAATTACATTGCAGCAGTAAAGAAGAGTTTTTTTGGGGGGTTAATATGTGTTGTCAGGTCTATGAGGAAAGAGGAGAATGTTCAAAGTATAAGCCAGATATTTCGGTATATATGTAGGCAAAGTAAAACTGAGCTGTAACTAGAGAGGCACCCAATGTAGTACTATCAGACCAGTCAAAGGTACCCAGTAACTCTCAAGATCTAAATAACTCTATTCTCGCCAGGTTTAATTTCCCTAGCATGCTTGAAACATTCTTATTTAAATAGTTAGTTCTAGACAATAAAGCCTCTTACAGCACACATTTACACGTCATTCTATCAAATAAACTTTCACCTTATATTGTGTTTCAACTAAGGAATCTCAAGTTAAAGGCGACATTCCACCAACTTAACACAAAACATAAAGAATTACAAGACATCCCTTCAACCCATTAAGCTACACCTAACATAAAAGATCCATAATAGAGTCCTAATATTCCTCCTAGGCTACAAATATTATCCATCCCCGAAAAATCTATTTGACTCTGAATTAAATTCAGATTACTTATAAAGAAAATATTTGAAATTTTGCATTGTTAACTGCATGTTGATAATTTGGATTCTGAAAAGAACGAGGGTATAACAGTGTTGCCAAAATGCCCCATATGGAATATCGTTCTTGATTTTCCTTGAAGTTTTGATGGAGTGGATTGATATTAAGAAATTCTTTTGCATTTTATGATGTCCTGGATTCGTATCCACAATCTTGGATTGAAAACAAGCTGTGCAAAGGCACGATCTTTACCGATAACTGAAGGAGCTTATTTTATTTTTTACCCCTTACCTGGTCTGAGCATACAATTATTTATTCAGTAATCGATTTGATTTAGAAACTTTCATGTCATATATCTCAATAATGTATTTTTTATAAGGGTTATTCCTGTATTTTTTTATACTTAATTTTATTTATTTGGACGTATCCAAATTCCAAACTTTTATATTGTTTATATAAAATATTAAATTGATTGATCAAGGATTACAGAATCTTATTTATAAAACTTTGATAAAAAATAGTTGATGGGTTGAAATTCCAAATATAAGAAACCAATGAATCCAGAAAATACGTTAAACGATACGATAAGTTCCCTGTAGGAGAGAGAAAAAAAAGAAAAAAAAATATAATGACAGGTGATAAACAGCGGTGGATCATAAGGGTTTGCGCAAGTTGATTCGATAAATGCGTCACAGTTGTTTAGGGCTTAGATGAATTATAAAAGGTTAGGTAAAGTAAGTAGAGTTTGTTAATATGTAAAAGGCCATTGATTATTGGCTTCCATTATCTCTCTCATCAGCAGACCTTCATGATGGTAAATCCATAATTTCAACAAAGAAACGGACGCCATTCGGAATAACTCACCAAGATAGGTAACAATAGAGATCTAAATAACTGAATATACGGGTATAGTATATTGTATATCTAGATCATTAGTTTTCTTTTGAGATACTTGACAATACACTGAACATCAACATGGTTAAGAAAAATGTTGACTATCAGTTTCCTCGAAGAGATCAGCAAGGATGGTAGAGAGAGCAGCATTGCGGAATATCACCAATCTGTGGATTCGAGTTCGCCGCAAAATTGGCCCAACAATCATGAAAGCGATTACCATCACCATTGTTTGGTCCATTTTTAGCTACAACGTCTATTCCAACGTCAGCGTCTACCTCTTGGGACACACAGCTCTTTATGTGAATGAAATCCCTGATCAAGCAGCACGATTTCCTCCAGTGATATTTTGTCCCTTTCCCATGTTTGATCCCTCCCGCCTAATCAATGTTGGATTGAACATATCTGTGGACACAGCAAGAGATCTGGAAAGCAATGTGGATTCTTTAAATGGACTGGACAGATTCCTATCAGGAGGGGAATTAGTGGAAAAAGCAGCGTGGAGATTTGGTGACTTGGTGAAAGAAGTAAGAGTTGGTGATTTCATCGTGGAATCTTATTCTGGAGGAAATGCTTCATCTCAGCTATGGCATCGCTCTTTCACACCCATAGGACCTTGTTGGACTCTCACTGTTCCTCCTGACTCAAGTCATCATAGCCTTCAAATGAGTGTTAGATTGCATGATTTCCCACCTAGTTTGCAATCATTTCAGTATCATGGAAAGCAGATAGGAAGGGACTGTTCTGCTTTGGATGAATCAATAGAATTTTCTTCCATATGGGGTGAATTTCTAGAATTATTTTATTACAATGTTTTAATTTACTTACCTTCGACTTATCAAACATTTGACATCTATAACTTAGAAGTTGAAAGTAGAATTATAGGTGAACATTACAAATTGACTCCTTACTTAATTAACAAGCATAAAAGAGACCAGGGTAATAAAAGCCCGGTTGATTGTTTGCACAGAATCTTACTTCAACAAGGAGGAGACCTCGCAGGGTGTACCCCAATATATAAAGATACTTTGTGGAAACCATTACATTCTCTGTGTGCTACCATATCACGCCATCTTGAGTCAATAATAAAGTACCTTTCACAGGGGCAGAACGCATTAAGATTTTCTGAAAATCGTTGTCAACCAGGGGCTAATGAATTTCGATGGAAAATAGAGGATAAGGGTAACTTTGCAATTAGAATCAATAACTTCAGCTTAGAACTAACATCTCGTACAGCATTAGATTTCCAGGAGAAAGCATTGTACCCGTTATCTAAATTACTGGAAGATATTGGCGGAAGCCTTGGGCTTTTTTGGGAATTTCTATTTTTGATAGTTGGCTTTATTTGTCAACATAAACCCCTTAAGAACATGTCGTACATTGTGTAGTCAGCACTGAAGTAGAGGTTTATAGATTGAAAACATTGTTTTGTGCTTTCTGGTTTAATGGTGTCCTCCCTGCCTTTCTCAGTTCATTTTGGGATAATTCTTAACAGATACAGAAGCAGTTCAGAGTTGTTTATTGTATCTGTTAGTGAGAACCCGTACAGCTTATCTAATCACTCTATGAGCCTAAGGGAGGTTTTGTTGTCGTTTGTAGTCAGTAGACCCTTTGGATGTCAACTGCTTTCATTATCTGTTGAGGAGGTTTGTTTAGTTCAGTGCCTTCTGAACGACATTCCCTCTGTACCAGCAAGCTCGTTCTACTTAGATGACCTGCCTAGTTGCTTCAGCCAAGGTTTTTCATTGCCAAAGCTGAAATATGTAGTTGAAGGTGTTATACCTTCATCCTTTCCAGAATCCAAATTAGCAGCATGTAGTAAACAATGCAAAATATCAAATATATCCTTTATAAGTAATGTTAATTTAATTCAGAGTCCCGTAACGGATTTTTCTGGTATAGATATTATTTGTAGCCTAGGAGGAATATTAGGACTCTATTATGGATTTTCAATGATAGGTCTATTGAATATCTTGGAGGGAATATATGATTTTAAAAATCGTTTTTATAGCTGCAGAAGAGTAATAATTTTCTTTTTAATTATTTTCATCATAGTATTGTGTCTGTTATTTTGTGCATATCCTTTACAAAAATATCTTTTTAGTCATCCCATCTATACAACATATTCTGATACGGCCATGACCATTAAAGATCTACCAACTCTAACGACTTGCATTTGGCCTCCTTTTAATATAAGCAAATTGTTGTTAGAACTCCATTTAGAGGAAGAGCTGCGAAGTTTAGCCCATCTAGACCATGTTCAGAAGTTTGAAGAACTTACACAAACATTAAGAAATTTATCTTACTATTTAAACTCGAACACTCCAGATCCTAGAGACTTATGGATTAAAATTGCATGGAATGGTGTGTTTTTCAGACCTATTGGCTTTCATTACAATACGGAGTTTCAGACTAGTGTCCAGAACTACTCAATTTTTAACACATGCCATTCTGTTAGGTTTAAGAGTCAGAGGAAAACTGTCACCGGCATGTTTACCAATCATTTTTGGATCATTGGAAATAATGACTATTATAAAAACATTGCAATGAATGTGTTTTTCCATTTTCAAGACGATTTCTTACCATTACTTTCAGAGGTATATCACATTCAGTCCAGTACACAAGTCAAGTTGAAAAGAGTCTCAAAGTGGCAGGGAATCCATGGCTCAAATGACGAGCCTGGAAAGTGTTTGGTTCACTGTCTAGAAACGTTTCTGACTAAGAAGATGGGCTGTTGCTTACCTTGGATGGAAGAGAAAGCTGATATTGAGTATTGTAGTTTTCAGCAGTTTGTTGAGTTTCTCAACTTACTTTGGTTCATAAATCCCTCAAATAATTCAATATTGGAGAATTTTTTGAATAAAACTGAAGCTAACTTATGCAAAGAAACATGTCAAAGTAGAGTTCAGTATCACTATAGTATTGATCTTGCAGGTGAAGTAAGAATGGGTCCTGGATTAGCATTTCGCGTTGACTCCCCCAGTCTAGAGGAAGATGATAACGACCATTCTTTTCTATGTATATAGAAGCAAGAAGATTTGAAGAATTCATTGACAATGATGGCTATCCTTTATCCAGTTTGTGAGTGAAATCGGAGGAATGATCGGATTGACCCTTGGGTATCTCATTACTCTCATTTCTGAAAAGGATATATCTGTACATGAAATGAGACCCTAAGGTTACTGGATATCACATCCAAGACTTATCTTATGCTTTCATGCAAGTTGGGAGGCAGTTCCTCTTTAACTTCAATCTGAAAAAAGGAGATATCTTTTGTTTTCAACGGAAGGTTTTCGTTTTCCTTTCTTTTACCATTTTGCTAAATTATTTGTGAGGAATTTCTCAACTAACCAGCATAGCTTCTTAACATTTGGGGGGGGATAAATATATAACGGTCAATATGATGTTATTGATGGAGGCCATAAAATTTTTTTTTAATAAGCTGGCATTCTCCTCGGTTTAAGTTTGTGCATTAAAGTCACGTTAGTTGGAGTTTTCAAAATATCACCTTTACTAAAAGCCTAAGGCTTTCAGTATTTTTGTGGATGTTTTAATATACATTGTATCATAGAGCTACTGTTAATTGTTTTTGAAATTGTCATGATTATTTATGGCGATATGTTCACTTCTATTCAAAATATGCATCTAAATATGCTTTAGAATTTTACACTAGATGTAATTTTCGTCATTGTGAAATGCTCTTCATGCTGACTTTTAAGGAAATAGTTTCCTTTAACTGTAGAATACATACTTACGAAACACTATTATCAGATACAAAGAAAAATAGCATCGCAATGTAAGAGGTATTAGAAATAAAAAGCACTTACATATGAGTTTGAATTTCCCACCTCGTAATCATGTGTATAGGATAGTGAAGACATATTTATGAATGATCGGATTCCACTATTATATAAAGGTAGGACTATAACCGGGTAACAGTGCCCCCAGCCTTCTGCTACTTGTCCAATAAGAAGCTTGAGGTATTGGACCAGCTGTTGTGCAGCCACCACATATCAATTTTAATTGTTTAGTTTATTTATCTTGTTTGTTTATGTTGGCGATAATAGTACCATTTTCCTACTTGAAGTCACTGCTGGTATGGACCACTTAGGCTTTACATGGACACTCGGGGCATATTGTTCAATAGTGTTTTGGTTTTGATCATTAAAAGTTGTTTAACTAAATATTTGGTTCTACTAACAATTAATCACTTAAATACAATCTGTGCGTATACTGCATAACTGAGTATTCCTTCAAACTAATTGGTACTTGTGTACTTGTAGCTATTCAAATGCCAATTAATAACTGGGAGGGAGGAGAGATACTACAGCTAGAGTTATGGGGTCTTCTGACTGGCTAGACAGTACTACATTGGATCCTTCTCTCTGGTAATGGTTCATTTTCCCTTTGCCTACACACGCACTGAATAGTCTGGTCTATTCTTTACATATTCTCCTCTGGGCTCATACACCTGAGAACACTAAGATTAACAAACAATTCTTCTTCACCCAAGGGGTTACTGCACTTTAATTATTCAGTGGCCACTTTCCTCTTGGTAACGGCAGAAGAGACTCTTTAGCTATGGTAAGCAGGTGTTCAAGGAGGGGGGCACTCCAAAATCAAAACATTGTTCTCTGATCTTGGGTAAAGCCATAACTTCTGTACCTTGGTCTTCCAATGTCAGGGGTTAGAGTTCTCTTGCCTGAGGATACACTCAGGAACATTATTCTATTTGTTTGCTCATTTCCTTTCCTGGCTGGGCTATTTTCCCTGTTGGAGCCCTTGGGCTTATAGCACCCTGCTTTTCTAACTAGGGTTGTAGCTTAGCTGGTAATAATAATAATAATAATAATAATAATAATAATAATAATAAAAATAATAATGTGTTATCACAGATACACTGGAGAAGATTTTATTCTTTTTTATTGTGATTTTAAATTCATCAATTTTTCCAAGTTTCAAATGATCCGATATGCATCCAGGTTAATGCCTTTATCAACACAATAAACTCAATTATCTTAGATTGATGACACTCATGTAGCCTGAAAGATTTGGATACAACCCCAAATTTAGCTGCTAGGAAGTCAAGCGATCCAATTCGGCTTTGGAATTCCACAAAAGTGCTTAAGGCCATAAAATGGCCTCTAATGTAATACTACCTACACCTTTATTCAGTTAAATTTTCCCTTTTCACCTCTCCTTTCTTTTCATGTTGCTTCTGTGCGAGTGGGCTGTTAGGTTATATGAGAGAGGAATGCAACCAAATTTTATTACACAGATAATGAGCTTATATACAAGTACTTGTGAGCAAGAAAGTCACAAAAATTCAAGCCAACTAATGCATGAAAAGGCAAGCTTAAACTGGTTCTGTTATTAGTGTGAGGAGAGAGTGAGATGTACCAAAAAAGGAAATACCGGTACAGTGTACGAGCGTGTGTGAAACATGTGCGATACATGGCTCCTACCCTAAAAAAGACATGCATGTGATATAGGGTGCCCTGCTCTTGAGAGGCGCACTTCTGACGGGTCACCTTACAGGAGGTCCACAGGTTTAAGACGGCCAATGGTAACCCAGTCTTCATTTCCACAAATGTTAATGAAGAGAGCCTTCGGTGTGCAAAGGATCACGAGGAAAGGGCCCATGGCTTGCTAGTGTCATTGCAGAGGAAAACGTGCAATGACTTGTGGAAATCTGTCGGTATGTGTTGCTTCGCTAGGGGCTTGCAAGTCTGACAGCAACAATATTTTCCCCTACGTGACGTAGGCACTGGAGGTTGTCAGAGGTGGTTACCAATGGAAAAACTTAGCAGGGACGACCAAAAGGTCTCCATACACCATTTCAGCTGCCAAGACATCCTGGGCATTTTTAGGAGTGGTCCTTAGTCACAGGAGGAACCAGGTAAGCATAGTAAACCAGTTGAAGTCATTGCATTACGACATCAAAGCTGCTTTGAGGGTGCGATGAAAATATTCAACAATTCCATTGGCTGCAGGGTTGTAGGTGGTTGTGTAATATACTGTAGAGTGATGCCCAGAAGATTCGCTAATGATGTCCACAATTGAGAGTTTAAAGTGGTATCCTTGTCAGAGGTAATATGTTCAGGGATACCAGATCTCAACATTCACTGGACGTTGCAGTTTGCATGGGGATGGCTTCAGGCCGACGAGTGGAGCGGAAAATTATGGTAAACAGGTAACGATGGCCTTGTGATGCAAGTAGGGGACCTACTAAATCTACGTGAATTTGGGAAAAACTATGCTGAGGTTGAGGGGAGGGTGCCCACTCCTGAATCTGTGTGTGGATGTGCTTTTGAAGTTAGGCATGATGTACAGGTGTGGACCTAATCCTTATTATCCTTTGTAATGCCTTGCTAAATGAACTTCGTTTTCAGTAGCTGTGCAGTGGATCGGCACAATGGATGTGAAAGGCCATGAATGAAATCAGACATCTAACAGCGCATTGGGGCAAATATCCATTGTCAAGGTCTACAAGTAGTGACGTTTTGGTAAAGGCCCATTTCTTCCATTCTGAAGAATATTTGTTTAGTGGCTGCCAAATGATGCGATGCCAGATGCCTGAATCTGGTGAATACAGGGGGTCCAGTCATCTTGACATGGTGATAAATACCATGTTTGGCGGGAATCATGAGCATTTGGCGAAGTTCTGGACAGAAGAATTTCGGGTACGATATGAGGAGATGGGTGTAGGCATCGGTTGGAGCACTGATGTGGAGGGCCAGGTATCAAGGGGGGTGGAATGTAGAAGTGCCGACGCGTAAGAGTCTGCAGTGACTAACAGTCAGTAAGCAACCATGAAGTGGAAATGGGAGAGGAAATCAGCACCAAGGATTGGCAATGTGACGTAAGCAACAAGTAACTTCCAATGATATTTGCTGCTCCAAACGATAATGTCAGGGTCTCTTACTCATGTGTAGAGATCGCAGATCCGTAGGCAGCTACCAGACAGACGTCGGCAGGCTTAGGAAGACTACGTCGTGTCCTGGAGAGTGGCCTTGGTAGAAAAAAAAGGCAAGAATCTACATGCGTACCTGTACCTGAATCATTTAAAAATAAAAGATTTGTGAGGCAACTGCCACAAGCATTGGCGTACTTACATGTTTTTTTGGTCACTCACAACCGTTTGCAGATTTTTTCACAGCAGCCGCGAATTTGAAGGAGTAGTAATATAATTGCTGTCCATGGGCGACGATAAGTGGCTGGAGAAGTCGTTGGTTGGGGCGTGAGCGAGGGGTGGCATGTGTGGGAGGTCGGCGACTTTGTCAGCACTCCGACACATTACGGGGTGGGCGTCCAACCGCATTCAAGTCAGCTTCAGTCGATGTTGAATACTTGTCCTCTTCGTCAAGAGTGGAGATGTTGATGGAGGTCTTGAAAGTGGTGAAGTAGCTGTCCATAAGGGCGTCGACTTTAGTCATAAGTCCTTCATGGGCAAAATATCAACATCGGGGATGGCAGGGTGTACAGGTTCGGGTAGGCATCATTACCAAAGGACACGAAGTGGGTTCACCTCCTGAGTTGAGCCATTTGTGGCAGGTTGCAGGCTGCAATAATGGTCACTTCCTTGAGGGCGAGGGAAACCTTTTGATCTCCCAATGGTTGTTTAGAGAGCTGGAAAAAGCTTGGCTATATGGGCACCTGGCGATGGCAAGTACTGCTCCAGGAGGTATGTTTGGAGTGTCCTTGTGGATCGCTGCAAGGACATTTTTATGATGAAATCAAGGTAATATAACTCAAAATTTCATGGGACTCATGATAGTCTCCGTCTATAGTCATTCTCAGTTCCACATATTACTTGGATTTCAATTGAAAGCATTAACACGGATATTTCCTTGTCAGATTTACACCAAGTTTGATCAAATGCTTTTTGTGAATAATATTAACAATATTTTTCATAATTATATTTAGTGAAAAACGCCCCTTTTACCAATTTGGCAATTAGTCACTTAGTATGAAATGAAATTAAGATTTGTTTGAAGTTTGCTTAGAAAAATAAATGTTGATTAAAGAATTACTAGACTTTAATTAGTTCCCTTATCTTGGTTTTATTAATCAGATTAAGATATTGTCTTTAAAAAACCAATACTTTGTCCTCAAATAAAATCAATTCCAAAGAATTAATTTAAACTTTGTCTTCCATATAAACTTTTTCTGCTTATGGAAGCGTTACAAAAGAATTCTTATTGAATATACTTCCATTTTCAAACCATAACACTGAAGTAAGACTTTCCTTTTTAAATACTAAACCTAACGTAAGATGTTATCTAATTACAACTGAAATTGAATTTTCTCTAAATATTGTAAACAAAGAAGTAATTCCTATCTAAATGATAGAAATGAAGTAAAACCTTCTCTAAATTTCATATATCAAAGAATGCAGAACCTTCATTTTAAATATCATAAAGTTTTACTCTAATAGTAAAACAAAAGTAGAACTCTCTCTAAATATTAAAACTGAAGTAAAACTCTAAGTGAAAATGATAATATTAATTTTTTTAAATATTTTTCATCATACATATTTACCTATCGATTATCAAAAATATGTCTTTACTTTCATATAAGCATGATCATAAGATGGGAAATTCAAACTCTCATAAGGATGTGCTTTTTATTTATATTATTTCTTACAATGCGACAGAATTTTCGTTGTGTCTGATGATAATCTTTCATCATTAAATACTACACAATTAAAGCCTTTTACAAAGACAAAAGGTAAACCAAATCGAGAACTATTGAAACGTATTTAGATAAATGTTTAGAATAAGAATAAACAGATCTTCAGAAATAATTATGACTAACTACTAGTTCTCTAAACGATTGTCATAATCATTGTATGAAAAATATGTAGAAGTATGTGTTTTATACAGTAAGATTATTGACCTTTTTAAGAGTACTATGATTATCATAAATTGTGGTGCGTGATCACTGAACTCTGTTATAGGTCACGTGTCTTAAGTCTGATAAGTAACGTGTTGTAAACCGATTGGTCACAGTATAATTCCATCACAGTGGACATTCCACAAAATCTAACAATTCAGCATATCGACAGAGCAACATTGCATTTACTTGCCGAGGGGTAAGCAGTACCTCTCGAGCGATCATAAGAACAAGTTGGCTCTCGTCTGAGAGTATCGGACTGTGTAAAGTGTATTCAAAAACCTTTTTGTAATAAAGTGAAGAAACCCATGTTGCCATGTCTCATTATCCGTCGACAAGGGACAAGATGGTAATGCAGGATTGTTAAATCAATCAAAAACGAACGTGCCTTTAATCTGCACAAAATTCAACAGAGCAGAATGCCATCGTTATACAAGAAAATGAGATGGCCTTCATCAATGATAAACCGTTGGCCATTCCATTCTTCTTGTCCAAATTTTGAGTTGTGGTGGCCGATATGGTAACGTCCCTAACTGGTGAAAGCCGGACTGGGGCTCGAGTTCCGCTCAAACTCGTAAGTTTCTTTGGTCGCTGCAATCTCACCATCATTGTGAGCTAAGGATGGGGGGGGGGGTGTCTGGGGGGAGCCTATAAGTCTATCTTTGAAGTCATCAGCAGCCATTGCCTAGCCCTCCTTGGTCCTAGTTTGGGTGGAGATAGGGCTTGGGAACTGATTATCCGTATATATATGGTCAGTCTCTAGAGCATTGTCCTGCTTGATAGGACAATGTCACTGGCCCTTGCCTCTGCCATTCATGAATAGCCTTTAAACCTTTAAATATGTCACGAACCTATACTGATTGGTAGTATCATTTGCAAGATTCCCCAAAAAATAATTTTGAAAATTGCAAAAAAAAAAAAAAAAATAAATAAATAAATAAAAAAAATATAGTTATTCAGATACTTTTTTGAATAAAAGTACGCATATCTTCCGAAATAGTTATGACAATTGAATCCAAAAACAATTAACAGTATCTCAATGATAAATATTTTTTAAGTATGCAAAAAAATCCCGAAAATCATTGTCTTTCAAAAGAGATACTACTGTTGTTTCCAATGAGAACGATATTGCTAAATAAAGGTTAAAACTCCAACTAACGTGACGTCAAAGTACAAAATTCAGCTGACGGGAATACCACCTTATTGAAAGAAAATATTGCTTTCATCAACAATACCATAGTGGCCATTACATATTTTTCCTCCAAAAAAGCCTAGAACAGACAAAAATCTCCTCATAATCATTTTGCAAAATGGCAAATATAAGGAAACCAAAACCTTCGGTTGAAGACAAAATCTATCTTTTTTTTAAGACAAAAGTTGAACAGCAACTGCCTCCCAACTTCCATGAAAACTTAACATTATTCTTGGTTATGATGTCCATAAATCTTAGGGTCTCATTTCATGTACAAATATATCCTTTCCAGAAATGAGAGTAATGAGATACCCAGGGTCAATCCAATCATTCCTCCAATTTCACTCACAAACTGAGATAGAGAATAGCCATCATTATCAATGAATTCTTCAAATCTTTTTGCATCTATATCTATAGGAAAAGAATGAACGTTATCACCTTCCCGTAGAGTGGGGGAATCAACGCGAAATGCTAATCCAGGACCCATTATTACTTCACTTGCAACATCAATAACATAGTGATACTGAACTCTACTTTGACATAGTTCCTTGCATAAGTTAGCTTCAGTTTTATTCAAAAAATTCTCCAATATTGAATTATTTGAGGGATTTATGAACCAAAGTAAGTTGAGAAACTCAACAAACTGCTGAAAACTACAATACTCAATATCAGCTTTCTCTTCCATCCAAGGTAAGCAACAGCCCATCTTCTTAGTCAGAAACGTTTCTAGACAATGAACCAAACACTTTCCAGGCTCGTCATTTGAGCCATGGATTCCCTGCCACTTTGAGACTCTTTTCAACTTGACTTGTGTACTGGACTGAATGTGATATACCTCTGAAAGTAATGGTAAGAAATCGTCTTGAAAATGGAAAAACACATTCATTGCAATGTTTTTATAATAGTCATTATTTCCAATGATCCAAAGATGATTGGTAAACATGCCGGTGACAGTTTTCCTCTGACTCTTAAACCTAAAAGAATGGCATGTGTTAAAAATTGAGTAGTTCTGGACACTAGTCTGAAACTCCGTATTGTATTCAAAGTCAATAGATCTGAAAAACACACCATTCCATGCAATTTTAAACCATAAGTCTCTAGGATCTGGAGTGTTCGAGTTTAAATAGTAAGATAAATTTCTTAATGTTTGTGTAAGTTCTTCAAACTTCTGAACATGGTCTAGATGGGCTAAACTTCGCAGCTCTTCCTCTAAATAGAGTTCTAACAACAATTTGCTTATATTAAAGGGAGGCCAAATGCAAGTCGTTAGAGTTGGTAGATCTTTAATGGTCATGGCCGTATCAGAATATGTTGTATAGATGGGATGACTAAAAAGATATTTTTGTAAAGGATATGCACAAAATAACAGACACAATACTATGATGAAAATAATTAAAAAGAAAATTATTACTCTTCTGCAGCTATAAAAACGATTTTTAAAATCATATATTCCCTTCAAGATATTCAATAGACCTAGCATTGAAAATCCATAATAGAGTCCTAATATTCCTCCTAGGCTACAAATAATATCTATACCAGAAAAATCCGTTACGGGACTCTGAATTAAATTAACATTACTTATAAAGGATATATTTGATATTTTGCATTGTTTACTACATGCTGCTAATTTGGATTCTGGAAAGGATGAAGGTATTACACCTTCAACTACATATTTCAGCTTTGGCAATGAAAAACCTTGGCTGAAGCAACTAGGCAGGTCATCTAAGTAGAACGAGCTTGCTGGTACAGAGGGAATGTCGTTCAGAAGGCACTGAACTAAACAAACCTCCTCAACAGATAATGAAAGCAGTTGACATCCAAAGGGTCTACTGACTACAAACGACAACAAAACCTCCCTTAGGCTCATAGAGTGATTAGATAAGCTGTACGGGTTCTCACTAACAGATACAATTAACAACTCTGAACTGCTTCTGTATCTGTTAAGAATTATCCCAAAATGAACTGAGAAAGGCAAGGAGGACACCATTAAACCAGAAAGCACAAACAATGTTTTCAATCTATAAACCTCTACTTCAGTGCTGACTACACAATGTACGACATTTCTTAAGGGGTTTATGTTTGACAAATAAAGCCAACTATCAAAAATAGAAATTCCTAGAAAAAGCCCAAGGCTTCCGCCAATATCTTCCAGTAATTTAGATAACGGGTATAATGCTTTCTCCTGGAAATCTAATGCTGAACGAGATGTTAGTTCTAAGCTGAAGTTATTGATTCCATTTGCAAATTTACCCTTACCCTCTAATTTCCATCGAAATTCATTAGCCCCTGGTTGACAACGATTTTCAGAAAATCTTAATGCTTCTTGCCCCTGTGAAACGTATTCTATTGCTGACTTAAAATGGCGTGATATGGTAGCACACAGAGAATGTAATGGTTTCCACAAAGTATCTTTATATATTGGGGTACACCCTGCGAGGTCTCCTCCTTGTTGAAGTAAGATTCTGTGCAAACAATCAACCGGGCTTTTATTACCCTGGTCTCTTTTATGCTTGTTAATCAAGTAAGGGGTCAATTTGTAATGTTCAAATAAAATTCTACTTTCAACTTCTAATTTATAAATGTCAAATGTTTGATAAGTCGAAGGTAAGTAAATTAAAACATTGTAATAAAATAATTTTAGAAATTCACCCCATATGGAAGAAAATTCTATTGATTCATCCAAAGCAGAACAGTCCCTTCCTATCTGCTTTCCATGATACTGAAATGATTGCAAACTAGGTGGGAAATCATGCAATCTAACACTCATTTGAAGGCTATGATGACTTGAGTCAGGAGGAACAGTGAGAGTCCAACAAGGTCCTATGGGTGTGAAAGAGCGATGCCATAGCTGAGATGAAGCATTTCCTCCAGAATAAGATTCCACGATGAAATCACCAACTCTTACTTCTTTCACCAAGTCACCAAATCTCCACGCTGCTTTTTCCACTAATTCCTCTCCTGATAGGAATCTGTCCAGTCCATTTAAAGAATCTACATTGCTTTCCAGATCGCTTGCTGTGTCCACAGATATGTTCAATCCGACATTAATTAGGCGGGAGGGATCAAACATGGGATAGGGACAAAATATCACTGGAGGAAATCGTGCTGCTTGATCAGGGATTTCATTCACATAAAGAGCTGTGTGTCCCAAGAGGTAGACGCTGACGTTGGAATTGACGTTGTAGCTAAAAATGGACCAAACAGTGGCGATGATAATCGCTTTCATGAATGTTGGCCAAATTTTGTGGCGAACTCGAACCCAGAGCTTTGTTATACTCTGCAATGTTGCCTTTTCTGCCATCCTCGCCGGCCCCTTCGACGAAACTGATAGTCGACATCATTCCAAATAATGTTGATGATAAATGTATTTGCATGTTTCTCAAAAGAAAACCAATCATCGAGGCACACAAAGACAACATTTGCCACCCCGTTCAAAATAACTTCAATTTCTCTGTTGACAGTATTGATTTACTGTCCAGAAGATGTAGTGATGTGATAGAAAATGGAACCCAATAACCAATGTCATTTTGCAATTTAATATACTCTATTTACTGTTACTATTATTATTATTACTAGCTAAGCTGCAACCCTAGTTGGAAAAGCAAGATGCTATAAGCCCAAGGGCTCCAACAGGAAAAAGTAGTCCATTAAGGAAAGGAAACAAGGAAAAATAAAATATTTTAAGAACAAAAACACCACCAAAATAAATACTTCCTATATAAACTATAAAAACTAACAAAACAAGAGGAAGAGAAATAAAACAGAACAGTGTGCCCGAGTGTACCCTTAAGCAAGAGAACTCTAACCCAGGACAGTGGAAGACCATGGTACAGAGGCTATGGCCCTACCCAAGACTAGAGAACAATGGTTTGTTTTGGAGTGTCCTTCTCCTAGAAGAGCTGCTTACCATTTATTTATTTGTGTGCGTGTCTGTATGTCTGTCTGTGGGCAGGATTACGTCAACACTAATCGAAGGATTTACACAAATTTTCACCCCAGATAGATCTTAGGTCATGGACGACCCCATGAAATGTTGCATATGATCCGGATCCGGATTTGATTTGCATTTCCCCAAAATATGAGATATTGGGCTTTGGATCACAATCTCCAATAATCCGTGTACGGCACTCCTCGCAAACATACTCCAATTTAAAGAAAAAAAAATAATATATATATATATATATATATATATATATATATATATATATATATATATATATATATAGATAGATAGATAGATAGATAGATATATATGTGTGTATATATATATATATATATATATATATATATATATATATATATATATATATATATATATAAATATATATACATATACATATTATTGTTGCATCGCGTTCAAAAGGCCAGAAATGAGATGCAGTGAACAAGGACTAATAAAAACTTGTATTTAGATTCTATATCATTTTACACAAGGGACTGGGTTCAGTGTACTGTATTTTTACGCCTTATTTTCCCTGTATTTACTTTAAAAGAGTACGAAATTTGAACAATGGTTTCTCTTAGTCCATTTGGGCTAATTTTGACACTGAATACTGATTATGGATACAAATATTGATGTTTTGTATTGAATATTTCTTGGAACACAACTTAAGATTACAGTTTCTACAAGAGAAGTCTTTTAATACTAATATTCCCCAGTAAACATCCGTGATATTTTACATCCAACAACTTCCCATTTCAGTCAAATAATTTTGCGTTAAAAATAATAATAATTTGACGAAGAAATGTACTTCGATTTTATCAAAAGGAAACGGGAATTGCATAATAGTTTACCAGAGAGAAAATGCATTTAAGGTCTAACTCTGTTATGGGAATGGTGAAAAAGAATAGAATAAGTCTTCCTCTGATAAACTTGAGCTAGAAATGACTATACATATTTTCCCAGAAGTGAAAACGTCAATAATGTCACTTAAAAGGAATTGCCATTCACTATCAAGGTCTTGTTCATAATCATAAATTATATTTGGAAATCCATGAAATAATATTAGTCTCTGAACAAATTTATATGGTCATGAATGAAACACACCCATCAGAAGTTGATTAATTTAACGGGAGACGTTTCTTTAATTGTACTACAAATTCTACCGAACAATATCAAAAAGGCTCTTAAAGAAGTTTTCTAGTTTGTTCCTCTCTTGCATTAGCATGATTGATTGATTGATTTAGATAGCCACGCCTCACCTGGCATGACCAAGCTCTTGCTCATGAGCAGCCCTCAAGAAAAGTGATTATTTTGTTTCACACCTTCCTCCCTCTCGCATAAGCAGTACTTTCCACCAAGTCTGAATGAGCGCCAAATAAAAAAGAAAATAAAAAAAGGC
>NC_090748.1:83621175-83651175 GCF_036898095.1 Palaemon carinicauda | reverse complement strand
CCTGAGCCTCATATTCTCCATCCTGACTTACAGCATATCCCAGGTATCTAAATTGTTCCACCTGTTTTTATAAACGAGCCTCTACTTTCATGTATGGCTATCCTGTCCCTATCTTCCCTATTGTTCACCATAACCTCAGTCTTATCCACATTTACCCTCAAACCGCCCCCCCCCCCCTCTCTCTCTCTAAAGTCTTCTGCCACTCTACAACCCTTCTCTGTAAGTCTTACTCATTTTCAGGTGTAATCACCAAATTATCTACATATAACAACTCCCAACAATCAGTCCGATATCATCTACATCATTAACAAGAAGATCCAGCTACGGTTATAACATATCAAAGAGTAATTCAGGTTTGCTAGTCATGGTTTGGAAGTAAACGCTGGCTGGGATAACTAGTTCATTTACACATAAATCTGATACAAAGCCGCTTCTTGCCAGCAGAAGAGTAAAGGGAAATATTTCCTTCTATAAAAAGGTACATGATTAGAATTTAACTTTGCTTCTGATCTCCTGGTAAATGCTTGGAATATATTGGATTACCTACATTGAAAGATTACGAAAGTTATCATTTAGATTGTTAGTTTCTGTTCTATATGCCATCCTTAGTATATCAAGAATATCACTGTAAGACGCTGGGTAAACCGTTCTTATCCCTGAACAAAAAAATCACAGTGGGACATACGTAAAAAAAAAATGGCACAAAAATATTAGTCTGTGCAATGAGATCAACTTGCTTTCTTAGAACTTCTACAGATCCCATACATGCTGATTCTCTTCAATCTAAATTCGTTATTTTCTTAATACATAATGGCCAAAGAGATAACTGGGTAAACAGTACATGGTACATACCAGCACTTTATCTCAGAAATGGAAATTGAAAGAAATATTGTCTTTTGGATAACTAGTAATTCCAGAGGTTAGTCCAAATTTGCTGGTATTTCAGGTGGGCAATCAGCCTATGGAAATTCTAATTAGTCACTCAGCAAATGAGGAAATTAGGAAAAATTTCGTTGGTTAAATACAATTCCTTAGAGTTGTTTGAAGGTTGGAGAGAAAAAATTTTCACTAATTAAATATTAGAATTTCATTAGTTTCATCCTCTTTGATTTATGCTCAGATTAAGAACTTTTTTCTTATTAATTTTAGTCCTGTTGGTATCTGGCATTGTGGTGTTTATAAAATCTCAGTATTTTCTCAGTATTTTATCTCTATGAAATGAAGTAAAACTTTATAAATATTACAAATAAAGTAGGATTATTTCTAAATCTTCCAATTGAATTATTTTCTATATAATAAGAAAACAAATCGAAAATTTGTCTAAATATTAAAACCAAATTAAGATTATCCTGCCTAAATATCAAAGCGATAGTAAGAATTAATGGCTAAATATAAAAACTGGATATGAATTATCGTTGAAATATTAAAACGAATAGAATTTTCTTTTTAAGTATTATACCTGAAGTAAGATTTTTTGTCTAAATACAAAATTTGAAGTATTACTTTTCGTTTAAATACTAAACTTGAAGTATAATTCTTGGTCGGAAAATATTGCTATTTTCATAAAAAAATTTCTTTCGCCTTATTTATAATCGCGGCGGTCTATCCAGGCGAAATAGGCCACACCCACCTTCTGACGTCATGACATGATTCCATCAGTCACGAGAGTTCTCACTCAGCACAAGCACAACTTATGTTGTTTAACAAAAATTCCAATATATTTAGACTTGTAACCTCTTACTTAACTCTTTTAATTATAATTTCTACAGTCATCTCACACAAAAACATAAACATTGGTATCAGCTAAACCTCGAGACAGAGAGAGAGAGAGAGAGAGAGAGAGAGAGAGAGAGAGAGAGAGAGAGAGAGAGAGAGAGAGAGAGAGTAATAATAATAATCTTTATTTCAAATAATTACATTGTTTATTGCATAATACCTTCAAAATTAATAATTTTAAAAATAATAAGCCTCTTACATTTAAAATCCTAGATCTCTTCCATTTAAAATCACGCTTATAAAATCATAACACTCTTACATTTAAAATTATATATAGAATCATAAGGTTTTAAAATTAAAATCATAGATATCTTATATTTAAGGTTATGACATTTAAAATCATAGTTCTCTAACACTTATACCATCATTCGCTCTTCCCTGCATTGTTAATGGACCAACCTGTGTAAGCATGCTATCTCATGTTTGAAATTTTGCGACACGCTCACAAATCCATGTATATAAACGCCTCTCAGTTACAACCTAATGGCTCTCCCGCATAATTTGCGACCACGGGAGGACTTGTTCCATCCTTCCATCCCCGTCATTGCTGTACCCTACTGTTTGATGATGACACCCACCAAACGTGACTCTTCCACGCAAGCTGCCTCAATGAAACTGCCATCTTTCGCCAGTGGAGAATTGTTCACCTGGTTCGAGCATGCTGAATTCCAGTTTCGCATCGTGGGCGTGACCCGCTCAAGCAGTAAAGGACCAAAAGGCTTCGCTCACCTTCAAAGAAATGACCAGTATCACTCGCCTGCATCCTTCTGCAGACGGCTCTCTCCATAAAGCGAATCTACTTCTTGCCCTTTAGGTAGGGCAACTACACGCAATGTCGATATTTTGCACATGAAGGACCTGATGACCAAAGTCGATGCCCTTATGAACAGCCCCTTCCCACCTTCGAGCCCTCCATGAACGCCTCCACTCATGACGAAATGGACAACTATTCAACATCAACCAAAGCCGATGTGAATACGGTAGGACAGATGCCCGTCCTGTGACGTGCCTGAGCAGCAACGCCGCCCACCAAGCACATATACCATCCCCTGCTTAAGCTAAACCAATAACCTCTCCAGCCCCTTACTAACGGCCCAGCAGTTGCAGTAATGCTACTACCACTCCAGATTCACAGCTGCTGTGAAAAAAGGTATGAACAGTTGTCTGTGGCCAAAAAAAACATGTAAGGAGGCCATCATTTACGGCAGTGGCCTCCCATCACTAATCTTTTCTTTTTATATGATGCAGGTACCGGTGTGTGATTTTAAGTAGACACGAGTGCTTGCCGTTCTCTTCTGCCAAGGCCACTTTCCAGGTCATGACGTGGTCTGTCTAAGTCTGCCGACGTCCGACTGGTAGCTGCTAAGGGATCTGCAATACCCACCCTCAGTTATTATGAAACCTTCACATAATTATTTGGAAGCGCCAAATATAACTGGAAGTTTCTTGTTGATTTCAGATTGCCAATCCTGTGTGCGGATTTCCTCTCGCATTTCCATGTCCTGGTTGATATCGCTCAACAACTTTTAGTGAACGTGGATTCATACTCTTTGACACCTCTCCAACACGGCCCCTCCGATATCACTCTCTACATCACCGCTCCGACGGATTCCTACTCCACCTCCACACATCGTACCCAGAAGTTTTCCGTCCAGAACTTCGTCAAATGCCCACCGTTCGTGTTAGACGGTATTTATTACCACATCAAGAAGACGGACCTCCCAGTGTTCCCCAGATTCAGGCGGCTGGCACCGGATCATTTGGCAGCCGCTAAACAAACAGTCGCCAGAATGGAAGAAATGGACCTTTTCCAAAGGGCCTCAAACCCATGGTCGTCACTCTTACGCATCGTCCCCAAGAAAGATGGCTCTCTGCCTCCATGTGGGGATTACAGGCGCCTGAACATGCAGACAAAACTGGATCACTATCCCATTCCAAACATCACTGATGTAACCTCCAACTTTCACAAAGCGAAGGTTTTCTTCATGCTCGACATCCTGAAGGGGTGCTACCAGGTGCCCATGAACCCAGAATACATCCCAAGATCACCCACCATCACCATCCCTTTCAGTACATACGCCTTTAAATACCTCTGTCACCTTTGCATCATGCTCGGCCGCCTACAACAGATCGGCCTTGAAGTCCGGTACAAGTGAACCTTTGGAGCCAATAAAGTATCATTCTTAGAGTGCAGATCTTTCTTGAATGAGTCTATCCCATCCCTGAGAAGGTAGCAGCCGTTCAGAACTTCCTACGCCTCGACTGTCATAGCTCTGCAAAAATTCTTGGGCTTGATCAACTATTATCAATGTTTTCTGCCAGCCTTCGCCACCACTCTTGCACCCTTCTACACCTCCATCAAGGGCAAGCCAAAAGACTTGAAGTGGGGTCCACTTCAAGAATCGACTTTCTGCAACGCAAACAATGCCCTATCAACACCTACTGCTCTCAGTTTTCCCGTGCAACATGGCTCCTCTCCTTCTCTCCATCAATGCCAGTGATGTCGCTATTGGTGCAGTACTCGAGCAAGTAGTCAACAGCTCACCATGCCTACTGGCCTTCTTCAGTAGAAAACTGGCGATGCACTTGGCAGTCAGTTGCTTTCATCACTTACTGGACCAAATGCTTCTGGCGAACGCCTTCACTTAACAGCCCAATGCCTGGTCCGCCCGTCAACGCCTACATCTCTCTGCCATGGCTGAATACAACTGTACCCTTCAACATGTCCCGGGGAAAATGAATCTCGTTGCCAATGCCCTGTCAAGAAACACATTGGCCGCCATTTACCTGAGATTGGATTACAATGCCTTGGCAGAAGCCCATCGAAACGATCCAAAGTACCAAGCATGTAGGACATCCTGCACATCCCTCCATTGGGAAGATGTCCCCCACGACAGCTCCAACGCCACCCTCCTCTGTGATGTCTTACTGGTAGACCTAGACGGTGGATACCTGTTCCCATGCGCCGACAGGTTTTGATTTCATTCATGACCTCCCACATCCCTCGTGCTGATATATTGCACAGCTACTGAATACGAAGTTCATTTGGCACAGCATTACTAAGGATGCTATGGATTGGGTCAACAGCTGTACTTATGCCAAGCTTCAAAAGGACATCAACACACATTCAGAAGAGGGCACCTTTCCTCAACCTCAGCATCATTTTGCTCAAATTCACATAGATGCAGTAGGTCCCCTACCCACATAGCAAGGACATCGTTACATATTTATAGTCATTGACTGCCCCACTCGTTGGCCTGAAGACAATCCCACACAACCTGCAACGTCTGCCTCATGTACATCTGCCTTATTCTCAGGAATAAGTATCCTTGAGCATATTACTTCTGACAGAGATACCACTTTAACTTCTCCATTGTGGACATCATCAGCAAATCTTCTGGGAATCACCCTACATCAGATTACTGCCTACAACCTGCATCTAATATAATGGTTGAACATTTTAATTGCATCCTCAAAGCATCATTGATGTCGCACTGCAAGGACTCCAACTGGTTTACCCAGCTTCCTTGGGTCCTCTTGGGACTAAGTACCACACCTAAGGACACCCTGAATGTCTTAGCAGCTGAAATGGTGAACTGGTCGTCCCTGACAAATTTTTTCCATCTGCAACCTCCTCCGACTACCTCCAGCGCCTACGTCACTTTGCAGAAAAATTTACTCTATGCCGCCAGACATACAAGTCCCCACTGAAGCAACACATACCAACAGAACTGCACTCAGCAATGCACGTTTTCCTGCTCAACAACACTAGCTAGCCATCACTAAAGCCCCCTTACACGGGCCCTTTCCTTGTCATCAGTCGTACCCCAAAAGCATTCTTGATTAACATTTGTGGCAAAAACAAAACTGGGTCTTCATTGATCTCATATATCCTGCATATCTCCTGCCAGACGACATACCTACAGTATGCCTCTCTAGAGCAGGGCACCTTATTTCACATATATGTCATTTTTTAGGGGGGAGCAGTGTACCACACGTGTTTCATACACTCTCGTGCACTGTGACGGTTTTCCTTTTCTATCTTATCACTCGCTCTTCCATGCACTGTTAATACACAAACCTCTGTAAGCATACTAGCTCATGTTTGATTTCAACTGAATATTTGTGACATTCCTGCTCGCAAGTCCGTGATTGTTTAATAAAATTCGGTTGCATTCACCTCACCTCTCGGTTACAACCTAACGGCTCTCTCATACAATCAATAGTGAGAAGGTGATTTGTTTTTCTTCCTTCAGACTGCATTCCGAAAATAATTATGTATTGCCCATAGTTTTAACCAGGTATAGATACCAGTCATATGTTTTTATAACAGATGACGGTATGAATTATAATTAAAAGTGATAAAAAGAGTTAAAACCCTAAATGTACAAGAATTTTTATTGAACAACATAAGTCGTGCTTGCGCTCAGCAGTTGCCGTCAGTGGTGGAAGCATGTCATAACATTATGAGATAGGCGTGGCCTATCTCCACTCAACAGATTGTGGCGACTATACTGTAGTTACCTACCGATCATACAAGAATGTCTTTTTTTTATATAATGCAAATATTATTATAGGATGGGATTTCAAACTCTCAAATTCATGTGATGCTTTTTATTTACAATATTTCTTACAATGAGACAACTTTTCTTTGTGTCTGATAATAATCTTTAATCATTAGATATTCTACCATTAAAGAAAAAAATTTCTTTCAAAGTTACGATGAAGGGTCTTTTACAAAGACGAAAAGTAAATCTATCATAAATTATTTATTGAAAAGAAGTAAACATATGTTCAGAAATAATTGTAACTATAAGAATTACTTCTCACAAGAGATAATAATGTGGTTTCCTATAAAAGTAGGATAACTAAATCAAGAAAAAATTTCCAACCAACATGCCTTTAATGCACAAAATTGAACAGCGGAGAATGCCACTGATTTACAAGAAAATTAGATGGCCATTCCATTCCTATTGTCCAAACATGTCATAAAATGACACTTTACAGATTTCCCAAAAATCATTTTGAAAATTGCAAAAATACGAACACAAAATTCTCTTTTGAAAACGAAACATATTTTTCTTTAAAGATGGAAGCTAAAGAGGAACTACTTCCCAGCTTTCACGGACGAATAATATAAATCTTAGAAGTAATGTCCAGCAATCTTAGGGTCATATTTCATTTACAAATACATTTTTTTCAGAAGAGAGAGTAATGAGACACCCAGGGTCAATCCAATCATTCCTCCGATTTCACTCACAAACTGAGATACAGAATAACCATCATTATCCACAAATTCTTCATATCTCCTTGCATCGATATACATCCGGGAAATGTAAACTTCATCCTCTTCCTCTAGAATGGGGGATTCAATGCTAAATGCTAGTCCAGGACCCATCCTTACTTCACCTGCAAGATCAATACTATAGTGATACTGAACTCTGCTTTGACATAATTCCTTGCATAGGTTAGCCTCAGTTTTTTCCAAAAAAGTCTCCAATATTGAACTATTTGAGGGACTTATAAACCAAAGTAAGTTTAGAAACTCCACAAACTGCTGAAAACTACAATAGTCAACATCAACTTTCTTTTCCATCCAAGGTAAGCAACAGCCCATCTTCTTAGTCAGAAACGTTTCTAGGCAGTGAACCAAACACTTTCCAGGCTCGTCATTTGAGCCATGGATTCCCTGCCACTTTGAGACTCTTTTCAACTCGGCCTTTGTATGAGACCGAACATGATATACCTCTGAAAGTAATGGTAAGAAATCATCCTGTGAATGGACAAACATATTCATTGCAATGTTTTTATAATAGTCTTCCTTTCTAATGAACCGATAATGAGTGATAGACATACCTATATTTATTTTACGCTGACCCTTAAACTTGACAGAATGGCATGAATTAAAAATTGAATTATTGTGAAGACTAGTGTGATATTCAGTATTATATTCGAAGCCAACTGGACTTAATACACCACTATTCCATGCAATTTTAAACCATAAATCTCTAGGGTCTGGGTTGTTAGAGTAAAATTTGTTAGATAAATTTCTTAATACATGTGTAAATTCTTCATATTTCTGAACATGATCTAAATGTATTAAACTTCGAAGCTCTTCCTCTAAATGGAGTTCTAACAACAATTTGCTTATATTAAAAGGAGGCCAAATGCAATTCGTCAGAGTTGGTAAATCTTTAATGGCCATGGAGGTATCAGAATATGTTGTATAGATGGGATGACTAAAAAGATATTTTTGTAAAGGATATGCACAAAATACTAGACACAATACTATGATTAATACATTTAAAACGAAAATTATAACTCTTCTGCAATTATAAAGACGAGTTTTAGAGTCAGAAATTCCCTTCAAGACATTCAAGAGACCTAGCATTGAAAATCCATAATAGAGTCCTAATATTCCTCCTAGGCTACAAATAATATCTATTCCAGAAAAATCTGTTACTCTACTCTCAATTAAACTAAAATTACTTATAAACGAAAAATGTGAAATTTTGCATTGTTTACTACATGCTGATAGTTTGGATTCTGAAAAGGACGAGGGTATAACACCTTCAACTACATATTTCAGCTTTGGCAGTGAAAGGCCTTGATCATAGCAACTAAGCAGGTCATCTAAGTGGAACGAACTTGCTGGTAAAGCAGGAACATCACTCACAAGGCACCGAACTAAACAAAACTCCTCAACAGGTAATGAAATCAGTTGACATCCAAAGGGTCTACTGGCTAGAAAAGACAACAAAACTTCCCTTAAGCTCATAGAGTGATTAGATAACTTGTAAGGTTTCTCACTTAGGGATACAATAAACAACTCAGAACTGCTTCTGTATCTGTTAAACATTACCCCAAAATGGACACAGAATGGCATAGAAGCTGCCATTAAACCTGAAAGCATAAGTAATGTTTTTAGTTTATAAACCTCTACATAAGTTCTAAAGGGATCTACTTTTGAAATATAAAGCCAAATATCAAAAATTGATATTCCTAAAAATAGCCCAAGGCTTCCCCCAATATCTTCCAGTAATTTAGGTAACGGGTACAATACTTTCTCCTGGAAATCTAGTGCGGTAGGAGATGTTAGTTCTAAGCTGAAGTTATTGACAATAAATGAGTGTTCATTTCTATCCTCTATTTTCCATCGATATTCGTCCTTTCCTAGTTGACAACGATTTTCAGAAAATCTTAATGCATCCTGACTGTGTGATAGGTAATCTACTATTAAATCAAGGTGTTGTGATATGGTCGCACATAGGGAATTTAATGGTTTCCACAAAGTATCCTTATATATTGGGGTACACTTGGCATGGTCTCCTCCTTGTTTAAGTGCAATTCTGTGCAAACAAGTCGCTGAGTTTTTATTTCCATGATCTCTTTTATTACTGTTGATCATGTAAGAGGTCAGTTTGTTATTTTTGGCCATAATTTTCCTTTCGACTTCAAAGTTATAGATATCAAATGATCGATAAGTCGATGGCATGTACACTAACACATTGTGATAAAATAATTTTAAAAATTCACCCCATATGGAAGAAAATGGTTTTTGATCATTCATAGTGGAATTCTCCATTTCAATTTGCCTTCCATGGGACTGAAATAATTGTAAACTAGGTGGGAAATCATGCAATCTAACACTCATTTGAAGGCTATGATGACTTGAGTCAGGAGGAACAGTGAGAGTCCAACAAGGACCTATGGGTGTGAAAGAGCGACGCCATAGCTGAGATGAAGCATTTCCTCCAGAATAAGATTCCACGATGAAATCACCAACTCTTACTTCTTTTACCAAATCACCAAATCTCCACGCTGCTTTTTCCACTAATTCCCCTCCTGATAGGAATATGTCCAGTCCATTTAAAGATTCTACATTGCTTTTCAGATCGCTTGCTGTGTCCACAGATATGTTCAATCCAACATTGATTAGGCAGGAGGGATCAAACATGGGAAATGGACAGAATATCAGCGGAGGAAATCGTGCTGCTTAATCAGGGATTTCATTCACATAAAGAGCTGTGTGTCCCAAGATGTAGACGCTGATGTTGGAATAGACGTTGTAAGTAAAAATGAACCAAACAGTTGCGATTATAATTGCTTTCATGATTGTTCGTCCAATTTTGTGGCGACATCTAATCCACTGCCGGGTGATATTCCTTAAAGTTGCTCTTTCTACCATCTTCCCCGGCCTCTTCGACAAGACTGACAGTTACAACATTCTTAATCATGTTAATGGTAAGTGAATTGCTACGTTTATCAAAAGAAAAGCAATCATCGAGAAGTACAATAACAACATTTGCACTCCATTCAATATCAGTATATTAATTTCTTTAGTTCACCATCGTTACCTATCGCATTAACTTGATTTGAATGGCGTTGGTTTCTTTGTTGACATTATGAAATTATCATCCTGAAAGGCTGCTGATGTGATAAGAGAATGGAAGTTAATAAACAATGGCTTTTTGCGTCTTAACACACTCTAGTTATTATAACCAGTAAGGTCTTCACCTGTTAAGACGAATCACAAGAAAATACTTCAAAAGTGATCTCTCTCTTTTTTTAGGAACGGGTTTTAAATGCAATTTACACAGATCGAAGTAAAATAAAAAAAATAAAAATTTCATTAAAAGTCACAAAAAAAAAATATAGAATCATGTATGCAAAGACAAGACAAATATACCTCACTCTGCTATTACTAATATTACCTTTGCCTTGAAAAACACCTTTACTCCCTTCACAGCATTCATTAAAGTTTCAAGCAATTGTGATGCACTTATCTAATCAACCTAGCACACACCAATGAATATAAATTGCTTCTTTATACCTGTCACTATAATGTTTCCTATCAGGTATTCAATGTTTCTTATAACATTTGCTCAATTCGTCTGTTTCTCATATTTAGATTTCAACCCATCAAGTTTTCTATTCAAAAGTATAAATTTAATTTTGTCATGCTTAGTCCATCAATTCATTATTTCATATAAACAATAAAATAGTAATTTATGAGCTTGATATGTCCAAATGAATAAAATAAAATTCAATAAAACTAAAAAAAAGATAGGATTAAAATGAACAAAATACAATATTTATATATGTGATAAAAAGAATCCGAATAACAGCGGTGACTGATAAGCAGACCTAGAGCGACTAAATGCTCGGATCAGATGAGGAGTAAAAAGAAAATCAGGATCGTCAGTTTTCATGTAAATAAGGAACCTTTAAACAGCTGGTCTTCAGTACACAAATCTTGGTCTGGGGAACTTGTATTGCTATGCAATGACAAGATCAACTTGCTCCCTTAGCACTAGAACAGATTCCATGCCTGCTGCTTGTGGTGGCCGATGTGGTAACGTCCTTGACTGATGAACACCAGACTAGGGTTTGAGTCCCGCTCAAACTCGTTAAGTTTCTTTGCCCGCTGCAACCTCACCATCTTTGTGAGCTGAGCATTGGGGTTTAGGGGAGCTTATAGGTCTATCTACCGAGTCATCAGCAGCCATTGCCTGGCCCTCCTTGGTCTTAGCTTGGGTGGAGAGGGTGTTAGGGCACTGATCATATGTATATATAGTCAGTCTCTAGGGCATTGTCCTGCTTGATAGGGCAATGTCAACGTCCCTTGCCTCTGCCATTCATGATCGGCTTTTCCTACACTTTCTACGCTAAATTCTCTGAGTAATTTTGGATTAAATTGCACTTTATAAACTAAATTCAATTGTTGATTTATTAATTATGTCTCTCTGCCTATAATTTAACTTATTGTATTAGTTTATATCCATTAATAAATGCTTTAACCTGCAGTCTGGTCTTCCAAAGTGCATATGTGATCATGTAAATCACAATTAAAACAAAAATAATTTCTTCTTCAATTACTCTGTACTAACACATCCACATCATTATTATTATTATTATTATTATTATTATTGTCATACAAGCTACAGCCCTAGTTGGAAAAGCAGGATGCTATAAGCACAATGGCCCCAACAGGGAAAATAGCCCAATGAGGAAAGCAAATAAGGAAACAGAAAAGTGTCCCCTAGCGTACCCTCAAGCAAGAGAACTCTACCCTAAGACAGTGGAAGACCATGGTACAGAACAATGCTATGATTTTGGAGCGTTCTCCTCCTGAAAGGCTTGCTTACCATAGCTAAAGACTCTCTTCTACCATTACTAAGTGGAAAATAGCCACTGAACAATTACATTGCTGCAGTAAAGAAGTTTTTTTTTTAGTAATATTAGTGTTGCCAGGTCTATGAGTAAAGAGAATGTTTAAAGTATAAGCCACATTTTTCGGTGTATATGTAGGCAAAGTAAAAATGAGCTGTAACCAGAGAAGGACTCAATGTAGTACTATCAGACCAGTCAAAGGTACCCAGTAACTCTCAAGATTTAAATAACTCTATTCTCGCCAGGTTCAATTTCCCTAGCATGCTTGAAACATTCTTATTTAAATAGTTAGTTCTAGGCAATAAAGCCTCTTGCAGCACACATTTACACGTCATTCTATCAAATAAACTTCCACCTTACATTGTGATTCAACTAAGGAATCTCAATTTAAAGGCGACATTGCCTCCAACTTTACCACAAAAGTCATAAAGAATTACAAGATATCCCTTCAACACATTAGCTAGACCTAACGTAGAAGATCCAGAATAGTCCTAATATTCCTCCTAGGCTACAAATATTATCCATCCCAGAAAAATCTATTTGACTCTGAATTAAAATAGATTACTTACAAACGAAATATTTGAAATTTTGCATTGTTTACTGCATGTTGATAATTTGGATTCTGAAAAGGACGAGGATATAAAAGTGTTGCCAAAATGCCCCCACACCACTCCCCATTCCTTCCCACCCACGACGAAGCCAAGAGAAAATGGTATTGTGATTTCACCTGGAATATCTTTCTTGATCTTCCTTGAAGTTTTGATGGATTAGATTAATTTTAAGGAACTCTTTTGCCTTTTATGATGTCTTGGTTTGTATCCACAATCTTGGATTGAAAACAAGCTGTGCAAAGGCACATTCTTTTCCCGGGAACTGAAGGAACTTATTTTCTTTTTCTACCTTTTACCTGGTCTGAGCATTCAATTCTTTATTCAGGAATCGATTTGATTTAGAAACTTTCAAGTCAGATTTCTCAATAATCTGTTTTTTTGAAATTTTATTCCTGTATTTTTTCTTTACTTCATTTTATTCATTTGATCATATCAAATTCAAAACGTTTATATTATTTATATGAAATATTAAACAGATTGATCAGGGATTACAGAATCCTATTTATAAAACTTTGATAAAATATAGTTGATGGGTTTAATTTCCAAAGACAAGAAACCGATGAATCAATTAAATATGTTATACGAAACGATAAGTTCACCCCCCCCCCCAACCCAAAAAAAAAAAAAAAAAAAAAAAAAAAAAAAAAAACTGATGACAGGTGATAGAAAGGGGTTGATCCTAAGGGTTTCTGCAAGTTGATTGGATAAATGTATTCACAGTTGTTTACCGCTTAGATGAATCATAAAAGTAATGGCATATTTCAAGGCAAAGCAACATTATCACTTTAATAGGCAAGTGAAACAGTTCGTCTTGGCTTTGTATGCATGTCTCTATAGATCTTCTTTTGTGGTTAACAATTTTCTTTTATTGGAACTTTAGATTACATTTCGTTTCAGCATGTTATGTAAAGTAAGAGTTTGTTAATATGTAGAAGGCCATTGATTATTGGCTTCCATTATCTCTCTCATCAGCAGACCTTCAGGATGGTAAATCCATAATTTCAACAAAGAAACAGACGCCATTCGGGATAACTCACCAAGATAGGTAACAATAGTGATCTAAATAACTGAATATACGGGTATAGTATATTGTATATCTGGATCATTAGATTTCTTTTGAGATACGTGAAAATACACTGACCATCAACATGGTTAAGAAAAATGTTGACTATCAGTTTCCTCGAAGAGATCAGCGAGGATGGTAGAGAGAGCAGCATTGCGGAATATCACCAATCTGTGGATTCGATTTCGCCACAAAATTGGCCCAACAATCATGAAAGCGATTACCATCACCATTGTTTGGTCCATTTTTAGCTACAACGTCTATTCCAACGTCAGCGTCTACCTCTTGGGACACACAGCTCTTTATGTGAATGAAATCCCTGATCAAGCAGCACGATTTCCTCCAGTGATATTTTGTCCCTTTCCCATGTTTGATCCCTCCCGCCTAATTAATGTTGGATTGAACATATCGGTGGACACAGCAAGAGATCTGCAAAACAATGTAGAATATTTGACTGGACTGGACAGATTCCTATCAGGAGAGCAGTTAGTGGAAAAAGCAGCATGGAGATTTGGTGACTTGGTGAAAGAAGTAAGAGTTGGTGATTTCATCGTGGAATCTTATTCTGAAGGAAATGCTTCATCTCAGCTATGGCATCGTTCTTTCACACCCATAGGACCTTGTTGGACTCTCACTGTTCCTCCTGACTCAAGTCATCATAGCCTTCAAATGAGTGTTAGATTGCATGATTTCCCACCTAGTTTTCAATCATTCCAGTATCATGGAAAGCAGATAGGAAGGGACTGTCCTGCTGACAAGGATCAAATAGAATTTTATTCCATATGGGGGGAATTTTTAGAATCATTTTTTTACAATGTATTATTGTACATGCCATTGACATATAGATCATTCAATATCTCTAACGTGGAAGTCGAAATGAGAATTATTGCTACAAATTACAAATTGACCCCTTACACGATTAACAGGAATAAGAGAGAACAAAGTAATAGAAGCTCAGTTACTTGTTTGCACAGAAACATACTTAAACGAGGAGGAGACCTCGCAGGGTGCACCCCAATATATAAAGATACTGTGTGGAAACCATTACATTCCTTGTGTGCTACCATATCACGGCACTTTGAGTCAATAACAGAGTACCTTTCACAGGGGCAGGACGGCAGGACGCATTAAGATTTTCTGACAATCATTGTCAACCAGGGGCTAATGAATTTCGATGGAAAATAGAGGATAAGGGTAACATTCCAATTAGAATAAAAAACTTCAGCTTAGAACTAACATCTCCAAGAGCACTAAATTTCCAGGAGAAAGCATTGTACCTATTACCCAAATTACTGGAAGATATTGGGGGAAGCCTTGGGCTTTTTTTGGGAATTTCAATTTTTGATAGTTGGCTTTATATGTCAAAAATAAATCCATTAACATCTTTAGGACTTTATGTTGTCAGCACAGAAATAGAATTTTATAAACTTAAAACCTTGTTTGTGTTTTCTGGTTTAATGGTGTCCTCCCTGCCATTCTCTGTCCATTTTGGGATAATTATAAACAGATACAGAAGCAATTCAGAGTTGTTTATTGTATCTGTTAGTGAGAACCCGTACAGCTTATCTAATCACTCTATGAGCTTAAGGGAAGTTTTGTTGTCTTTTCTAGCCAGTAGACCCTTTGGATGTCAACTGATTTCATTACCTATTGAGGAGGTTTGTTTAGTTCGTTGTCTTATGATGAACATTCCTTCTGTACCAGCTAGTTCGTTCCACTTAGAAGACCTGCCTAGTTGTTACAGCCAAGGCCTTTCACTGAAAAAGCTGAAATATGTAGTTGAAGGCGTTATACCCTCGTCCTTTCCAGAAACCAAATTATCAGCATGTAGTAAAAAATGTAAAATTTCAAATATTTCCTTTACAAGTAATCTTAATTTAGTTCAGAGTCACGTAACAGATTTTTCTGGAATAGATATTATTTGTAGCCAAGGAGGAAAATTAGGGCTCTATAATGGATTTTCTATGTTAGGTCTATCTAATGTCTTGAAGAAAAGAGGTTATTTTAAAACTCGCCTTTATAACTGCAGAGGAATAATGATTTTAGTTTTAAATGTTCTCATCATATTTGTGTGTATCATTTTGTGCCTCTCCTATACAAAAATATTTTTTGAGTCGTCCCATTTATACAACATACTCTGATACCCACTTGTCCATTACAGATTTGCCAACTCTAGCGATTTGCATTTGGCCTCCTTTTAATATAAGTAAATTGTTGTTAGAACTCCATTTAGAGGAAGAGCTGCGAAGTTTAACCAGCCTAGACCATGTTCAGAAATATGAAGAAATTACACGTGTATTAAGAAATTTATCTTACAATTTAAACTCGAACACTCCAGATCCTAGACACTTATGGTTTAAAATTGCATGGAATAGTGGTCATTTCATTCCTATTGGCTTTGAATACGATAATGAATTTCAGATTAGTCTTCAGAACAACTCAATTTTTAACACATGTCATTCTGTCACGTTTAAGAGTCAGAGGAAAATTGCCAACGGTATGGTTACCAATTATTTTTGGATCATTGGAAATAAAGACTATTATAAAAACATTGCAATGAATGTGTTTTTCCATTCTCAAGACGATTTCTTACCATTACTTTCAGAGGTATATCATATTGAGTCCGATACACACGTCGAGTTGAAAAAAGTATCAAACTGGCAGGGAATCCATGGTTCAAATGACGAGCCTGGAAAGTGTTTGGTTCATTGTCTAGAAACGTTTCTGACTAAGAAGATGGGCTGTTGCTTACCTTGGATGGAAGAGAAAGCTGATATTGAGTATTGTAGTTTTCAGCAGTTTGTGGAGTTTCTAAACTCACTTTGGTTCATAAATCCCTCAGATAATTCAATGTTGGAGAATTTTTTGGATAAAACGGAAGCTAACCTATGCAAAGAATTATGTCAAAGTAGAGTTCAGTATCACTATGCTATTGATGTTGCAGCTGAAGTAATAATGGGTCCTGGATTAGCATTTCGCGTTGATTCCCCCACTCTACAGGAAGGTGATAATGCTCATATTTTTCCTATGTTTATAGAAGCAAAAAGATTTGAAGAATTCATTGATAATGATGGTTATTTTCTATCTCAGTTTGTGAGTGAAATCGGAGAAATGATCGGATTGACCCAGGGTATCTCATTACTCTCACTTATGAAAAGGATATATCTGTACATGAAATGAGACCCTAAGGTTACTGGATATCATATCCAAGACTAATCTTATGTTTTCATAGAAGTTGGGAGGTAGTTCTTCTTTAACTTCCATCTTGAAAAAAAAAAAGAGATGTCTTTTGTTCCCAACGGAAGGATTTTTTTTTCTTCCTTTTACCATTTTGCAAAATTATTTTTGAGGAATTTTTCAACTAGCCAGCATAGCTTCTTAACATTTTGGGGGGATAAATATGTAACGGCCAATATGATATTATTGATGGAGGCCATAGAATTTTCTTTTAATAAGCTGGCATTCTCCTCGGTTTAAGTTTGTGCATTAAAGTCACGTTAGTTGGAGTTTTCAAAATATCACCTCTACTAAAAGCCTAAGGCTTTCCGTATTTTTGTGGATATATTAATGAACATTGTATCATAGAGCTACTGTTAATTGTTTTTGAAATTGTCATAACTATTTCTGGAGATATGTTCACTTCTATTCAAAATATACATCTAAATAGTTTCCTTTAACTGTAGAATACTTAATTATGAAACACTATTATCAGATACAAAGAAAAATAGCATCGCAATGTAAGAGGTATTAGAAATAAAAAGCACTTACATATGAGTTTGAATTTCCCACCTTGTAATCATGTGTATAGGATAGTGAAGACATATTTACGAATGATCGGGTTCCACTATTATATAAATGTAGGAATAAAACCGGGTAACAGTGACCTCAACCTTCTGCTACTTGTCCAATAAGAAGCTTGAGGTATTGGACCAGCTGTTGTGGCCCCTCCACATATCGATTTTAATTGTTTAGTTTATTTATCTTGTTTGTTTATGTTGGCGATAATGGTACCATTTTCCTACTTGAAGTCACTGCTGGTATGGACCACTTAGGCTTTACATGGACACTCGGGGCATATTGTTCAATAGTGTTTTGGTTTTGATCATTAAAAGTTGTTTAACTAAATATTTTGTTCTACTAGCAATAATCACTTAAATACAATCTTTGCGTATACTGAATAACTGAGTATTCCTTCAAACTAATGGTACTTGTGTACTTGCAGCTATTCAAATGCCAATTAATAACTGGGAGGGAGGAGAGATACTACAGCTAGAGTTATGGGGTCTTTTGACTGGCTAGACAGTATTACATTGGATCCTTCTCTCTGGTAATGGTTCATTTTCCCTTTGCTACACACGCACTGAATAGTCTGGTCTATTCTTTACATATTCTCCTCTGTGCTCATACACCTGAGAACACTAAGATTAACAAACAATTCTTCTTCACCCAAGAGGTTACTGCACTTTAATTGTTCAGTGGCCACTTTCCTCTTGGTTAGGGTAGAAGAGACTCTTTAGCTATGGTAAGCAGGTGTTCAAGGAGGAGGGCACTCCAAAATCAAAACATTGTTCTCTGATCTTGGGTAAAGCCATAACTTCTGTACCTTGGTCTTCCAATGTCAGGGGTTAGAGTTCTCTTGCCTGAGGATACACTCAGGCGCATTATTCTATTTGTTTGCTCATTTCCTTCCCTGGCTGGGCTATTTTCCCTGTTGGAGCCCTTGGGCTTATAGCATCCTGCTTTTCTAACTAGGGTTGTAGCTTAACTGGTAATAATAATAATAATAATAATAATAATAATAATGTGTTATCACAGATATACTGGAGAAGATTTTATTCTTTTTTATTGTGATTTTAAATTCATCAATTTTTCCAAGTTTCAAATGATCCGATATGCATCCGGGTTAATGCCTTTATCAACACAATAAATTCAATTATCTTAGATTCCTGACACTCGTGTAGCCTGGAAGATTTGGATACAACCCCAAATATAGCAGCTAGGAAGTCGAGCGATCCAATTCGGCTTTGGAATTCCACAAAAGAGCTTAAGGCCATAAAATGGCCTCTAATGTAATATCACCTACACCTTTATTCAGTTAAATTTTCCCTTTCCACCTCTCCTTTCTTTTCGTGTTGCTTCTGTGCGAGTGGGCTGTTAGGTTATAAGAGAGAGGAATGCAACCAAATTTTATTACACAGATAATGAGCTTATATACAAGTACTTGTGAGCAAGAACGTCACAAAAATTCAAGCCAACTAATGCATGAAAAGGCAAGCTTAAACTGGTTCTGTTATTAGTGTGAGGAAAGAGTGAGATGTACCAAAAAAAGGAAATACCGGTACAGTGTACGAGCGTGTGTGAAACATATACGATACATGGTTCCTACCCTAAAAAAGACATGCATGTGATATAGGGTGCCCTGCTCTTGTGAGGCACACTTCTGGCGGGTCACCTTACAGGAGGTCCACAGGTTTAAGACGGCCAATTGTAACCCAGTCTTCTTTTCCAAAAATGTTAATGAAGAGAGCCTTTGATGTGCAAAGGATCATGAGGAAAGGGCCCATGGCTTGCTAGTGTCATTGCGGAGGAAAACGTGCAATGCCTTGTGGAAATCTGTCGGTATGTGTTGCTTCGCTGGAGGCTTGCAAGTCTGACAGCAACAAACATTTTCCACTACGTGATGTAGGCACTGAAGGTTGTCAGAGGTGGTTACCAATGGAAAAACTTGGCAGGGACAACCAAAAAGTCTACATACACCATTTCAGCTACCAAGACATCCTGGGCAATTTTAGGAGTGGTCCTTAGTCACGGGAGGAGCCAGGTAAGCGTAGTAAACCAGTTGAAGTCATTGCATCACAAAATCAAAGCTGCTTTGAGGGTGCGATGAAAATATTCAACTATTCCATTGGCTGCAGGGTTGTAGTTGGTTGTGTGATATACTGTAGAGTGATGCCCAGGATATTCGCTAATGATGTCCACAATTGAGAGTTGAAAGTGGTATCCTTGTCAAAGGTAATATGTTCAGGGATACCAGATCTCAACATTCACAGGACGTTGCAGTTTGCATGGGGATGGATTCAGGCCGACGAGTGGAGCGGTAAATTATGGTAAACAGGTAACGATGGCCTTGTGATGCAAGTAGGGGACCTACTAAATCAACGTGAATGTGGAAAAACTATGCTGAGGTTGAGGGGAGGGTGCCCACTCCTGAATCCGTGTGTGGATGTGCTTTTGAAGTTTGGCATGAAGTACAGGTGTGGACCCAATCCTTATTATCCTTTGTAATGCCTTGCTAAATGAACTTCGTTTTCAGTAGCTGTGCAGTGGATCGGCACAATGGATGTGAAAGGCCATGAATGAAATCAGACACATAACAGCGCATTGGGGCAAATATCCATTGTCATGGTCTACAAGTAGTGACGTTTTGGTAAAGGCCCATTTCTTCCATTCTGAAGAATATTTGTTTAGTGGCTGCCAAATGATGCGATGCCAGATGCCTGAATCTGGTGAACACAGGGGGTCCAGTCATCTTGACATGGTGATAAATACCATGTTTGGCGGGAACCATGAGCATTTGGCAAAGTTCTGGACAGAAGAATTTCGGGTACGATATGAGGAGATGGGTGTAGGCATCGGTTGGAGCACTGATGTGGAGAACCAGGTCAAGGGGGGCGGAATGAAGAAGTGCCGATGCGTAAGAGTCTGCAGTGACTAATAGTCAGTAAGCAACCATGAAGTGGAAATAGGAGAGGAAATCAGCACAAAAGATTGGCAATGTGACGTAAGCAACAAGTAACTTCCAATGATATTTGGTGCTCCAAACGATAATGTCAGGGTCTCTTACTCATGGGTAGAGATCGCAGATCCGTAGGGAGCTACCAGGCAGACGTCGGCAGGCTTAGGAAGACTACGTCGTGTCCTGGAGAGTGGCCTTGGTAGAAAAAAAAGGCAAGCATCTACATGCGCACCTGTACCTGCATCATTTAAAAAGAAAAGATTTGTGAGGCAACTGCCAAAAGCAATGGCGTACTTACATGTTTTTTTGGTCACTCACAACCGTTTGCAGATTTCTTCACAGCAGCGGCAAATTTGAAGTAGTAATATAATTGCAGCCCATGGGCGACGAAAAGTGGCTGGAGAAGTCGTTGGTTGGGGCGTGAGCACTCCGACATATTACGGGGTGGGCGTCCAACCGCATTCAAGTCAGCTTCGGTCGATGTTGAATAGTTGTCCTCTTCGTCAGGAGTGGAGGTTTTGATGGAGGTCTTGAAAGTGGTGAAGTAGCTGTCCATAAGGGCGTCGACTTTAGTCATAAGTCCTTCATGGGCAAAATATCAACATTGGGGATGGCAGGGTGTACAGGTTCGGGTAGGCATCATTACCAAAGGACACAAAGTAGGTTCACCTCCTGAGTAGAGCCATTTGTGACAGGCTGCAGGCTACAATAATGGTCACTTACTTGAGGGCGAGGGGAACCTTTTGATCTCCCAATGGTTGTTTAGAGACCTGGAAAAAGCTTAGCTATATGGGCACCTGGCGATGGCAAGTACTGCTCCAGCAGGTATGTTTGGAGTGTCCTTGTGGATCGCTGCAAGGACATTTTTATGATGAAATCAAGGTAATATATCTCAATATTTCATGGAACTCATGATAGTCTCCGTCTATAGTCATTCTCTGTTCCACATATTGCTTGAATTTCAATTGAAAGCATTAACACGGATATTTCCTTGTCAGATTTACACCAAGTTTGATAAAATGCTTTTTGTGAATAACATTAACATTATTTTTCATAATTATATTAAGTGAAAAACGCCCCTTTTACCAATTTGGCAATTAGTCACTTAGCATGAAATGAAATTAAGATTTGTTTGAAGTTTGCTTAGAAAAATAAATGTTGACTAAAGAATTACTAGACTTTCATTAGTTCCCTTATCTTGGTTTTATTAATCAGATTAAGATATTGTCTTTAAAAAACCAATACTTTGTCCTCAAATAAAATCTATTCCAAAGAATTATTTTATACTTTGTCTTCCATATAAACTTTTTCTGCTTATGGAAGCGTTACAAAGGAATTCTTATTGAATATACTTCCATTATTTCAAACCTTAAAACTGAAGTAAGACTTTCCTCTTTAAATACTAAACCTAACGTAAGATGTTATCTAATTACAACTGAAATTGATTTTGTCTAAATATTGTAAACAAAGAAGTAATTCCTATCTAAATGATAGAAATGAAGTAAAACCTCTAAATTTCATATATCAAAGAATGCAGAACCTTCATTTTAAATATCATAAAGTTTTACTCTAATATTAAAAGAAAAGTAGAACTCTCTCTGAATATTAAAACTGAAGTAAAACTCTAAGTGAAAATGATCATACTAATTTTTTTAAATATTTTTCATCATACATATTTACCTATCGATTATCAAAAATATGTCTTTACTTTCATATAAGCATGATCATAAGATGGGAAATTCAAACTCTTATAAGGATGTTCTTTTTATTTATATTATTTCTTACAATACGACAGAATTTTCTTTGTGTCTGATGATAATCTGTTATCATTAAATACTACACAATCAAAGGAAACTATTTCTTTTAATATCGTCATGAAAAGCCTTTTACAAAGACAAAAAGTAAACCAAATCTAAAACAATTGAAACGTATTTAGATAAATGTTTTGAATAATAATACACAGATCTTCAAAAATAATTATGACTAACTACCAGTTCTCTAAACGATTGTCATAATCCTTGTATGCAAAATATGTAGAAGTATGTGTTTTATACAGTAAGATTATTGAACTTTTTAAGAGTACTATGGCTATCATAAATTGTGGTGCGCAATCACTGAACTCTGTTATGGGTCACGTGTCTTAAGTCTGATAAGTGACGTGTTGTAAACCGATTGGTCACAGTATAATTCCATCACAGTGGAGATTTCACAAAATCTAACAATTCAGCATATTGACAGAGCAACATTGCATTTACTTGCCGGGGGTAAGCAGTACCTCTCCAGCAATCATAAGAACAAGTTGTCTCTCGTCTGAGAGTATCGGACTGTGTAAAGTGTATTCAAAAACCTTTTTGAAATAAAGTGAAGAAACCCATGTTGCCATGTCTCATTATCCGTCGACAAGGGACAAGATGGTAATGCAGGATTGTTAAATCAATCAAAAACGAACGTGCCTTTAATCTGCACAAAATTCAACAGAGCAGAATGCCATCGTTATACAAGAAAATGAGATGGCCTTCATCAATGATAAACCGTTGGCCATTCCATTCTTCTTGTCCAAATTTTGAGTTGTGGTGGCCGATATGGTAACGTCCCTAACTGGTGAAAGCCGGACTGGGGCTCGAGTTCCGCTCAAACTCGTAAGTTTCTTTGGTCGCTGCAATCTCACCATCATTGTGAGCTAAGGATGGGGGGGGGGTGTCTGGGGGGAGCCTATAAGTCTATCTTTGAAGTCATCAGCAGCCATTGCCTAGCCCTCCTTGGTCCTAGTTTGGGTGGAGATAGGGCTTGGGAACTGATTATCCGTATATATATGGTCAGTCTCTAGAGCATTGTCCTGCTTGATAGGACAATGTCACTGGCCCTTGCCTCTGCCATTCATGAATAGCCTTTAAACCTTTAAATATGTCACGAACCTATACTGATTGGTAGTATCATTTGCAAGATTCCCCAAAAAATAATTTTGAAAATTGCAAAAAAAAAAAAAAAAATAAATAAATAAATAAAAAAAATATAGTTATTCAGATACTTTTTTGAATAAAAGTACGCATATCTTCCGAAATAGTTATGACAATTGAATCCAAAAACAATTAACAGTATCTCAATGATAAATATTTTTTAAGTATGCAAAAAAATCCCGAAAATCATTGTCTTTCAAAAGAGATACTACTGTTGTTTCCAATGAGAACGATATTGCTAAATAAAGGTTAAAACTCCCACTAACGTGACTTCAAAGTACAAAATTCAGCTGACGGGAATACCACCTTATTGAAAGAAAATATTGCTTTCATCAACAATACCATAGTGGCCATTACATATTTTCCTCCAAAAAAGCCTAGAACAGACAAAAATCTCCTCATAATCATTTTGCAAAATGGCAAATATAAGGAAACCAAAACCTTCGGTTGAAGACAAAATCTATCTTTTTTTTTAAGACAAAAGTTGAACAGCAACTGCCTCCCAACTTCCATGAAAACTTAACATTAATCTTGGTTATGATGTCCATAAATCTTAGGGTCTCATTTCATGTACAAATATATCCTTTCCAGAAATGAGAGTAATGAGATACCCAGGGTCAATCCAATCATTCCTCCAATTTCACTCACAAACTGAGATAGAGAATAGCCATCATTATCAATGAATTCTTCAAATCTTTTTGCATCTATATCTATAGGAAAAGAATGAACGTTATCACCTTCCCGTAGAGTGGGGGAATCAACGCGAAATGCTAATCCAGGACCCATTATTACTTCACTTGCAACATCAATAACATAGTGATACTGAACTCTACTTTGACATAGTTCCTTGCATAAGTTAGCTTCAGTTTTATTCAAAAAATTCTCCAATATTGAATTATTTGAGGGATTTATGAACCAAAGTAAGTTGAGAAACTCAACAAACTGCTGAAAACTACAATACTCAATATCAGCTTTCTCTTCCATCCAAGGTAAGCAACAGCCCATCTTCTTAGTCAGAAACGTTTCTAGACAATGAACCAAACACTTTCCAGGCTCGTCATTTGAGCCATGGATTCCCTGCCACTTTGAGACTCTTTTCAACTTGACTTGTGTACTGGACTGAATGTGATATACCTCTGAAAGTAATGGTAAGAAATCGTCTTGAAAATGGAAAAACACATTCATTGCAATGTTTTTATAATAGTCATTATTTCCAATGATCCAAAGATGATTGGTAAACATGCCGGTGACAGTTTTCCTCTGACTCTTAAACCTAAAAGAATGGCATGTGTTAAAAATTGAGTAGTTCTGGACACTAGTCTGAAACTCCGTATTGTATTCAAAGTCAATAGATCTGAAAAACAAACCATTCCATGCAATTTTAAACCATAAGTCTCTAGGATCTGGAGTGTTCGAGTTTAAATAGTAAGATAAATTTCTTAATGTTTGTGTAAGTTCTTCAAACTTCTGAACATGGTCTAGATGGGCTAAACTTCGCAGCTCTTCCTCTAAATAGAGTTCTAACAACAATTTGCTTATATTAAAGGGAGGCCAAATGCAAGTCGTTAGAGTTGGTAGATCTTTAATGGTCATGGCCGTATCAGAATATGTTGTATAGATGGGATGACTAAAAAGATATTTTTGTAAAGGATATGCACAAAATAACAGACACAATACTATGATGAAAATAATTAAAAAGAAAATTATTACTCTTCTGCAGCTATAAAAACGATTTTTAAAATCATATATTCCCTTCAAGATATTCAATAGACCTAGCATTGAAAATCCATAATAGAGTCCTAATATTCCTCCTAGGCTACAAATAATATCTATACCAGAAAAATCCGTTACGGGACTCTGAATTAAATTAACATTACTTATAAAGGATATATTTGATATTTTGCATTGTTTACTACATGCTGCTAATTTGGATTCTGGAAAGGATGAAGGTATTACACCTTCAACTACATATTTCAGCTTTGGCAATGAAAAACCTTGGCTGAAGCAACTAGGCAGGTCATCTAAGTAGAACGAGCTTGCTGGTACAGAGGGAATGTCGTTCAGAAGGCACTGAACTAAACAAACCTCCTCAACAGATAATGAAAGCAGTTGACATCCAAAGGGTCTACTGACTACAAACGACAACAAAACCTCCCTTAGGCTCATAGAGTGATTAGATAAGCTGTACGGGTTCTCACTAACAGATACAATTAACAACTCTGAACTGCTTCTGTATCTGTTAAGAATTATCCCAAAATGAACTGAGAAAGGCAAGGAGGACACCATTAAACCAGAAAGCACAAACAATGTTTTCAATCTATAAACCTCTACTTCAGTGCTGACTACACAATGTACGACATTTCTTAAGGGGTTTATGTTTGACAAATAAAGCCAACTATCAAAAATAGAAATTCCTAGAAAAAGCCCAAGGCTTCCGCCAATATCTTCCAGTAATTTAGATAACGGGTATAATGCTTTCTCCTGGAAATCTAATGCTGAACGAGATGTTAGTTCTAAGCTGAAGTTATTGATTCCATTTGCAAATTTACCCTTACCCTCTAATTTCCATCGAAATTCATTAGCCCCTGGTTGACAACGATTTTCAGAAAATCTTAATGCGTCTTGCCCCTGTGAAACGTATTCTATTGCTGACTTAAAATGGCGTGATATGGTAGCACACAGAGAATGTAATGGTTTCCACAAAGTATCTTTATATATTGGGGTACACCCTGCGAGGTCTCCTCCTTGTTGAAGTAAGATTCTGTGCAAACAATCAACCGGGCTTTTATTACCCTGGTCTCTTTTATGCTTGTTAATCAAGTAAGGGGTCAATTTGTAATGTTCAAATAAAATTCTACTTTCAACTTCTAATTTATAAATGTCAAATGTTTGATAAGTCGAAGGTAAGTAAATTAAAACATTGTAATAAAATAATTTTAGAAATTCACCCCATATGGAAGAAAATTCTATTGATTCATCCAAAGCAGAACAGTCCCTTCCTATCTGCTTTCCATGATACTGAAATGATTGCAAACTAGGTGGGAAATCATGCAATCTAACACTCATTTGAAGGCTATGATGACTTGAGTCAGGAGGAACAGTGAGAGTCCAACAAGGTCCTATGGGTGTGAAAGAGCGATGCCATAGCTGAGATGAAGCATTTCCTCCAGAATAAGATTCCACGATGAAATCACCAACTCTTACTTCTTTCACCAAGTCACCAAATCTCCACGCTGCTTTTTCCACTAATTCCTCTCCTGATAGGAATCTGTCCAGTCCATTTAAAGAATCTACATTGCTTTCCAGATCGCTTGCTGTGTCCACAGATATGTTCAATCCGACATTAATTAGGCGGGAGGGATCAAACATGGGATAGGGACAAAATATCACTGGAGGAAATCGTGCTGCTTGATCAGGGATTTCATTCACATAAAGAGCTGTGTGTCCCAAGAGGTAGACGCTGACGTTGGAATTGACGTTGTAGCTAAAAATGGAGCAAACAGTGGCGATGATAATCGCTTTCATGAATGTTGGCCAAATTTTGTGGCGAACTCGAACCCAGAGCTTTGTTATACTCTGCAATGTTGCCTTTTCTGCCATCCTCGCCGGCCCCTTCGACGAAACTGATAGTCGACATCATTCCAAATAATGTTGATGATAAATGTATTTGCATGTTTCTCAAAAGAAAACCAATCATCGAGGCACACAAAGACAACATTTGCCACCCCGTTCAAAATAACTTCAATTTCTCTGTTGACAGTATTGATTTACTGTCCAGAAGATGTAGTGATGTGATAGAAAATGGAACCCAATAACCAATGTCATTTTGCAATTTAATATACTCTATTTACTGTTACTATTATTATTATTACTAGCTAAGCTGCAACCCTAGTTGGAAAAGCAAGATGCTATAAGCCCAAGGGCTCCAACAGGAAAAAGTAGTCCATTAAGGAAAGGAAACAAGGAAAAATAAAATATTTTAAGAACAAAAACACCACCAAAATAAATACTTCCTATATAAACTATAAAAACTAACAAAACAAGAGGAAGAGAAATAAAACAGAACAGTGTGCCCGAGTGTACCCTTAAGCAAGAGAACTCTAACCCAGGACAGTGGAAGACCATGGTACAGAGGCTATGGCCCTACCCAAGACTAGAGAACAATGGTTTGTTTTGGAGTGTCCTTCTCCTAGAAGAGCTGCTTACCATTTATTTATTTGTGTGCGTGTCTGTATGTCTGTCTGTGGGCAGGATTACGTCAACACTAATCGAAGGATTTACACAAATTTTCACCCCAGATAGATCTTAGGTCATGGACGACCCCATGAAATGTTGCATATGATCCGGATCCGGATTTGATTTGCATTTCCCCAAAATATGAGATATTGGGCTTTGGATCACAATCTCCAATAATCCGTGTACGGCACTCCTCGCAAACATACTCCAATTTCAAGAAAAAAAAAAAAAAAAAATATATATATATATATATAGATAGATAGATAGATAGATATATATGTGTGTATATATATATATATATATATATATATATATATATACACATATATATATATATATATATATATATATATATATATATATATATATATATATATATATATATATATAAATATATATACATATACATATTATTGTTGCATCGCGTTCAAAAGGCCCGAAATGAGATGCAGTGAACAAGGACTAATAAAAACTTGTATTTAGATTCTATATCATTTTACACAAGGGACTGGGTTCAGTGTACTGTATTTTTACGCCTTATTTTCCCTGTATTTACTTTAAAAGAGTACAAAATTTGAACAATGGTTTCTCTTAGTCCATTTGGGCTAATTTTGACACTAAATATTGATTATGGATACAAATATTGATGTTTTGTATTGAATATTTCTTGGAGACACGAATTAAGATCATTGTTTATAAAAGAGAAGTCTTTTAATACTAATATTCCCCAGTAAACATCCGTGACTATTTTACATCCAACAACTTCCCATTTCAGTCAAATAATTTTGCGTTAAAAATAATAATAATTTGACGAAGAAATGTACTTCGATTTTATCAAAAGGAAACAGGAATTGCATAATAGTTTACCAGAGAGAAAATACATTTAAGGTCTAACTGTGTTATGGGAATGGTGAAAAAGAATAGAATAAGTCTTCCTCTGATAAACTTGAGCTAGAAATGACTATACATATTTTCCCAGAAGTGAAAACGTCAATAATGTCACTTAAAAGGAATTGCCATTCACTATCAAGGTCTTGTTCATAATCATAAATTATATTTGGAAATCCATGAAATAATATTAGTCTCTGAACAGATTTGTATGGTCATGAATGGAACACATCCATCAGAATTTGATTAATTTAACGGGAGACGTTTCTTTAATTGTACTACAAATTCTACCCAACAATATCAAAATGGCACTTAAAGAGGTTTTCTAGTTTGTTCCTCTCTTGCATTAGAATGATTGATTGATTGATTTAGATAGCCACGCCTCACCTGGCATGACCAAGCTCTTGCTCATGAGCAGCCCTCAAGAAAAGTGATTATTTTGTTTCACACCTTCCTCCCTTTCGCATAAGCAGTACTTTCCACCAAGTCTGAATGAGCGCCAAATAAAAAAGAAAATAAAAAAAGGCAAACGCTATGATGATAATGAGATAGATGAGCAAGAAAAGGATGAGAAAGAATTGATGATAAGAAGAAAAGAGAGAGAGAGAGAGAGAGAGAGAGAGAGAGAGAGAGAGAGAGAGAGAGAGAGAGAGAGAGAGAGAGAGAGAGAGAGAGAGAGAGAGAGAGAAGAGAATTCAACACCAGACCAAAGAAAGCCTGTTGCTGTTTAGCTAGATAACCGGGGGACGTCAGTGACAGGATACTCTCTTTCTATCCTGCCCTGTCTCGTAACCCCAAACCGAGAGGTAGTCCTGAATCGGAAGACACCCAAGAGGAAGGATCCTCAACGGAGTCGATTTCTTAGGGCTTGACCCGAAGCCGGACTCTCGGAAACCCGAGCCTCTTTACTTAAGATTATCCAGGACGATACAAACATCACTGTCATTACTCATCAGATCTTTTTTCCATATCAACAAACTCCATTATTTTATGCAAAGTTTATTCATTTATTTGATAGATTTATATTTGATAATAATTATAAATTTAGATATTCTTACTATTCATCATCATTACTGCTACATAAGAATTTTAAAGAATTCTATTTTATCAAATAAATTAGTAGTGTGTTGGCCCAGAAGGCCAAAAATTCTATTCCTAAAGAAATACACATCCCTAAACATTGTGATATTTTCAATATTAATAATTCTTAAAAGGAAATGTATTCCGTTATTTAAATTAAATATGATTAAGACAAAGAAAAATAAGAGATATTGGGCTTAAGATCACAATCTCCACTACAGTAAGTACATGACTCCGCCCAAACAAACGGTTTCTCTTAGTCCCTTTGGACTATGGATGCAAATGTTGATGTTTTGTATAGAATTTCTTGGAAACACAACTTAAGTAAGATTGTATTCCTAAAAGAAAAAGTCATTTAACACTAATATTCCTGCTGTAAATATCTCTGCCATTTTCCATTCGACAAATTTAACTGAATACATAGTAAGATTCTCGTAAACTATAGACGCTTTAAAACCTCATATTACTAGTTACGTGAAA
>NC_090748.1:83578675-83613675 GCF_036898095.1 Palaemon carinicauda | reverse complement strand
TATCATTTAGATTGTTAGTTTCTGTTCTATATGCCATCCTTGGTAGATCAAGAATATCACTGTAAGACGCTGGGTAAACCGCTCTTATCCCTGAACAAAAAAATCACAGTGGGACATACGTAAAAAAAAAAATGGTACAAAAATATTAGTCTGTGCAATGAGATCAACTTGCTTTCTTAGAACTTCTACAGATCCCATACATGCTGATTCTCTTCAATCTAAATTCGTTATTTTCTTAATACATAATGGCCAAAGAGATAACTGGGTAAACAGTACATGGTATATAACAGCATTTTATCTCAGAAATGGAAATTGAAAGAAATATTGTCGTTTGGATAACTAGTAATTCCAGAGGTTAGTCCAAATTTGCTGGTATTTCAGGTGGGAAACCCGCCTGTGGAAATTCTAATTAGTCACTCAGCAAATGATGAAATTAAGAAAAATTTCGTTGGTTAAATACAATTTCTTAGAGTTGTTTGAAGGTTGGATAAAAAAAAAAATGTTCACTAATTAAATATTAGAATTTCATTAGTTTCATCCTCTTGGATTTGTGTTCAGATTAAGAACTAGTCTTTCTAAAAATCTATTTCAAAAGAAATCTGTTCCAAAGAATTATTGTAAACTTTATCTTCCAAACTTTTTTCTTATCAATTTTAGTCCTGTTGATATCTGGCAGTGTTGTGTTTATAAAATCTCAGTATTTTATCTCTATGAAATGAAGTAAAACTTTATAAATATTACAACTAAAGTAGACTTTTGTCTAAATCTTCAAATTGAATTATTTACTATATAATAAAAAAAACAAATCGAAAATTTGTCTGAATACTAAAACCAAATTAAGATTATCCTGCCTAAATATCAAAGCGATAGTAAGACTTAATGGCTAAATATAAAATCTGGATATGAATTATTGTTGAAATATTAAAACGAATAGAATTTTCTTTCTAAGTATTATACTTGAAAAAAGAGTTTTTGTTTGAATACAATACTTGAAGTATTACTTTTCGTTTAAATACTAAACTTGAAGTATAATTCTTTCGCCATACTTATAATCGCCGCGGTCTATCCAGGCGAAATAGTCCACACCCACCTTATGACGTCATGACATGATCCCATCAGTCACGAGAGTTCTCACTCAGCACAAGCACAACTTATGTTGTTCAACAGAAAATTCCAATATATTTGGACTTGTAACCTCTTACTTAACTCTTTTAATTATAATTTCAACAGTCATCTCACACAAAAACATGACATTGGTATCAGCTAAACCGAGAGAGAGAGAGAGAGAGAGAGAGAGAGAGAGAGAGAGAGAGAGAGAGAGAGAGAGAGAGAGAGTAATAATAATAATAATAATCTTTATTTCAAATGATTACATTGTTTACTGCATAATACCTTTAAAATAAATACTTTTAAAAATAATAAGCCTCTTACATTTAAAATCCTAGATCTCTTCCATTTAAAATCACACTTATGAAATCATAACACTCTTACATTTAAAATTATAATATATAGAATCATAAGGTTTTAAAATTAAAATCATAGATATCTTATATTTAAGGTTATGACATTTAAAATCATAGTTCTCTAACACTTATACCATCACTCGCTCTTCCCTGCATTGTTAATGGACCAACCTGTGTAAGCATGCTATCTCATGTTTGAATTTTTGCGACACGCTCACAAATCCATGTATTTAAACGCCTCCCAGTTACAACCTAATGGCTCTCCCGCATAATTTGCGACCACGGGAGGACTTGCTCCATCCTGCCATCACCGTCACTGCTGTACCTTACTGTTTGATGATGATGCCCACCAAACATGACTCTTCTACGCAAGCTGCCTCAATGAAACTGCCATCTTTCGCCAGTGGAGAATTGTTCACCTCGTTCGAGCATGCTGAATTCCAGTTTCGCATCAAGGGCGTGACCCGCTCAAGCAGTAAAGGACCAAAAGGCTTCGCTCACCCTCAAAGAAATGACCAGTATCACTTGCCTGCAACCTTCCGCAGACGGCCCTCTACATGAAGCGAATCTACTTCTTGCCCTTTAGGTAGGGCAACTACCCCCAATGTCGATATTTTGCATATGAAGGACCTGATGACCAAAGTCGATGCCCTTATGGACAGCCCCTTCCCCACCTTCGAGACCTCCATCAACGCCTCCACTCATGACGAAGTGGACAACTATTCAACATCAACCAAAGCTGACATGAATGCGGTAGGACAGATGCCTGTCCTGTGACGTGCCTGAGCAGCATCACCGCCCACCAACCACATATACCATCCCCTGCTTACGCTAAACCAATAACCTCTCCAGCCACTTGCTAATGCCCATCAGCTGCAGTAATGCTACTACCACTCCTGATTCAGAGCTGCTGCTAAAAAAATGTGTGAACAGTTGTCTGTGGCCAAAAAAAACGTGTAAGTAGGCCATCATTTACGGCAGTGGCCTCCCGTCACTAATCTTTTCTTTTTATATGATGCAGGTACCGGTATGTGATTTTAGGTAGACACGAGTGCTTGCCGTTCTCTTCTGCCAAGGCCACTCTCCAGGTCATGACGTGGTCTGTCTAAGTCTGCCGACGTCTGACTGGTAGCTGCTAATGGATCTGCAATACCCACCCTCAGTTATTATGAAATCTTCACATTATTATTTGGAAGCGCCAAATATAACTGTAAGTTTCTTGTTGATTTCAGATTGCCAATCCTGTATACGGATTTCCTCTCGCATTTCCATGTCCTGGTTGATATCGCTCACCAACTTTTAGTGAACACGGATTCATACTCTTTGACACCTCTCCAACACGGCCCCTCCGATATCGCTCTCTACATCACCGCTCCGACGGATTCCTACTCCACCTCCACACGTCGTACCCAGAAGTTTTACGACCAGAATTTCCTCAAATGCCCACCGTTCGTCTTAGACGGTATTCATTACCACATCAAGAAGACGGACCTCCCAGTGTTCCCCAGATTCAGGCGTCTGGCACCGGATCATTTGGCAGCCGCTAAACAAACATTTGCCAGAATGGAAGAAATGGGCCTTTGCCAAAGGGCCTCAAGCACATGGTCGTCACTCTTACGCATTGTCCTCAAGAAAGATGGCTCTCTGCCTCCATGTGGGGATTACAGGCGCCTGAGCATGCAGAAAAAACTGGATCACTATCCCATTCCAAACATCACTGATGTAACCACCAACTTGCACAAAGCGAAGGTTTTCTTCATACTCGACATCCTGAAGGGGTATTACCAGGTTCCCATGAACCCAGGATACATCCCAAGATCACCCACCATTACCACCCCTTTCAGTACATACACCTTTAAATACCTCTGTCACCTTTGCATCATGTTCGACCGCCTACAACATATCGGCCTTGAAGTCCGGTACAAGTGAACCTTTGGTGCCAATAAAGTATCATTCTTAGAGTGCAGATCTTTCTTGAATGAGTCTATCACATCCCTGAGAAGGTAGCAGCCGTTCAGAACTTCCTACGCCTCGACTGTCATTGCTCTGCAAGAATTCTTGGGCATGATCAGCTATTATCAATGTTTTCTGCCAGCCTTCGCCACCACTCTTGCACCCTTCTACACCTCCATCAAGGGCAAGCCAAATGACCTGAAGCGGGGTCCACTTCAAGAATTGGTCTTCTGCAACGCAAACGATGCCCTATCAACACCTACTGCTCTCAGTTTTCCCGTGCCACATGGCTCCTCTCCTTCTCTCCATCAATGCCAGTGATGTCGCTATTGGTGCAGTACTCGAGCAAGTAGTCAACAGCTCACCATGCCTACTGGCCTTCTTCAGTAGAAAACTGTCCAAGGGGAAACCTGGCTACTCTACATTCAGCCACGAATTACTGGCGATGCACTTGGCTGCCAGTCGCTTTCATCAATTACTGGACCAAATGCCTCTGGCGAATGCCTTCACTTAACAGCCCAATGCCTGGTCCGCCCGTCAACGCCGACATCTCTCTGCCATGGCTGAATACAACTGTAACCTTCAACATGTCCCGGGGAAAATGCATCTCGTTGCCAATGCCCTGTCAAGAAACACATTGGCCGCCATTTACCTGGGATTGGATTACAATGCCTTGGCAGAAGCCCATCGAAAATATCCAAAGTACCACGCATGTAGGACATCCTGCACATCCCTCCATTGGGAAGACATCCCCCATGACAGCTCCAACGCCACCCTCCTCTGTGATGTCTTACTGCTAGACCTAGACAGTGGATACCTGTTCCCATGCGCCGACAGGTTTTGATTTCATTCATGACCTCTCACATCCCTCATGCTGATATATTGCACAGCTACTGAATACGAAGTTCATTTGGCACAGCATTACTAAGGATGCTATATGCTATAGATTGGGTCAACAGCTGTACTCATGCCAAACTTCAAAAGGACATCAACACAGATTCAGGAGTGGGCACCTTTCCTCAACCTCAGCATCGTTTTGCTCAAATTCACATAGATGCAGTAGGTCCCCTACCCACATAGCAAGGACATCGTTACACAGTTATAGTCATCTATTGCCCCACTCGTTGGCCTGAAGATAATCCCACACAACCTGCTACGTCTTGCCTTATTCTCAGGAATAAGTATCCCTGAGCATATTACTTCTGACAGAGATACCGCTTTAACTTCTCCATTGTGGACATCATCAGCAAATCTTCTGGGAATACCCCTACATCAGACTACCGCCTACAACCTGCATCTAATAGAAAGGTTGAACACTTTCATCGCATCCTCAAAGCATCATTGATGTCGCACTGCAAGGACTCCAACTGGTTTATCCAGCTTCCTTGGGTCCTCTTGGGACTAAGTACCCATCCTAAAGACACCCTGAATGTCTTAGCAGCTGAAATGGTGAACTGGTCGTCCCTGCCCAATTTTTTCCATCTAAAACCTCCTCCGACAACCTCCAGCGCCTACGTCACTTTGCAGAAAAATTTACTCTATGCCGCCAGACATACAAGTCCCCACTGAAGCAACACATACCAACAGATCTGCACTCAGCAATGCACGTTTTCCTGCTCAACAACACTAGCTAGCCATCACTAAAGCCCCCTTACACGGGACCTTTCCTTGTGATCCGTCGTACCCCAAAAGCATTCTTGATTAACATTTGTGGCAAAAAAAAAAAAAAAAACTGGGTCTTCATTGATCTCATATATCCTGCATATCTCCTGCCAGACGACATACCTACAGTATGCCTCTCTAGAGCAGGGCACCCTATTTCACATGTATGTCATATTTTAGAGGGGAGCAGTGTACCACATGTGTTTCATACACTCTCGTGCACTGTGACGGGTTTCCTTTTCTATCTTATCACTCGCTCTTCCCTGTAGTGTTAATCACTCGCTCTTCCCTGCACTGTTAATAGACAAACCTCTATAAGAATACTAGCTCATGTTTGATTTCAACGGAATATTTGTGACATTCCTGCTCGCAAGTCCGTGATTGTTTAATAAAATTCGGTTGCATTCGCCTCGCCTCTCAGTTACAACCTAACGGCTCTCCCGTACAATGAATAATGAGAAGGTCATTTGTTTTTCTTCCTTCAGACTGCATTCCGAAAATAACTATGTATTGCCCATAGTTTTAACCAGGTATAGATACCAGTCATATGTTTTTATAACAGATGATGGTATGAATTATAATTAAAAGTGATAAAAAGAGTTAAAACCCTAAAAGTACAAGAATTTTTTTTGAACAACATAAGTCATGCTTGCGCTCAGCAGTCGCCGAGAGGGGTGGATGCATGTCATAACATCATGAGGTGGGCGTGGCCTATCTCCACTCGACAGATTGTGGCGACTATAGTTACCTACCGATCATACAAGAATGTCTTTTGTTTCATATAATGCAAATATTATTATAAGATGGGATTTCAAACTCTCAAATTGATGTAATGCTTTTTATTTACAATATTTCCTACAATGTGACTAGTTTTCTTTGTGTCTGATAATAATCTTTAATCATTAGATATTCTACCATTAAAGAAAACAATTTCTTTCAAAGTTACAATCAAGGGTCTTTTACAAAGACGAAAAGTAAATCTATTATAAATTATTTATTGAAAAGAAGTAAACATATGTTCAGAAATAATTGTAACTATAAGAATTAGTTCTCACAAGAGATAATAATGTGGTTTCCTATAAAAGCAGGATAACTAAATCAAGAAAAAACTCCAACAAACATGCCTTTAATGCACAAAATTGAACAGCGGAGAATGCCACTAATTTACAAGAAAATTAGATGGCTTCCATCAATAATACTCTGTTGGCCATTCCATTCCTATTGTCCAAACATGTCATGTAATGACACTTTACAATTTCCCAAAAATAATTTTGAAAATTGCAAATATAAGAAGACAAAATTTTCTTTCGAAAACGAAACATATTTTTTTAAAGATGGAAGATAAAGAGGAACTACTTCCCAGCTTTCACAGACGAATAATATAAATCTTAGATGTAATGTCCAGCAATCTTAGGGTCATGTTTCATTTACAAATACATTTTTTTCAGAAGAGAGAGTAACGAGACACCCAGGGTCAACCCAATCATCCCTCCGATTTCACTCACAAACTGAGATAGAGAATAACCATCATTATCCACAAATTCTTCATATCTTCTTGCATCGATATACATCCTAGAAACGTAAACTTCATCCTCTTCCTCTAGAATGGGGGATTCAATGCTAAATGCTAGTCCAGGACCCAATCTTACTTCACCTGCAAGATCAATACTATAGTGATACTGAACTCTACTTTGACATAGTTCCTTGCATAGGTTAGCTTCAGTTTTTTCCAAAAAAGTCTCCAATATTGAACTATTTGAGGGCCTTATAAACCAAAGTAAGTTTAGAAACTCCACAAACTGCTGAAAACTACAATAGTCAATATCAGCTTTCTTTTCCATCCAAGGTAAGCAACAGCCCATCTTCTTAGTCAGAAACGTTTCTAGACAGTGAACCAAACACTTTCCAGGCTCGTCATTTGAGCCATGGATTCCCTGCCACTTTGAGACTCTTTTCAACTCGGCCTTTGTATGAGACCGAACATGATATACCTCTGAAAGTAAGGGTAAGAATTCATCCTGTGAATGAACAAACATATTCATTGCAATGTTTTCATAATAGTCTTCCTTTCTAATGACCCGATATTGAGTGATGGACATACCTATATTTATTTTACGCTGACCCTTAAACTTGACAGAATGGCATGAATTAAAAATTGAATTATTGTGAAGACTAGTGTGATATTCAGTATTATATTCGAAGCCAACTGGACTTAATACACCACTATTCCATGCAATTTTAAACCATAAGTCTCTAGGGTCTGGGTTGTTAGAGTAAAATTTGTTAGATAAATTTCTTAATACATGTGTAAATTCTTCATGTTTCTGAACATGATCTAGATGTATTAAACTTCGAAGCTCTTCCTCTAAATGGAGTTCTAACAACAATTTGCTTATATTAAAAGGAGGCCAAATGCAATTCGTCAGAGTTGGTAAATCTTTAATGGCCATGGAGGTATCAGAAAATGTTGTATAGATGGGATGACTAAAAAGATATTTTTGTAAAGGATATGCACAAAATACTAGACACAATACTATGATGAATACATTTAAAAGAAAATTATAACTCTTCTGCAATTATAAAGACGAGTTTTAGAATCAGAAATTCCCTTCAAGACATTCAAGAAACCTAGCATTGAAAATCCATAATAGAGTCCTAATATTCCTCCTAGGCTACAAATACTATCTATTCCAGAAAAATCTGTTACTCTACTCTCAATTAAATTCAGATTACTTATAAACGAAAAATTTGAAATTTTACATTGTTTACTACATGCTGATAGTTTGGATTCTGAAAAGGACGAGGGTATAACACCTTCAACTACATATTTCAGCTTTGGCAGTGAAAGGCCTTGGTTGTAGCAACTAGGCAGGTCATCTAAGTGGAACGAACTTGCTGGTAAAGAAGGAACGTCAATCACAAGGCACCGAACTAAACAAACCTCCTCAACAGGTAATGAAATCAGTTGACATCCAAAGGGTCTACTGGCTAGAAAAGACAACAAAACTTCCCTTAAGCTCATAGAGTGATTAGATAAGCTGTACGGGTTCTCACTAACAGATACAATAAATAACTCGGAACTGCTTCTGTATCTGTTAAAAATTACCCCAAAATGGACACAGAATGGCATAGAAGCTGCCATTAAACCTGAAAGCATAAGCAATGTTTTTAGTTTATAAACCTCTATATACGTTCCTAAGGGATCTACTTTTGAAATATAAAGCCAAATATCAAAAATTGAAATTCCTAAAAATAGCCCAAGGCTTCCCCCTATATCTTCCAGTAATTTAGGTAACGGGTACAATACTTTCTCCTGGAAATCTAGAGCGGTAGGAGATGTTAGTTCCAAGCTGAAGTTATTGACAATAAATGAGTGTTCATTGCTATCCTCTATTTTCCATCGATATTCGTCCTTTCCTAGTTGACAACGATTTTCAGAAAATCTTAATGCAGCCTGACTTTTTGATAGGTAATCTACTATTAAATCAAGGTGCTGTGATATAGTACCACATAGGGAATTTAATGGTTTCCACAAAGTATCCTTATATATTGGGGTACACCTGGCATGGACTCCTCCTTGTTTAAGTGCAATTCTGTGCAAACAAGTCGCTGAGTTTTTATTTCCTTGATCTCTTTTATTACTGTTGATCATGTAAGAGGTCAATTGGTTATTTTTGGCCATAATTTTCCTTTCGACTTCAAAGTTATAGATATCAAATGATCGATAAGTCGATGGCATGTACACTAATACATTGTGATAAAATAATTTTAAAAATTCACCCCATATGGTAGAAAATGGTTTTTGATCATTCATAGTGGAATTCTCCATTTCAATTTGCCTTCCATGGGACTGAAATAATTGTAAACTAGGTGGGAAATCATGCAATCTAACACTCATTTGAAGGCTATGATGACTTGAGTCAGCAGGAACAGTGAGGGTCCAACAAGGTCCTACGGGTGTGAAAGAGCGATGCCAGAGCTGAGATGAAGCATTTCCTCCAGAATAAGATTCCACGATGAAATCACAAACTCTTACCTCTTTCACCAAGTCACCAAATCTCCATGCTGCTTTTTCCACTAATTCCCCTCCTGATAGGAATCTGTCCACTCCATTTAAAGATTCTACATTGCTTTTCAGATCGCTTGCTGTGTCCACAGATATGTTCAATCCAACATTGATTAGGCAGGAGGGATCAAACATGGGAAAGGGACAGAATATGAGTGGAGGAAATCGTGCTGCTTGATCAGGGATTTCATTCACATAAAGAGCTGTGTGTCCCAAGAGGTAGACGCTGATGTTGGAATAGACGTTGTAAGTAAAAATGAACCAAACAGTTGCGATTATAATGGCTTCCATGATTGTTCGTCCAATTTTGTGGCGACATCTAATCCACAGCCTGCTAATATTCCTTAAACTTGCTCTTTCTACCATCTTCGCCGGCCTCTTCGACAAGACTGACAGTTAACAAAATTCTTAATCATGTTAATGGTAAGTGAATTACTACGTTTATGAAAAGAAAAGCAATCATCGAGATGTACAATAACAACATTTGCACTCCATTCAATATCAGTATATTAATTTCTTTAGTTCACCATCGTTACCTATCGCATTAACTTGATTTGAATGGCGTTTGTTTCTTTGTTGACATTATGAAATTATCATCCTGAAAGGCTGCTGATGTGATAAGAGAATGGAAGTTAATAAACAATGGCCTTTTGCGTCTTAACACACTCAAGTTATTATAACCAGTAAGGTCTTCACCTGTTAAAACGAATCACAAGAAAATACTTCAAAACTGATCTCTCTTTTTTTTAGGAACGGGTTTTATATGCAATTTACACAGATCGAAGTAAAATAGAAAAATAAAAATTTCATTAAAAGTCACACAAAAAAAATATAGAATCATGTATGCAAAGACAAGACAAATATACCTCACTCTGCTATTAATAATATTACCTTTGCCTTGAAATACACCTTTACTCCCTTCAAAGTATTCATCAAAGATTCAAGCAATTGTGATGCACTTATCTAATCAATCTAGCACACACCAATGAATATAAATTGCTTCTTTATACCTGTCACTAGATATTCAATGTTTCTTATAACATTTTCTCGATTCGACAGTTTCTTATATTTAGATTTCAACCCATTTAAAAGTTTAATTCAATTTGCTCATGCTTGGTCCATCAATTTATTATTTCACATAAACATTAAAAAGTTAAGTTGAGAGATTGATATGTCCAAATGAATAAAAAAAAATTCAATAAAACTAAGAAAAAAGATAGGATTAAAATGAACAAAATACAAAATTTATATATGTGATAAAAAGAATCCAAATAACAGCGGTGACTGGTAAGCCGACCTAGAGCGACTAAATGCTCGGATCAGATAAAGAGTAAAAAGAAAATCAGGATCTTCAGTTTCCATGTAAATAAGGAACCTTTACACAACTGGTCCTCAGTACAGAAATCTTGGTCTGTGGAACTTGTATCGCTATGCAATGACAAGATCAACTTGGTCCCTAAGGACTAGAACAGATTCCATGCCTGCTGCTTGCGGTGGTCGATGTGGTAACGTCCCTGACTGATGAACGCCAGACTGGGGTTTGAGTCCCGCTCAAACTCGTTAAGTTTCTTTGCCCGCTGCAACCTCACCATCTTTGTGAGCTGAGCATGGGGGTTTGGGGGAGCTTATAGGTCTATCTACCGAGTCATCAGCAGCTATTGCCCGGCCCTCCTTGGTCCTAGCTTGGGTGGAGAGGGTGTTTGGGCACAGATCATATGTATATATAGTTAGTCTCTAGGGCATTGTCCTGCTTGATAGGGCAATGTCACCGTCCCTTGCCTCTGCCATTCATGATCGGCTTTTCCTACACTTTCTACGCTATATTCTCTGGGAAATTTAGGATTAAATTGCCCTTTATCAACTAAATTCAATTGTTGATTTATTAATTTTGTCTCTCTGCCTATAATTTAACTTATTGTATTAGTTTATATCCATTAATAAATACTTTAACCTGCAGTCTGGTCTTCCAAAGTGCATATCTGATGATGAAAATCACAATTAAAACAAAAATAATTTCTTCTTCAACTACTCTGTACTAACATATCATCATCATCATCATCATCATCATCATCATCATCATCATCATCATTATTATTATTATTATTATTATTATTATTATTATTATTATTGCCAGCCAAGCTACAACTTTAGTTGGAAAAGCAGGATGTTATAAGCCCAATGGCTCCAACATGGAAAATAGCCCAATAAGGAAAGCAAATAAGTTAACAGAAAAGTGTACCCTAGTGTACCCTCAAGCAAGAGAGCTCTACCCTAAGACAGTTGAAAATAGCCACCGAATAATTACATTGCAGCAGTAAAGAAGAGTTTTTTTGGGGGGTTAATATGTGTTGTCAGGTCTATGAGGAAAGAGGAGAATGTTCAAAGTATAAGCCAGATATTTCGGTATATATGTAGGCAAAGTAAAACTGAGCTGTAACTAGAGAGGCACCCAATGTAGTACTATCAGACCAGTCAAAGGTACCCAGTAACTCTCAAGATCTAAATAACTCTATTCTTGCCAGGTTTGATTTCCCTAGCATGCTTGAAACATTCTTATTTAAATAGTTAGTTCTAGACAATAAAGCCTCTTACAGCACACATTTACACGTCATTCTATCAAATAAACTTTCACCTTATATTGTGTTTCAACTAAGGAATCTCAAGTTAAAGGCGACATTGCCACCAACTTAATCACAAAAGTCATAAAGAATTACAAGACATCCCTTCAACCCATTAAGCTACACCTAACATAAAAGATCCATAATAGAGTCCTAATATTCCTCCTAGGCTACAAATATTATCCATCCCCGAAAAAATCTATTTGACTCTGAATTAAATTCAGATTACTTATAAAGAAAATATTTGAAATTTTGCATTGTTAACTGCATGTTGATAATTTGGATTCTGAAAAGAACGAGGGTATAACAGTGTTGCCAAAATGCCCCATATGGAATATCGTTCTTGATTTTCCTTGAAGTTTTGATGGAGTGGATTGATATTAAGAAATTCTTTTGCATTTTATGATGTCCGGATTCGTATCCACAATCTTGGATTGAAAACAAGCTGTGCAAAGGCACGATCTTTACCCGATAACTGAAGGAGCTTATTTTATTTTTTACCCCTTACCTGGTCTGAGCATACAATTATTTATTCAGTAAGCGATTTGATTTAGAAACTTTCATGTCATATTTCTCAATAATGTATTTTCTATAAGGTTATTCCTGTATTTTTTTATACTTAATTTTATTTATTTGGACGTATCCAAATTCCAAACTTTTATATTGTTTATATAAAATATTAAATTGATTGATCAAGGATTACAGAATCTTATTTATAAAACTTTGATAAAAAATAGTTGATGGGTTGAAATTCCAAATATAAGAAACCAGTGAATCCAGAAAATACGTTAAACGATACGATAAGTTCCCTGTAGGAGAGAGAAAAAAAAAGAAAAAAAATATAATGACAGGTGATAAACAGCGGTGGATCATAGGGGTTTGCGCAAGTTGATTCGATAAATGCGTCACAGTTGTTTAGGGCTTAGATGAATTATAAAAGGTTAGGTAAAGTAAGTAGAGTTTGTTAATATGTAAAAGGCCATTGATTATTGGCTTCCATTATCTCTTTCATCAGCAGACCTTCATGATGGTAAATCCATAATTTCAACAAAGAAACGGACGCCATTCGGAATAACTCACCAAGATAGGTAACAATAGAGATCTAAATAACTGAATATGCGGGTATAGTATATTGTATATCTAATTCATTAGTTTTCTTTTGAGATACTTGACAATACACTGAACATCAACGGGGTTAAGAAAAATGTTGACTATCAGTTTCCTCGAAGAGATCAGCGAGGATGGTAGAGAGAGCAGCATTGCAGAATATCACCAATCTGTGGATTCGAGTTCGCCACAAAATTGGCCCAACAATCATGAAAGCGATTACCATCACCATTGTTTGGTCCATTTTTAGCTACAACGTCTATTTCAACGTCAGCGTCTACCTCTTGGGACACACAGCTCTTTATGTGAATGAAATCCCTGATCAAGCAGCACGATTTCCTCCAGTGATATTTTGTCCCTTTCCCATGTTTGATCCCTCCCGCCTAATTGATGTTGGATTGAACATATCTGTGGACACAGCAAGAGATCTGGAAAGCAATGTGGATTCTTTAAATGGACTGGACGGATTCCTATCAGGAGGGGAATTAGTGGAAAAAGCAGCGTGGAGATTTGGTGACTTGGTGAAAGAAGTAAGAGTTGGTGATTTCATCGTGGAATCTTATTCTGGAGGAAATGCTTCATCTCAGCTATGGCATCGCTCTTTCACACCCATAGGACCTTGTTGGACTCTCACTGTTCCTCCTGACTCAAGTCATCATAGCCTTCAAATGAGTGTTAGATTGCATGATTTCCCACCTAGTTTGCAATCATTTCAGTATCATGGAAAGCAGATAGGAAGGGACTGTTCTGCTTTGGATGAATCAATAGAATTTTCTTCCATATGGGGTGAATTTCTAAAATTATTTTATTACAATGTTTTAATTTACTTACCTTCGACTTATCAAACATTTGACTTTTATAAATTAGAAGTTGAAAGTAGAATTATATTTGAACATTACAAATTGACCCCTTACTTGATTAACAAGCATAAAAGAGACCAGGGTAATAAAAGCCCGGTTGATTGTTTGCACAGAATCTTACTTCAACAAGGAGGAGACCTCGCAGGGTGTACCCCAATATATAAAGATACTTTGTGGAAACCATTACATTCTCTGTGTGCTACCATATCACGCCATTTTAAGTCAGCAATAGAATACGTTTCACAGGGGCAAGAAGCATTAAGATTTTCTGAAAATCGTTGTCAACCAGGGGCTAATGAATTTCGATGGAAATTAGAGGGTAAGGGTAAATTTGCAAATGGAATCAATAACTTCAGCTTAGAACTAACATCTCGTTCAGCATTAGATTTCCAGGAGAAAGCATTATACCCGTTATCTAAATTACTGGAAGATATTGGCGGAAGCCTTGGGCTTTTTCTAGGAATTTCTATTTTTGATAGTTGCCTTTATTTGTCAAACATAAACCCCTTAGGACATGTCGTACATTGTGTAGTCAGCACTGAAGTAGAGGTTTATAGATTGAAAACATTGTTTGTGCTTTCTGGTTTAATGGTGTCCTCCCTGCCTTTCTCAGTTCATTTTGGGATAATTCTTAACAGATACAGAAGCAGTTCAGAGTTGTTTATTGTATCTGTTAGTGACAAACCTTACAGTTCATCTAATCACTCTATGAGCCTAAGGGAGGTTTTGTTGTCGTTTGTAGTCAGTAGACCCTTTGGATGTCAACTGCTTTCATTATCTGTTGAGGAGGTTTGTTTAGTTCAGTGCCTTCTGAACGACATTCCCTCTGTACCAGCAAGCTCGTTCTACTTAGATGACCTGCCTAGTTGCTTCAGCCAAGGTTTTTCATTGCCAAAGCTGAAATATGTAGTTGAAGGTGTAATACCTTCATCCTTTCCAGAATCCAAATTAGCAGCATGTAGTAAACAATGCAAAATATCAAATATATCCTTTATAAGTAATGTTAATTTAATTCAGAGTCCCGTAACGGATTTTTCTGGTATAGATATTATTTGTAGCCTAGGAGGAATATTAGGACTCTATTATGGATTTTCAATGCTAGGTCTATTGAATATCTTGAAGGGAATATATGATTTTAAAAATCGTTTTTATAACTGCAGAAGAGTAATAATTTTCTTTTTAATTATTTTCATCATAGTATTGTGTCTGTTATTTTGTGCATATCCTTTACAAAAATATCTTTTTAGTCATCCCATCTATACAACATATTCTGATACGGCCATGACCATTAAAGATCTACCAACTCTAACAACTTGCATTTGGCCTCCTTTTAATATAAGCAAATTGTTGTTAGAACTCTATTTAGAGGAAGAGCTGCGAAGTTTAACCCATCTAGACCATGTTCAGAAGTTTGAAGAACTTACACAAACATTAAGAAATTTATCTTACTATTTAAACTCGAACACTCCAGATCCTAGAGACTTATGGTTTAAAATTGCATGGAATGGTGTGTTTTTCAGACCTATTGGCTTTAATTACAATACGGAGTTTCAGACTAGTGTCCAGAACTACTCAATTTTTAACACATGCCATTCTGTTAGGTTTAAGAGTCAGAGGAAAACTGTCACCGGCATGTTTACCAATCATTTTTGGATCATTGGAAATAATGACTATTATAAAAACATTGCAATGAATGTGTTTTTCCATTTTCAAGACGATTTCTTACCATTACTTTCAGAGGTATATCACATTCAGTCCAGTACACAAGTCAAGTTGAAAAGAGTGTCAAAGTGGCAGGGAATCCATGGCTCAAATGACGAGCCTGGAAAGTGTTTGGTTCACTGCCTAGAAACGTTTCTGACTAAGAAGATGGGCTGTTGCTTACCTTGGATGGAAGAGAAAGCTGATATTGAGTATTGTAGTTTTCAGCAGTTTGTTGAGTTTCTCAACTCCCTTTGGTTCATAAATTCCTCAAATAATTCAATATTGGAGAATTTTTTGAATAAAACTGAAGCTAACTTATGCAAGGAACTATGTCAAAGTAGAGTTCAGTATCACTATACTATTGATGTTGCAGGTGAAGTAATAATGGGTCCTGGATTAGCATTTCGCGTTGATTCCCCCACTCTACGGGAAGGTGATAACGTTCATTCTTTTCCTATAGATATAGATGCAAAAAGATTTGAAGAATTCATTGATAATGATGGCTATTCTCTATCTCAGTTTGTGAGTGAAATTGGAGGAATGATTGGATTGACCCTGGGTATCTCATTACTCTCATTTCTGGAAAGGATATATTTGTACATGAAATGAGACCCTAAGATTTATGGACATCATAACCAAGAATAATGTTAAGTTTTCATGGAAGTTGGGAGGCAGTTGCTGTTCAACTTTTGTCTTAAAAAAAAGATAGATTTTGTCTTCAACCGAAGGTTTTGGTTTCCTTATATTTGCCATTTTGCAAAATGATTATGAGGAGATTTTTGTCTGATCTAGGCTTTTTTGGAGGAAAAATATGTAATGGCCAATATGGTATTGTTGATGAAAGCAATAATATTTTCTTTCAATAAGGTGGTATTCCCGTCAGCTGAATTTTGTACTTTGACGTCACGTCAGTTGGAGTTTTAAGCTTTATTTAGCAATATTGTTCTCATTGGAAACAACAGTAGCTATTTCGGAAGATATGCGTACTTTTATTAAAAAAAGTATCTGAATAACTATATTTTTTTATTTATTTATTTTTTTTTTTTTTTTTTTTTTTTTTTTTGCAATTTTCAAAATTATTTTTTTGGGAATCTTGCAAATGATACTACCAATCAGTATAGGTTCGTGACATATTTAAAGGTTTAAAGGCTATTCATGAATGGCAGAGGCAAGGGCCAGTGACATTGTCCTATCAAGCAGGACAATGCTCTAGAGACTGACCATATATATACGGATAATCAGTTCCCAAGCCCTATCTCCACCCAAACTAGGACCAAGGAGGGCTAGGCAATGGCTGCTGATGACTTCGAAGATAGACCTATAGGCTCCCCCCAGACACCCCCCCCCCATCCTTAGCTCACAATGATGGTGAGATTGCAGCGACCAAAGAAACTAACGAGTTTGGGCGGAACTCGAACCCCAGTCTGGCTTTCACCAGTTAGGGACGTTACCATATCGGCCACCACAACTCAAAATTTGGACAAGAAGAATGGAATGGCCAACGGTTTATCATTGATGAAGGCCATCTCATTTTCTTGTATAACGATGGCATTCTTCTCTGTTGAATTTTGTGCAGATTAAAGGCACGTTCGTTTTTGATTGATTTAACAATCCTGCATTACCATCTTGTCCCTTGTCGACGGATAATGAGACATGGCAACATGGGTTTCTTCACTTTATTACAAAAAGGTTTGTGAATACACTTTACACAGTCCGATACTCTCAGACGAGAGACAACTTGTTCTTATGATCGCTCAAGAGGTACTGCTTACCCCTCGGGCAAGTAAATGCAATGTTGCTTTGACAATATGCTGAATTATTAGATTTTTTGAAATCTCCACTGTGATGGAATTATACTGTGACCAATCGGTTTACAACACGTCACTTATCAGACTTAAGACACGTGACCTATAACAGAGTTCAGTGATTGCGCACCACAATTTATGATAGCCATAGTACTCTTAAAAAGTTCAATAATCTTACTGTATAAAACACATACTTCTACATATTTTGCATACAAGGATTATGACAATCGTTTAGAGAACTAGTAGTTAGTCATAATTATTTTTGAAGATCTATTTATTATTATTCAAAACATTTATCTAAATACGTTTCAATTGTTTTAGATTTGGTTTACTTTTTGTCTTTGTAAAAGGCTTTTCATGACGATGTTAAAAGAAATAGTTTCCTTTGATTGTGTAGTATTTAATGATGACAGATTATCATCAGACACAAAGAAAATTCGAGTCGTATTGTAAGAAATAATATAAATAAAAAGAACATCCTTATGAGAGTTTGAATTTCCCATCTTATGATCATACTTATATGAAAGTATAGACATATTTTTTATAATCGATGGGTAAATATGTATGATGAAAAGTATTTAGAAAAATTAGTATTATCATTTTCACTTGGAGTTTTACTTCAGTTTTAATATTTAGAGAGAGTTTTACTTTTGTTTTAATATTAGAGTAAAACTTTATGATATTTAAAACGAAGGTTCTGCATTCTTTGATATATGAAATTTAGAGAAGGTTTTACTTTATTTCTATCATTGGTTTTACTTCATTTCTATCATTTAGATAGGAATTACTTCTTTGTTTACAATATTTAGACAAAATTCAATTTCAGTTGTAATTAGATAACATCTTACGTTAGGTTTAGTATTTAAAAAGGAAAGTCTTACTTCAGTTTTAAGGTTTGAAATAATGGAAGTATATTCAATAAGAATGTCTTTGTAACGCTTCCATAAGCAGAAAAAGTTTATATGGAAGACAAAGTTTAAAATAATTCTTTGGAATAGATTTTATTTGAGGACAAAGTATTGGTTTTTAAAGACAATATCTTAATCTGATTAATAAAACCAAGATAAGGGAACTAATGAAAGTCTAGTAATTCTTTAGTCAACATTTATTTTTCTAAGCAAACTTCAAACAAATCTTAATTTCATTTCATACTAAGTGACTAATTGCAAAATTGGTAAAAGGGGGGTTTTTTCACTTAATATAATTATGAAAAATATTGTTAATGTTATTCACAAAAAGCATTTTATCAAACTTGGTGTAAATCTGACAAGGAAATATCCGTGTTAATGCTTTCAATTGAAATCCAAGTAATATGTGGAACTGAGAATGACTATAGACGGAGACTATCATGAGTTCCATGAAATTTTGAGATATATTACCTTGATTTCATCATAAAAATGTCCTTGCAGTGATCCACAAGGACACTCCAAATATACCTCCTGGAGCAGTAAGTGCCATGGCTATGTGCCCATATAGCCAAGCTTTTTCCAGCTCTCTAAACAACCATTGGGAGATCATGAGGTTTCCTTCGCCCTCAAGGAAGTGACCATTATTGTAGCCTGCAACCTGCCACAAATGGCTCTACTCAGGAGGTGAACCTACTTCGTGTCCTTTGGTAATGATGCCTACCGGAACCTGTACACCCTGCCATCCCCGATGTTGATATTTTGCCCATGAAGGACTTATGACTAAAGTCGACGGCCTTATTGACAGCTACTTCACCACTTTCAAGATCTCCATCAACACCTCCACTCCTGACGAAGAGGACAACTATTCTACATCGACTGAAGCTGACTTGAATGCGGTTGGACGCCCACCCCGTAATGTGTCGGAGTGCTGACGAAGTCGCCGACCTCCCACACATGCCACCCCTCGCTCACGCCCCAACCAACGACTTCTCCAGCCACTTATCATCGCCCATGGGCTGCAATTTTATTACTACCCCTTCAAATTCGCGGCTGCTGTGAAGAAATCTACAAACGGTTGTGAGTGACCATAAAAACATGTAAGTAAGCCATTGCTTTTGGCAGTTGCCTCACAAATCTTTTCTTTTTAAATGATGCAGGTACAGGCACGCATGTAGATGCTTGCCTTTTTTTTCTACCAAGGCCACTCTCCAGGACACGACGTAGTCTTCCTAAGCCTGCCGACGTCTGCCTGGTAGCTGCCAACGGATCTGCGATCTCTACCCATGAGTAAGAGACCCTGACATTATCGTTTGGAGCACCAAATATCATTGGAAGTTACTTGTTGCTTACGTCACATTGCCAATCCTTGGTGCTGATTTCCTCTCCCATTTCCACTTCATGGTTGCTTACTGACTGTTAGTCACTGCAGACTCTTACACGTCGGCACTTCTTCATTCCGCCCCCCTTGACCTGGGTCTCCACATCAGTGCTCCAACAGATGCCTACACCCATCTCCTCATATCGTACCCGAAATTGTTCTGTCCAGAACTTCGCCAAATGCTCATGGTTCCCGCCAAACATGGTATTTATCACCATGTGAAGATGACTGGACCCCCTGTGTTCACCAGATTCAGGCATCTGGCATCGCATCATTTGGCAGCCACTAAATAATTATTCTTCAGAATGGAAGAAATGGGCTTTTACCAAAACGTCAGTACTTGTAGACCATGACACTGGATATTTGCCCCAATGCGCTGTTAGGTGTCTGATTTCATTCATGGCCTTTCACATCCATTGTGCCGATCCACTGCACAGCTACTGAAAACGAAGGTATTACAAAGGATAATAAGGATTGGGTCCACACCTGTACTTCATGCCAAACTTCAAAAGCACATCCACACACGGATTCAGGAGTGGGCACCCTCCCCTCAACCTCAGCATAGTTTTTCCCACATTCACGTTGATTTAGTAGGTCCCCTACTTGCATCACAAAGCCATCGTTACCTGTTTACCATAATTGACCGCTCCACTTGTCGGCCTGAATCCATCCCCATGCAAACTGCAATGTCCTGTGAATGTTGAGATCTGGTATCCCTGAACATATTACCTCTGACAAGGATACCACTTTCAACTCTCAATTGTGGACATCATTAGTGAATCTTTTGGGCATCACTCTACAGTATATCACACAACCACCTACAACCCTGCAGCCAATGGAATTGTTGAATATTTTCATCGCACCTTCAGATCAGCTTTGATGTCGTGATGCAATGATTTCAACTGGTTTACTACGCTTACCTGGCTCATCCTGTGACTAAGGACCACTCCTAAAAATGCCCAGGATGTCTAGGCAGCTGAAGAGGTGTATGGAGACCTTTTGGTCGTCCATGCCAAGTTTTTCCATTGGTAACCACCTCTGACAACCTCCAGTGCCTACATCACATAGGGGAAAATTTTTGTTGCTGTCAGACTTGCAAGCCCCCAGCGAAGCAACACATACCGACAGATTTCCACAAGGCATTGCACGTTTTCCTCCGCAATGACACTAGCAAGCCATGGGCCCTTTCCTCGTGATCCTTTGCACACCGAAGGCTCTCTTCATTAACATTTGTGGAAAAGAAGACTGGGTTACCATTGGCTGTCTTAAACCTATGGACCTCCTGTAAGGTGACCCGCCAGAAGTGCGCCTCTCAAGAGCAGGGCACCCTATATCACATGCATGTCTTTTTTAGGGTAGGAGCCATGTATCGCACATGTTTCACACACGCTCGTACACTATACCGGTATTTCCTTTTTTTGGTACATCTCACTCTCCCCTCACACTAATAACAGAACCAGTTTAAGCTTGCCTTTTCATGCATTAGTTGGCTTGAATTATTGTGATGTTCTTGCTCGCAAGTACTTGTATATAAGCTCATTATCTGTGTAATAAAATTTGGTTGCATTCCTATCTCTTATAACCTAACAGCCCACTCGCACAGAAGCAACACGAAAATAAAGGAGAGGTGGAAAGGGAAAATTTAATTGAATAAAGGAGTAGGTGATGTTACATTAGAGGCCATTTTATGGCCTTAAGCTCTTTTGTGGAATTCCAAAGCCGAATTAGATCGCTCGACTTCCTAGCAGCTATATTTGGGGTTGTATCCAAATCTTCCAGGCTACATGAATGTCATCAATCTAAGATAATTAAGTTTATTGTGTTGATGAATGCATTAACCGGGATGCATATTGGATCATTTGAAACTTGGAAAAATTGATGAATTTAAAATCACAATAAAAAAGAATAAAACCTTCTCCAGTGTATCTGTTATAACTCATTATTATTATTATTATTATTATTATTATTAGCTAAGCTACAATTTTAGTTAGAAAAGCAGGATGCTATAAGCCCAAGGGCTCCAACAGGGAAAATAGCCCAGCCAGGAAAGGAAATGAGCAAACAAATAGAATAATGTTCCTGAGTGTATCCTCAGGCAAGAGAACTCTAACCCCTGACAGTGGAAGACCAAGGTACAGAAGTTATGGATTTACCCAAGATCAGAGAACAATGTTTTGATTTTGGAGTGCCCCCCTCCTTGAACACCTGCTTACCATAGCTAAAGAGTCTCTTCTACCCTAACCAAGAGGAAAGTGGCCACTGAATAATTAAAGTGCAGTAACACCTTGGGTGAAGAAGAGTTGTTTGTTAATCTTAGTGTTCTCAGGTGTATGAGCACAGAGGAGAATATGTAAAGAATAGACCAGACTATTCAGTGCGTGTATAGGCAAAGGGAAAATGAACCATTACCAGATAGAAGGATCCAATGTAATACTGTCTAGCCAGTCAAAAGACCCCATAACTCTAGCTGTAGTATCTCTCCTCCCTCCCAGTTATTAATTGGCATTTGAATAGCTGCAAGTACACAAGTACCAATTAGTTTGAAGGAATACTCAGTTATGCAGTATACGCAGAGATTGTATTTAAGTGATTAATTGTTAGTAGAACAAAATATTTAGTTAAACAACTTTTAATGATCAAAACCAAAACACTATTGAACAATATACCCTGAGTGTCCATGTAAAGCCTAGGTGGTCCATACCAGCAGTGACTTCAAGTAGGAAAATGGTACCATTATCGCCCACATAAACAAACAAGATAAATAAACTAAACAATTGAAATCGATATGTGGTGGCTGCACAACAGCTGGTCTAATACCTCAAGCTTCTTATTGGACAAGTAGCAGAAGGTTGAGGGCACCGTTACCTGGTTTTAGTCCTACCTTTATATAATAGTGGAATCTGATCATTCATAAATATGTCTTCACTATCCTATACACATGATTACGAGGTGGGAAATTCAAACTCATATGGATATGCTTTTTATTTCTAATACCTCTTATATTGCAATGCTATTTTTCTTTGTATCTGATAATAGTGTTTCGTAAGTAAGTATTCTACAGTTAAAGGAAACTATTTCCTTAAAAGTCAGCATGAAGAGCATTTCACAATGACAAAAATTACATCTAGTGTTAAATTCTAAAGCATATTTAGATGCATATTTCTAAATAGAAGTGAACATATCTCCAGAACTAATCATGAAAATTTCAAAACAATTAACAGTAGCTCTATGATACTATGTTTATTAAAACATCCACAAAAATACTGAAAGCCTTAGGCTTTTAGTAAAGGTGATATTTTGAAAACTCCAACTAACGTGACTTTAATGTACAAACTTAAACCGAGGAGAATGCCAGCTTATTAAAAGAAAATTTTAAGGCCTCCATCAATAACATCATATTGGCCGTTACATATTTATCCCCCCCAAATGTTAAGAAGCTATGCTGGTTAGTTGAGAAATTCCTCAAAAATAATTTTGCAAAATGGTAAAAGAAAGGAAAACGAAAACCTTCCGTTGAAAACAAAATATATCTCCTTTTTTTCAGATTGAAGTTAAAGAGGAACTGCCTCCCAACTTGCATGAAAGCATAAGATAAGTCTTGGATGTGATATCCAGTAATCTTAGGGTCTCATTTCATGTACAGATATATCCTTTTCAGAAGTGAGAGTAATGAGATACCCAGGGTCAATCCGATCATTCCTCCGATTTCACTCACAAACTGATATAAAGGATAGCCATCATTGTCAATGAATTCTTCAAATCTTCTTGCATCTATACGCATAGGAAAAAGATGAGCATTATCACCTTCCTGTAGAATGGGGGATTCTATGCGAAATGCTAATCCAGGACCCATTCTTACTTCACCTGCAACATCAGTAGTATAGTGATACCGAACTCTACTTTGACATAGTTCTTTGCAGAGGTTAGCTTCAGTTTTATCCAAAAGAATCTCCAACGTTGAACTATTTAAGGGATTTATGAACCACAGTATGCTTAGAAACTTCAGAAATTGGTGAAAACTACAATAGTCAATATCAGCTTTCTTTTCCATCCAAGGTAAGCAACAGCCCAACTTCTTAGTCAGAAACGTTTCTAGACAGTGAACCAAACACTTTCCAGGCTCGTCATTTGAGCCATGGATTCCCTGCCACTTTGAGACTCTTTTCAACTCGACGTGTGTATCGGACTCAACATGATATACCTCTGAAAGTAATGGTAAGAAATCGTCTTGAGAATGGAAAAACACATTCATTGCAATGTTTTCATAATAGTCTTTATTTCCAATGATCCAAAAATGATTGGTAAACACCGTTGGCAGTTTTCCTGTGACTCTTAAACGTGACAGAATGACATGTGTTAAAAATTGAGTTTTTCTGAAGACTAATCTGAAATTCATTATCGTATTCAAAGCCAAGAGGTCTAAAAAACACACCATTCCATGCAATTTTAAACCATAAGTGTCTAGGATCTGGAGGGTTCGAGTTTAAATTGTAAGATAAATTTCTCAATACACGTGTAATTTCTTCATATTTCTGAACATAGTCTAAGTGGGTTAAACTTTCAAGTTCTTCCTCTAAATGGAGTTCTAACAACAATTTGCTTATATTAAAAGGAGGCCAAATGCAAGTCGTTAGAGTTGGCAAATCTGTAATGGACAAGTAGGTATCAGAATATTTTGTATAAATGGGACGACTCAAAAAATATTTTTGTATAGGAGAGGCACAAAATAATACACACACAAATATGATGAGAACATTTAAAACTAAAATCATTATTCCTCTGCAGTTATAAAGGCGAGTTTTAAAATAACCTCTTTTCTTCAAGACATTAGATAGACCTAACATAGAAAATCCATAATAGAGCCCTAATTTTCCTCCTAGGCTACAAATAATATCTATTCCAGAAAAGTCTGTTACTTGACTCTGAACTAAATTAAGATTACTTGTAAAGGAAATATTTGAAATTTTACATTTTTTACTGCATGCGGATAATTTGGATTCTGGAAAGGACGAGGGTATAACAGTGAAGTGAAGGGTCTTGGCTGTAACAACTAGGCAGGTCTTCTAAGTGGAACGAACTAGCTGGTACCGAAGGAATGTTCATCATAAGACAACGAACAAAACAAACCTCAGTAGGTAATGAAATCAGTTGAGATCCAAAGGGTCTACTGGCTAGAAAAGACAACAAAACTTCCCTTAAGCTCATAGAGTGATTAGATAAGCTGTACGGGTTCTCACTAACAGATACAATAAACAACTCGGAACTGCTTCTGTATCTGTTTATAATTATCCCAAAATGGACAGAGAATGGCAGGGAGGACACCATTAAACCAGAAAACACAAACAAGGTTTTCAGTTTATAAACTTCTACTTCCGTGCTGACAACATAAAGTCCTGAAGATGTTAATGGATTTATTTTTGACATATAAAGCCAACTATCAAAAATTGAAATTCCCCAAAAAAGCCCAAGGCTTCCCCCAATATCTTCCAGTAATTTAGATAACGGGTACAATGCTTTCTCCTGGAAATCTAGTGCAGTTGGAGATGTTAGTTCTAAGCTGAAGTTTTTTATTATAATTGGAATGTTACCCTTATCCTCTATTTTCCATCGAAATTCATTAGCCCCTGGTTGACAATGATTTTCAGAAAATTTTAATGCGTCCTGCCCCTTTGAAAGGTACTCTGTTATTGACTCAAAGCGCCGTGATATGGTGGCACACAAGGAATGTAATGGTTTCCACAAAATATCTTTATATTTTGGGGTACATCCTGCGAGGTCTCCTCCTCGTTTAAGTATGTTTCTGTGCAAACAAGTAACTGAGCTTCTATTACCTTGTTCTCTCTTATTCCTGTTTATCATGTAAGGGGTCAATTTGTAATTTGTAGCAATAATTCTCATTTCGACTTCCACTTTAGAGATATCGAATGATCTATATGTCAATGGCATGTACACTAATACCTTGTAATAAAATGATTCTAAAAATTCCCCCCATATGGAAGAAAATTCTATTTGATCCTTGTCAGCAGGACAGTCCCTTCCTATCTGCTTTCCATGATACTGAAATGATTGCAAACAAGGTGGGAAATCATGCATTCTAACACTCATTTGAAGGCTATGATAACTTGAGTCAGGAGGAACAGTGAAAGTCCAACAAGGTCCTACGGGTGTGAAAGAGCGATGCCATAGCTGAGATGAAGCATTTCCTCCAAAATAAGATTCCACGATGAAATCACCAACTCTTACTTCTTTCACCAAGTCACCAAATCTCCATGCTGCTTTTTCCACTAATTCCTCTCCTGATAGGAATCTATCCAGTCCAATTAAAGAATCTACATTGCTTTGCAGATCGCTTGCTGTGTCCACAGATATGTTCAATCTGACATTAATTAGGCGGGAGGGATCAAACATGGGATAGGGACAAAATATCACTGGAGGAAATCGTGCTGCTTGATCAGGGATTTCATTCACATAAAGAGCTGTGTGTCCCAAGAGGTAGACACTGATGTTGGAATAGACGTTGTAGCTAAAAATGGACCAAACAATGGTGATGGTAATCGCTTTCAGGATAGTTGGGCCAATTTTGCAGCGAACTCGAATCCACAGATTGGTGATATTCCGCAATGCTGCTCTCTCTACCATCAGATCTTCAAAAATGATTATGACTAACTACTAGTTCTTTAAACGATTTTCCTAATCCTTGTATGCAAAATATGTAGAAGTATGTGTTTTATACAGTAAGATTATTGAACTTTTTAAGAGTACTATGGCTATCATAAATTGTGGTGCGCAATCACTGAACTCTGTTATAGGTCAAGTGTCTTAAGTCTGATAAGTGACGTGTTGTAAACCGATTGGTCACAGTATAATTCCATCACAGTGGACATTCCACAATATCTAACAATTCAGCATATTGTCAAAGCAACATTGCATTTACTTGCCCGAGAGGTAAGCAGTACCTCTCCAGCGATCATAAGAACAAGTTGTCTCTCGTCTGAGAGTATCGGACTGTGTAAAGTGTATTCAAAAACCTTTTTGAAATAAAGTGAAGAAACCCATGTTGCCATGTCTCATTATCCGTCGACAAGGGACAAGATGGTAATGCAGGATTGTTAAATCAATCAAAAACGAACGTGCCTTTAATCTGCACAAAATTCAACAGAGCAGAATTACATCGTTATACAAGAAAATGAGATGGCCTTCATCAATGATAAACCGTTGGCCATTCCATTCTTCTAGTCCAAATTTTGAGTTGTGGTGGCCGATATGGTAACGTCCCTAACTGGTGAAAGCCAGACTGGGGTTCGAGTTCCGCTCAAACTCGTTAGTTTCTTTGGTCGCTGCAATCTCACCATCATCGTGAGCTAAGGATTGGGGGGGGGGGGTCTGGGGGGAGCCTATAGGTCTATCTTCGAAGTCATCAGCAGCCATTGCCTAGCCCTCCTTGGTCCTAGTTTGGGTGGAGATAGGGCTTGGGAACTGATTATCCGTATATATATGGTCAGTCTCTAGAGCATTGTCCTGCTTGATAGGACAATGTCACTGCCCCTTGCCTCTGCCATTCATGAATAGCTTTTAAACCTTTAAATATGTCACGAACCTATACTGATTGGTAGTATCATTTGCAAGATTCCCAAAAAAATAATTTTGAAAATTGCAAAAAGAAAAAAAATAAATAAATAAAAAAATATAGTTATTCAGATACTTTTTTGAATAAAAGTACGCATATCTTCCGAAATAGTTATGACAATTGAATCCAAAAACAATTAACAGTATCTCAATGATAAATATTTTTTAAGTATGCAAAAAAATCCCGAAAATCATTGTCTTTCAAAAGAGATGCTACTGTTGTTTCCAATGAGAACAATATTGCTAAATAAAGGTTAAAACTCCAACTGACGTGACGTCAAAGTACAAAATTCAGCTGACGGGAATACCACCTTATTGAAAGAAAATATTATTGCTTTCATCAACAATACCATATTGGCCATTACATATTTTTCCTCCAAAAAAGCCTAGATCAGACAAAAATCTCCTCATAATCATTTTGCAAAATGGCAAATATAAGGAAACCAAAACCTTCGGTTGAAGACAAAATCTATCTTTTTTTTAAGACAAAAGTTGAACAGCAACTGCCTCCCAACTTCCATGAAAACTTAACATTATTCTTGGTTATGATGTCCATAAATCTTAGGGTCTCATTTTATGTACAAATATATCCTTTCCAGAAATGAGAGTAATGAGATACCCAGGGTCAATCCAATCATTCCTCCAATTTCACTCACAAACTGAGATAGAGAATAGCCATCATTATCAATGAATTCTTCAAATCTTTTTGCAACTATATCTATAGGAAAAGAATGAACATTATCACCTTCCCGTAGAGTGGGGGAATCAACGCGAAATGCTAGTCCAGGACCCATTATTACTTCACTTGCAACATCAATAGTATAGTGATACTGAACTCTACTTTGACATAGTTCCTTGCATAAGTTAGCTTCAGTTTTATTCAAAAAATTCTCCAATATTGAATTATTTGAGGGATTTATGAACCAAAGTAAGTTGAGAAACTCAACAAACTGCTGAAAACTACAATACTCAATATCAGCTTTCTCTTCCATCCAAGGTAAGCAACAGCCCATCTTCTTAGTCAGAAACGTTTCTAGACAGTGAACCAAACACTTTCCAGGCTCGTCATTTGAGCCATGGATTCCTTGCCACTTTGAGACTCTTTTCAACTTGACTTGTGTATTGGACTCAACATGATATACCTCTGAAAATAATGGTAAGAAATCGTCTTGAAAATGGAAAAACACATTCATTGCAATGTTCTTATGGTAGTCGTTATTTCCAATGTACCAATAAGGATTGGTAAACATACCTTTGGCAATTTTCCTGAGACCCTTAAACGTAACAGAATGGCATGTGTTAAAAATTGAGTAGTTCTGGACACTAGTCTGAAACTCCGTATTGTAATTAAAGCCGATAGGTCTGAAAAACACACCATTCCATGCAATTTTAATCCATAAGTCTCTAGGATCTGGAGTGTTCGAGTTTAAATAGTAAGATAAATTTCTTAATGTATGTGTAATTTCTTCAAACTTCTGAACATGGTCTAGATGGACTAAACTTCGCAGCTCTTCCTCTAAATGGAGTTCAAACAACAATTTCCTTATATTAAAAGGAGGCCAAATGCAAGTCGTTAGAGTTGGTAGATCTTTAATGGCCATGGCCGTATCAGAATATGTTGTATAGATGGGATGACTAAAAAGATATTTTTGTAAAGGATATGCACAAAATGCCAGGCACAATACTAGGATGAAAATATTTAAAACGAAAATTATCACTCTTCTGCAGTTATAAAGACGATTTTTAAAATCATATATTCCCTTCAAGATATTCAATAGACCTAGCATTGAAAATCCATAATAGAGTCCTAATATCCCTCCTAGGCTACAAATAATATCTATACCAGAAAAATCCGTTACGGGATTTTGAATTAAATTAAGATTACTTATAAAGGATATATTTGATATTTTGCATTGTTTACTACATGCTGCTAATTTGGATTCTGAAAAGGATGAGGGTATAACACCTTCAACTACATATTTCAGCTTTGGCAATGAAAAACCTTGGCTGAAGCAACTAGGCAGGTCATCTACGTAGAACGAGCTTGCTGGTACAGAGGGAATGTCGTTCAGAAGGCACTGAACTAAACAAACCTCCTCAACAGATAATGAAAGCAGTTGACATCCAAAGGGTCTACTGACTACAAACGACAACAAAACCTCCCTTAGGCTCATAGAGTGATTAGATGAGCTGTACGGGTTCTCACTAACAGATACAATTAACAACTCTGAACTGCTTCTGTATCTGTTAAGAATTATCCCCAAATGGACTGAGAAAGGCAGGGAGGACACCATTAAACCAGAAAGCACAAACAATGTTTTCAATCTATAAACCTCTACTTCAGTGCTGACTACACAATGTACGACATTTCTTAAGGGGTTTATGTTTGACAAATAAAGCCAAATGTCAAAAATAGAAATTCCTAGAAAAAGCCCAAGGCTTCCCCCAATATCTTCCAGTAATTTAGATAACGGGTATAATGCTTTCTCCTGGAAATCTAATGCTGAACGAGAAGTTAGTTCTAAGCTGAAGTTATTGATTCCATTTGCAAATTTACCCTTATCCTCTATTTTCCATCGAAATTCATTAGCCCCTGGTTGACAACGATTTTCAGAAAATTTCAATGCCTCCTTCCCTTCTGTAAGGTACTTTATTATTGACTCAAGATGGCGTGATATGGTAGCACACAGAGAATGTAATGGTTTCCACAAAGTATCTTTATATATTGGGGTACACCCTCCGAGGTCTCCTCCTTGTTGAAGTAAGATTCTGTGCAAACAATCAACCGGGCTTTTATTACCTTGGTCTCTATTATGCTTGTTAATCAAGTAAGGGGTCAATTTGTAATGTTCAAATATAATTCTACTTTCAACTTCTAAGTTATAAATATCAAATGTTTGATGAGTCGAAGGTAAGTAAATTAAAACATTGTAATAAAATAATTTTAGAAATTCACCCCATATGGAAGAAAATTCTATTGATTCATCCAAAGCAGAACAGCCCCTTCCTATCTGCTTTCCATGATACTGAAATGATTGTAAACTAGGTGGGAAATCATGCAATATAAAACTCATTTGAAGGCTATGATGACTTGAGTCAGGAGGAACAGTGAGAGTCCAACAAGGTCCTATGGGTGTGAAAGAACGATGCCATAGCTGAGATGAAGCATTTCCTCCAGAATAAGATTCCACGATGAAATCCCCAACTCTTACTTCTTTCACCAAGTCACCAAATCTCCACGCTGCTTTTTCCACTAATTCCTCTCCTGATAAGAATCTATCCAGTCCATTTAAAGATTCTACATTGCTTTCCAGATCGCTTGCTGTGTCCACAGATATGTTCAATCCGACATTAATTAGGCGGGAGGGATCAAACATGGGAAAGGGACAAAATATCACTGGAGGAAATCGTGCTGCTTGATCAGGGATTTCATTCACATAAAGAGCTGTGTGTCCCAAGAGGTAGACGCTGATGTTGGAATTGACGTTGTAGCTAAAAATGGACCAAACAATGGTGATGGTAATCGCTTTCATGAATGTTGGCCAAATTTTGTGGCGAACTCGAACCCAGAGCTTTGTTATACTCTGCAATCTTGCCTTTTCTGCCATCCTCGCCGGCCCCTTCGACAGAACTAATAGTCGACATCATATAATGTTGATGGTAAATGTATTTGCATGTTTCTCAAAAAAAAAAAAAAAAACAATCATCGAGGCACACAAAGACAACATTTGCCACCCCGTTCAATATCATATACTGTATCATCGGTATATTAATTTTTTTCGATCACGTTGACTTGGTCAAAATAACTTCAATTTCTCTGTTGACAGTATTGATTTACTGTCCAGAAGATGTAGTGATGTGATAGAAAATGGAACCCAATAACCAATGTCATTTTGCAATTTAATATACTCTATTTACTGTTACTATTATTATTATTACTAGCTAAGCTGCAACCCTAGTTGGAAAAGCAAGATGCTATAAGCCCAAGGGCTCCAACAGGAAAAAGTAGTCCATTAAGGAAAGGAAACAAGGAAAATTAAAATATTTTAAGAACAAAAACACCACCAAAATAAATATTTCCTATATAAACTATAAAAACCCAAGACTAGAGAACAATGGTTTGTTTTGGAGTGTCCTTCTCCTAGAAGAGCTGCTTACCATTTATTTATTTGTGTGCGTGTCTGTATGTCTGTCTGTGGGCAGGATTAGGTCAACACTAATCGAAGGATTTACACAAATTTTCACCCCAGATAGATCTTAGGTCATGGACGACCCCATGAAATGTTGCATATGATCCGGATCCGGATTTGATTTGCATTTCCCCAAAATATGAGATATTGGGCTTTGGATCACAATCTCCAATAATCCGTGTACGGCACTCCTCGCAAACATACTCCAATTTCAAGAAAAAAAAGAAATATATATATATATATATATATATATATATATATATATATATATATATATATATATATATATATATATAGATAGATATATATGTGTGTATATATATATATATCTATACATATATATATATATATATACATATATATATATATATATATATATATATATATATATATATATATATATATGTATATATATATATATATATATATGTATATATATATATATATATATATATATATATATATATATATATATATACATATACATATTATTGTTGCATCGCGTTCAAAAGGCCAGAAATGAGATGAAGTGAACAAGGACTAATAAAAACTTGTATTTAGATTCTATATCATTTTACCCAATGGACTGGGTTCGGTGTACTGTATTTTTACGCCTTATTTTCCCTGTATTTACTTTAAAAGAGTACGAAATTTGAACAATGGTTTCTCTTAGTCCATTTGGACTAATTTTGACACTGAATACTGATTATGGATACAAATATTGATGTTTTGTATTGAATATTTCTTGGAAACACAACTTAAGATTACAGTTCATACAAGAGAAGTCTTTTAATACTAATATTCCCCTGTAAACATCTGTGACTATTTTCCATCCAACAACTTCCCATTTCAGTAAAATAATTTTGCGTTAAAAAAAATAATAATTTGACGAAGAAATGTACTTCGATTTTATCAAAAGGAAACGGGAATTGCATAATAGTTTACCAGAGAGAAAATGCATTTAAGGTCTAACTCTGTTATGGGAATGGTGAAAAAGAATAGAATAAGTCTTCCTCTGATAAACTTGAGCTAGAAATGACTATACATATTTTCCCAGAAGTGAAAACGTCAATAATGTCACTTAAAAGGAATTGCCATTCACTATCAAGGTCTTAATCATAATCATAAATAATATTTGGAAATCCAAGAAATAATATTAGTCTCTGAACAAATTTATATGGTCATGAATGAAACACACCCATCAGAAGTTGATTAATTTAACGGGAGACGTTTCTTTAATTGTACTACAAATTCTACCGAACAATATCAAAAAGGCTCTTAAAGAAGTTTTCTAGTTTGTTCCTCTCTTGCATTAGCATGATTGATTGATTGATTTAGATAGCCACGCCTCACCTGGCATGACCAAGCTCTTGCTCATGAGCAGCCCACAAGAAAAGTGATTATTTTGTTTCACACCTTCCTCCCTTTCGCATAAGCAGTACTTTCCACCAAGTCTGAATGAGCGCCAAATAAAAAAGAAAATAAAAAAAGGCAAACGCTACGATGATAATGAGATAGATGAGCAAGAAAAGGATGAGAAAGAATTGATGATAGAGAGAGAGAGAGAGAGAGAGAGAGAGAGAGAGAGAGAGAGAGAGAGAGAGAGAGAGAGAGAGAGAATTCAACACCAGACCAAAGAAAGCCTGTTGCTGTTTAGCTAGATAACCGGGGGACGTCAGTGACAGGATACTCTCTTTCTATCCTTCCCTGTCTCGGAACCCCAAACCGAGAGGTAGTCCTGAATCGGAAGACACCCAAGAGGAAGGATCCTCAACGGAGTCGATTTCTTAGGGCTTGACCCGAAGCCGGACTTTCGGAAACCCGAGCCTCTTTACTTAAGATTATCCAGGACGATACAAAAATCACTGTCATTACTTGGAGATTTTTTTCCCATATCAACAAACTCCATTATTTTATGCAAACTTTATTCATTTATTTGATAGATTTATATTTGATAATAATTATAAATTTAGATATTCTTACTATTCATCATCATTACAGCTACATAAAAATTTTAAAGAATTCTATTTTATCAAATAAATTAGTAGTGTGTTGGCCAAGAAGGACAAAAATTCTATTCCTAAAGAAATAAACATCCCTAAACATTGTGATATTTTCAATATTAAGAATTCTTAAAAGGAAATGTATTCCGTTATTTAAATTAAATATGATTGAGACAAAGAAAATTAAGATATATTGGGCTTAAGATCACAATCTCCACTAAATACGTGACTCCGCCCAAACAAACGGTTTCTCTTAGTCCCTTTGGACTATGGATGCAAATGTTGATGTTTTGTATAGAATTTCTTGGAAACACAACTTAAGTAAGATTGTATTCCTAAAAGAAAAAGTCATTTAATACTAATATTCCTGCTGTAAATATCTCTGCCATTTTCCATTCGACAAATTTAACTGAATACATAGTAAGATTCTCCTAAACTATAGACGCTTTAAAACCTCATATTACTAGTTACGTGAAAGCGAAGAGTTTGGAAGGCAAACTTGAAGAAATGAAGCCAGAATGGAGAAATAGTGTAAGACTGAGAAGAATACGAAAAAAAAAAAATGATCCCAAACAAAATATTTCATTGAGGGATAAAAGGCTTAAGAGGATTTCACCCGACCTAAGATCCCTCTCTGTCTTTCCAGGTATCACAGGTTGTCCAGACTTTTCCCTTTTCATTGTCTTTATCCTTTTCCTTTTCCTTACTTTTATCATCTCTATCTAAAATCCTTCAGGGAATAATAGCTAGCACTCGTCTATCGGTCAAAAGCTTCGTAGAGGCTTTGTTATAACTGGTGCCAATATGTAGGCCTAAATATAAAAACGGCTCTTGTATATACAGAGAGAAGAAGGGATTGACATGACTTCATCTGAATTCTATGTTTTTCAACATCGGTGAAGTCCTAATATCATAAGCTTCAATTCCACTCAAAATTACAGTGTTTTGCTTCCCTGTTTTCAATTCTGTAATACTTTTCAAATGTAAAAAATTTAAGCAGCGATCTCTTCCAATCCCTTTGGACTAAGAGCAGCATCAAATATAGATTATGGAGGCAAATGATGTTCAGAATTGTTTTATGGAAGCACAACTCGAGATTATAGTTTATAAACGAGAAGTCTTCTAATCCTACTGTAATGTGCCTGCTGTAAACTTTGATATCTCCGCATTTGAAGAATCTTCTTCAACCGAACGAGGAGGCAATTAAGAAAAGACTCGGTTCTTGGGCCTATGCAAATAAGTTGGGTCGCTGGCTGACTTGTGCAAACTCTCCTAAGCCATTTTCTAATCTTTCTTTCTAGTCCATGCGACACTCTTCCTTACTTCTTCATCTTCGGCTTTATGCTTGGTTGTTGGATCTCAATTAATTCACTTTCCCTAACACAACAACTAATGCAACACTTTTTCTAGTGCACTGCAGGACAAAGGCCTCGGACATCTCAATTCTTGTCTGGGGTTTGGCCAATGTCATACTATAGTATATATATATATATATATATATATATATATATATATATATATACACACCATTCTTTCCACAAGGTCAGCATATGCGCAAATACAATACTAGATATCACAAATCTTCCTGACTACAATAAAAAATATTATTTTTTTTTTTTTTTTTTTTCAGAAAATTATGAGTACCCGCTCTCTCTTT
>NC_090748.1:83536175-83573675 GCF_036898095.1 Palaemon carinicauda | reverse complement strand
AGGTGTAATCACCAAATTATCTACATATAACAACTCCCACCAATCAGTGCAATATCATCTAAATCATTAACAAGAAGATCCAGCTACGGTTATAACATATCAAAGAGTAATTCAGGTTTGCTAGTCATGGTTTGGAAGTAAACGCTGGCTGGGATAACTAGTTCATTGACACATAAATCTGATACAAAGCCGCTTCTTGCCAGCAGAAGAGTAAAGGGAAATATTTCCTTCTATAAAAAGGTACATGATTAGAATTTAACTTTGCTTCTGATCTCCTGGTAAATGCTTGGAATATATTGGATTACCTACATTGAAAGATTACGAAAGTTATCATTTAGATTGTTAGTTTCTGTTCTATATGCCATCCTTAGTATATCAAGAATATCACTGTAAGACGCTGGGTAAACCGTTCTTATCCCTGAACAAAAAAATCACAGTGGGACATACGTAAAAAAAAAATGGCACAAAAATATTAGTCTGTGCAATGAGATCAACTTGCTTTCTTAGAACTTCTACAGATCCCATACATGCTGATTCTCTTCAATCTAAATTCGTTATTTTCTTAATACATAATGGCCAAAGAGATAACTGGGTAAACAGTACATGGTACATACCAGCACTTTATCTCAGAAATGGAAATTGAAAGAAATATTGTCTTTTGGATAACTAGTAATTCCAGAGGTTAGTCCAAATTTGCTGGTATTTCAGGTGGGCAATCAGCCTATGGAAATTCTAATTAGTCACTCAGCAAATGAGGAAATTAGGAAAAATTTCGTTGGTTAAATACAATTCCTTAGAGTTGTTTGAAGGTTGGAGAGAAAAAATTTTCACTAATTAAATATTAGAATTTCATTAGTTTCATCCTCTTTGATTTATGCTCAGATTAAGAACTTTTTTCTTATTAATTTTAGTCCTGTTGATATCTGGCATTGTGGTGTTTATAAAATCTCAGTATTTTCTCAGTATTTTATCTCTATGAAATGAAGTAAAACTTTATAAATATTACAAATAAAGTAGGATTTTTTCTAAATCTTCCAATTGAATTATTTTCTATATAATAAGAAAACAAATCGAAAATTTGTCTAAATATTAAAACCAAATTAAGATTATCCTGCCTAAATATCAAAGCGATAGTAAGAATTAATGGCTAAATATAAAAACTGGATATGAATTATCGTTGAAATATTAAAACGAATAGAATTTTCTTTTTAAGTATTATACCTGAAGTAAGATTTTTTGTCTAAATACAAAATTTGAAGTATTACTTTTCGTTTAAATACTAAACTTGAAGTATAATTCTTGGTCGGAAAATATTGCTATTTTCATAAAAAATTTTCTTTCGCCTTATTTATAATCGCGGCGGTCTATCCAGGCGAAATAGGCCACACCCACCTTATGACGTCATGACATGATTCCATCAGTCACGAAAGTTCTCACTCAGCACAAGCACAACTTATGTTGTTCAACAAAAAATTCCAATATATTTTGACTTGTAACTTCTTACTTAACTCTTTTAATTATAATTTCTATAGTTATCTCCCACAAAAACATAACGTTGGTATCAGCTAAACCTCGAGAGAGAGAGAGAGAGAGAGAGAGAGAGAGAGAGAGAGAGAGAGAGAGAGAGAGAGAGAGTAATAATAATAATCTTTATTTCAAATCATTACATTGTTTATTGCATAATACCTTCAAAATTAATAATTTTAAAAATAATAAGCCTCTTACATTTAAAATCCTAGATCTATTCCATTTAAAATCACGCTTATAAAATCATAACACTCTTACATTTAAAATTATAATATATAGAATCATAAGGTTTTAAAATTAAAATCATAGATATCTTATATTTAAGGTTATGACATTTAAAATCATAGTTCTCTAACACTTATACCATCACTCGCTCTTCCCTGCATTGTTAATGGACCAACCTGTGTAAGCATGCTATCTCATGTTTGAAATTTTGCGACACGCTCACAAATCCATGTAATTAAACGCCTCTCAGTTACAACCTAATGGCTCTCCCGCATAATTTTCGACCACGGGAGGACTTGCTCCATCCTGCCATCACCGTCACTGCTGTACCCTACTGTTTGATGATGATGCCCACCAAACGTGACTCTTCTACGCAAGCTGCCTCAATGAAACTGCCATCTTTCGCCAGTGGAGAATTGTTCACCTGGTTCGAGCATGCTGAATTCCAGTTTCGCATCAAGGGCGTGACCCGCTCAAGCAGTAAAGGACCAATAGGCTTTGCTCACCCTCAAAGAAATGACCAGTATCACTCGCCTGCATCCTTCGGCAGACGGCTCTCTTCATGAAGCAAATCTACTTCTTGCCCTTTAGGTAGGGCAACTACCCCCAATGTCGATATTTTGCACATGAAGGACCTGATGACCAAAGTCGATGCCCTTATGGACAGCCCCTTCCCCACCTTCGAGACCTCCATGAATGCCTCCACTCATGACGAAGTGGACAACCATTCAACATCAACCAAAGCTGACGTGAATGCGGTAGGACAGATGCCTGTCCTGTGACGTGCCTGAGCAGCAACGCCGCCCACCAAACACATTTACCATCCCATGCTTACGCTAAACCAATAACCTCTCCAGCCACTTACTAATTACCCATCAGCTGTAGTAATGCTACTACCACTCCAGATTCAGAGCTGCTGCGAAAAAATGTATGAACAGTTGTCTGTGGCCAAAATAAACTTGTAAGTAGGCCATCATTTATGGCAGTGGCCTCCCGTCACAAATCTTTTCTTTTTATATGATGCAGGTACCGGTGTGTGATTTTAGGTAGACACGAGAGCTTGTCGTTCTCTTCTGCAAAGGCCACTCTCCAGGTCATGAGGTGGTCTGTCTAAGTCTGCCGACGTCCGACTAGTAGCTGCTAATGGATCTGCAATACCCACCCTCAGTTATTATGAAATCTTCACATTATTGTTTGGAAGCGCCAAATATAACTGTAAGTTTCTTGTTGATTTCAGATTGCCAATCCTGTGTGCGGATTTCCTCTCGCATTTCCATGTCCTGGTTGATATAGCTCACCAACTTTTAGTGAACGCGGATTCATAATCTATGACACCTCTCCAAACACGGCCCCTGCAGTATTGCTCTCTACATCACCGCTCCGACGGATTCCTACTCCACCTCCACACGTCGTACCCAGAAGTTTTCCGTCCAGAACTTCGTCAAATGCCCACCGTTCGTGTTAGACGGTATTTATTACCACATTAAGAAGATGGACCTCCCAGTGTTCCCCAGATTCAGGCGGCTGGCACCGGATCATTTGGCAGACGATAAACAAACAGTAGCCAGAATGGAAGAAATGGGACTTTGCCAAAGGGCCTCAAGCCAATGGTCGTCACTCTTACGCATTGTCCTCAAGAAAGATGGCTCTCTGCCTCAATGTGGGGATTACAGGCGCCTGAACATGCAGACAAAACTGGATCACTATCCCATTCCAAACATCACTGATGTGACCTCCAACTTGCACAAAGCGAAGGTTTTCTTCATGCTCGACATCCTGAAGGGGTATTACTAGGTGCCCATCAACCCAAAATACATCCCAAGATCACCCACCATCACCACCCATTTCAGTACATACATCTTTAAATACCTCTGTCACCTTTGCATCATGTTCGACCGCCTACAACATATCGGCCTTGAAGTCCGGTGCAAGTGAACCTTTGGTGCCAATAAAGTATCATTCTTAGAGTACAGATCTTTCTTGAATGAGTCTATTCCATCTCTGAAAAGGTAGCAGCCATTCAGAACTTCCTACGCCTTGACTGTCATAGCTCTGCAAGAATTCTTGGGCATGATCAACTATTATCAATGTTTTCTGCCAGCCTTCGCCACCACTCTTGCACCCTTCTACACCTCCATCAAGGGCAAGCCAAAAGACGAAGTGGGGTCCAGTTCAAGAATCGGCCTTCTCCAACGAAAACAATACCCTATCAACACCTACTGCTCTCAGTTTTCCCGTGCCACATGGCTCCTCTCCTTCTCTCCATCAATGCCAGTGATGTCGCTAATGGTGCAGTACTCGAGCACGTAGTCAACAGCTCACCATGCCTACTAGCCTTCTTCAGTAGAAAACTGTCCAAGGGGAAACCTGGCTACTCTACATTCGGCCGCGAATTGCTGGCGATGCACTTGGCTGTCAGTCGCTTTCATCACTTACTGGACCAAATGCCTCTGGCGAACGCCTTCACTTAAGAGCCCAATGCCTGGTCCGCCCGTCAACACCGACATCTCTCTGCCATGGCTGAATACAATGTACCCTTCAACATGTTCCGGGGAAAATTAATCTCGTTGCCAATGCCCTGTCCAGAAACACATTGGCCGCCATTTACCTGAGATTGGATTACAATGCCTTGGCAGAAGCCCATCGAAAAGATCCAAAGTACCAAGCAAGTAGGACATCCTGCACATCCCTCCATTGGGAAGACATCCCCCACGACAGCTCCAACACCACCCTCCTCTGTGATGTCTTACTGGTAGACCTAGACAGTGGATACCTGTTCCCATGCACCTACAGGTTTTCATTTCATTCATGACCTCTTACATCCCTCGTGCTGATCTATTGCACAGCTACTGAATACGAAGTTCATTTGGCACAGCATTACTAAGGATGCTATGGATTGGGTCAACAGCTGTACTCATGCCAAACTTCAAAAGGACATCAACACAGATTCAGGAGTGGGCACCTTTCCTCAACCTCAGCATCGTTTTGCTCAAATTCACATAGATGCAGTAGGTCCCCTACCCACATAGCAAGGACATCGTTACACATTTATAGTCATCGACTGCCCCACTCATTGGCCTGAAGACAATTCCACAAAACCTGCAACGTTTGCCTCATGTACATCTGCCTTATTCTCAGGAATAAGTATCCTTGAGCATATTACTTCTGACAGAGATACCGCTTTAACTTCTCCATTGTGGACATCATCAGCAAATCTTCTGGGAATCACCCTACATCAGACTACCACCTACAACCTGCATCGAATATAATGGTTGAACATTTTCATCGCATCATCAAAGCATCATTGATGTCGCACTGCAAGGACTCCAACTGGTTTACCCAGCTTCCTTGGGTCCTCCTGGGACTAAGTAACACTCCTAAAGACACCCTGAATATCTTAGCAGCTGAAATGGTGAACTGGTCGTCCCTGCCTAATTTTTTCCATCTGCAACCTCCTCCGACAACCTCCAGCGCCTACGTCACTTTGCAGAAAAATTTACTCTATGCCGCCAGACATACAAGTCCCCACCGAAGCAACACATACCAACAGAACTGCACTCAGCAATGCACGTTTTCCTGCTCAACAACACTAGCTAGCCATCACTAAAGCCCCCTTACACGGGCCCTTTCCTTGTGATCTGTCGTACCCCAAAAGCATTCTTGATTAACATTTGTGGCAAAAAAAAAAAAAAAAAAAAACTAGGTCTTCATTGATCTCATATATCCTGCATATCTCCTGCCAGACGACATACCTACAGTATGCCTCTCTAGAGCAGGGCACCCTATTTCACATATATGTCATTTTTTAGGGGGGAGCAGTGTACCACACGTGTTTCATACACTCTCGTGCACTGTGACGGTTTTCCTTTTCTATCTTATCACTCGCTCTTCCCTGCACTGTTAATAGACAAACCTCTGTAAGCATACTAGCTCATGTTTGATTTCAACTGAATATTTGTGACATTCCTGCTCGCAAGTCCGTGATTGTTTAATAAAATTCGGTTGCATTCACCTCACCTCTCGGTTACAACCTAACGGCTCTCCCATACAATGAATAGTGAGAAGGTCATTTGTTTTTCTTCCTTCAGACTACATTCCGAAAATAACTATGTATTGCCCATAGTTTTAACCAGGTAAAGATACCAGTGATATGTTTTTATAACATATGATGGTATGAATTATAATTAAAAGTGATAAGAAGAGTTAAAACCCTAAATGTACAAGAATTTTTGTTGAACAACATAAGTCGTGCTTGCGCTCAGCAGTTGCCGTCAGTGGTGGAAGCATGTCATAACATCATGAGATGGGCGTGGACTATCTCCACTTGACAGATTGTGGCGACTATACTGTAGTTACCTATCAATCATACAAGAATGTCTTTTTTTTCATATAATGCAAATATTAATATAGGATGGGATTTCAAACTCTCAAATTGATGTGATGCTTTTTATTTACAATATTTCTTACAATGTGACTACTTTTCTTTGTGACTGATAATAATCTTTAATCATTAGATATTCTACCATTAAAGAAAAATTCTTTCAAAGTTACCATGAAGGGTCTTTTACAAAGAGGAAAAGTAAATCTATTATAAATTATTTATTGAAAAGAAGTAAATATATGTTCAGAAATAATTGTAACTATAAGAATTACTTCTCACAAGAGATAATAATGTGGTTTCCTATAATAGCAGGATAACTAAATCAAGAAAAAACTCCAACCAACATGCCTTTAATGCACAAAATTGAACAGCAGAGAATGCCACTGATTTACAAGAAAATTAGATGACTTCAATCAATAATACTCTGTTGGCCATTCCATTCCTATTGTCCAAACATGTCATAAAATGACACTTTACATATTTCCCAAAAATCATTTTAAAAATTGCAACAATACGAAAACAAAATTTTCTTTTGAAAACGAAACATATTTTTTTTAAAGATGGAAGCTAAAGAGGAACTACTTCCCAGCTTTCACGGACGAATAATATAAATCTTAAATGTAATGTTTAGCAATCTTAGGGTCATATTTCATTTACAAATACATTTTTTTCAGGAGAGAGAGTAACGAGACACCCAGGGTCAATCCAATCATTCCTCCGATTTCACTCACAAACTGAGATAGAGAATAACCATCATTATCCACAAATTCTTCATATCTTCTTGCATCAATATACATCCTAGAAATGTAAACTTCATCCTCTTCTTCTAGAATGGAGGATTCAATGCTAAATGCTAGTCCAGGACCCATTCTTACTTCACCGGCAAGATCAATACTATAGTGATACTGAACTCTACTTTGACATAGTTCCTTGCATAGGTTAGCTTCAGTTTTTTCCAAAAAAGTCTCCAATATTGAACTATTTGAGGGACTTATAAACCAAAGTAAGTTTAGAAACTCCACAAACTGCTGAAAACTACAATACTCAATATCAGCTTTCTTTTCCATCCAAGGTAAGCAACAGCCCAACTTCTTAGTCAGAAACGTTTCTAGGCAGTGAACCAAACACTTTCCAGGCTCGTCATTTGAGCCATGGATTCCCTGCCACTTTGAGACTCTTTTCAACTCGGCCTTTGTATGAGACCGAACATGATATACCTCTGAAAGTAATGGTAAGAAATCATCCTGTGAATGGACAAACATATTCATTGCAATGTTTTTATAATAGTCTTCCTTTCTAATGACCCGATATTGAGTGATGGACATACCTATATTTATTTTACGCTGACCCTTAAACTTGACAGAATGGCATGAATTAAAAATTGAATTATTGTGAAGACTAGTGTGATATTCAGTATTATATTCGAAGCCAACTGGACTTAATACACCACTATTCCATGCAATTTTAAACCATAAATCTCTAGGGTCTGGGTTGTTAGAGTAAAATTGTTAGATAAATTTCTTAATAAATGTGTAAATTCTTCATATTTCTGAACATGATCTAGATGTGTTAAACTTCGAAGCTCTTCCTCTAAATGGAGTTCTAACAACAACTTGCTTATATTAAAAGGAGGCCAAATGCAATTGGTCAGCGTTGGTAAATCTTTAATGGCAATGGAGGTATCAGAATATGTTGTATAGATGGGATGACTAAAAAGATATTTTAGTAAAGGATATGCACAAAATACTAGACACAATACTATGATGAATACATTTAAAAAGAAAATTATAACTCTTCTGCAATTATAAAGACGAGTTTTAGAATCAGAAATTCCCTTCAAGACATTCAAGAGACCTAGCATTGAAAATCCATAATAGAGTCCTAATATTCCTCCTAGGCTACAAATAATATCTATTCCAAAAAATATGTTACTCTACTCTCAATTAAATTAAGATTACTTATAAACGAAAAATTTGAAATTTTGCATTGTTTACTACATGCTGATAGTTTGGATTCTGAAAAGGACGAGGGTATAACACCTTCAACTACATATTTCAGCTTAGGCAGTGAAAGGTCTAGGTTGTAGCAACTAAGCAGGTCATCCAAGTGGAACGAACTTGCTGGTAAAGAAGGAACGTCAATCACAAGGCACCGAACTAAACAAACCTCCTCAACAGGTAATGAAATCAGTTGACATCCAAAGGGTCTACTGGCTAGAAAAGACAACAAAACTTCCCTTAAGCTCATAGAGTGATTAGATAAGCTGTACGGGTTCTTACTAACAGATACAATAAACAACTCGGAACTGCTTCTGTATCTGTTAAAAATTACCCCAAAATGGACACAGAATGGCATAGAAGCTGCCATTAAACCTGAAAGCATAAGCAATGTTTTAAGTTTATAAACCTCTACATAAGTTCTAAAGGAATCTACTTTGGAAATATAAAGCCAAATATCAAAAATTGAAATTCCTAAAAATAGCCCAAGGCTTCCCCCTATATCTTCCAGTAATTTAGGTAACGGGTACAATACTTTCTCCTGGAAATCTAGTGAGGTAGGAGATGTTAGTTCCAAGCTGAAGTTATTGACAATAAATGAGTGTTCATTGCTATCCTCTATTTTCCATCGATATTCGTCCTTTCCTAGTTGACAACGATTTTCAGAAAATCTTAATGCATCCTGACTTTGTGATAGGTAATCTACTATTAAATCAAGGTGCTGTGGTATGGTAGCACATAGGGAATTTAATGGTTTCCACAAAGTATCCTTATATATTGGGGTACACCTGGCATGGACTCCTCCTTGTTTAAGTGCAATTCTGTGCAAACAAGTCGCTGAGTTTTTATTTCCTTGATCTCTTTTATTACTGTTGATCATGTAAGAGGTCAATTTGTTATTTTTGGCCATAATTTTCCTTTCGACTTCAAAGTTATAGATATCAAATGATCGATAAGTCGATGGCATGTACACTAATACATTGTGATAAAATAATTTTAAAAATTCACCCCATATGGAAGAAAATGGTTTTTGATCATTCATAGCAGAATTCTCCATTTCAATTTGCCTTCCATGGAACTGAAATAATTGTAAACTAGGTGGGAAATCATGCAATCTAACACTCATTTGAAGGCTATGATGACTTGAGTCAGGAGGAACAGTGAGGTCCAACAAGGTCCTATGGGTGTGAAAGAGCGATGCCATAGCTTGGATGAAATATTTCCTCCAGAATAAGATTCCGCGATGAAATCACCAACTCTTACTTCTTTACCAATCACCAAATCTCCATGCTGCTTTTTCCACTAATTCCCCTCCTGATAGGAATCTGTCCAGTCCATTTAAAGATTCTACATTGCTTTTCAGATCACTTGCTGTGTCCACAGATATGTTCAATCCGACAGTAATTAGGCAGGAGGGATCAAACATGGGAAAAGGACAGAATATCAGCGGAGGAAATCGTGCTGCTAGATCAGGGATTTCATTCACATAAAGAGCTGTGTGTCCCAAGAGGTAGACGCTGATGTTGGAATAGACGTTGTAAGTAAACATTAACCAAACAGTTGCAATTATAATTGCTTCCATGATTGTTCGTCCAATTTTGTGGCGACATCTAATCCACAGCCTGGTGATATTCCTTAAAGTTGCTCTTTCTACCATCTTCGCCGGCCTCTTCGACAAGACTGTTAGTCAACAACATTCTTAATCATGTTGATGGTAAGTGAATTACCACGTTTATCCAAAGAAAAGCAATCATCGAGATGTACAATAACAATATTGCACTCCATGCAATTAGTATATTAATTTCTTTAGATCACCATTGTTACTAATCACATTAACTTGACTGGAATGGCGTTTGTTTCTTTGTTGACATTATGAAATTATCATCCTGAAAGGCTGCTGGTGTGATAAGAGAATGGAAGTTAATAAACAATGGCTTTTGCGTCTTAACACACTCTAGTTATTATAACCAGTAAGGTCTTCACCTGTTAAGACGAATCACAAGAAAATACTTCAAAACTGATCTCTCTTTTTTTTAGGAACGGGTTTTTAAATGCAATTTACACAGATCGAAGTAAAATAGAAAAATAAATATTAAAAGTCACAACATATAAATCATGTATGCAAAGACAAGACAAATATACCTCACTCTGCTATTATAATATTACCTTTGCCTTGAAATACACCTTTACTCCCTTCACAGCATTCATTAAAGATTCAAGCAATTGTGATGCACTTATCTAATCAACCTAGCACACACCAATGAATATAAATTGCTTCTTTATACCTGTCACTAGATATTCAATGTTTCATATAACATTTTCTCGATTCGACAGTTTCTTATATTTAGATTTCAACCCATCAAGTTTTCTTTCAAAAGTTATAATTAATTTTGCTCATGCTTGGTCCATCAATTTATTATTTCACATAAACATTAAAAAGTTAAGTTATGAGACTGATATGTCCAAATGAATAAAAAAAAAAATTCAATAAAACTAAGAAAAAAGATAGGATTAAAATGAACAAAATACAAAATTTATATATGTGATAAAAAGAATCCAAATAACAGCGGTGACTGATAAGCCGACCTAGAGCGACTAAATGCTCGGATTAGATAAGGGGTAAAAAGAAAATCAGGATCTTCAGTTTCCATGTAAATAAGGACCTTTAACAGCTGGTCTTTAGTACAGAAATCTTGGTCTGGGAACTTGTATCGCTATGCAATGACAAGATCAACCTGCTCCCTAAGGACTAGAACAGATTCCATGCCTGCTGCTTGCGGTGGTCGATGTGGTAACGTCCCTGACTGATGAACACCAGACTGGGGTTCGAGTCCCGCTCAAACTCGTTAAGTTTCTTTGCCCGCTGCAACCTCACCATCTTTGTGAGCTGAGCAGGTTTGGGGGAGCTTATAGGTCTATCTACCGAGTCATCAGCAGCTATTGCCCGGCCCTCCTTGGTCCTATCTTGGGTGGAGAGGGTGTTTGGGCACTGATCATATGTATATATAGTCAGTCTCTAGGGCATTGTCCTGCTTGATAGGGCAATGTCACCGTCCCTTGCCTCTGCCATTCATGATCGGCTTTTCCTACACTTTCTACGCTATATTCTCTGGGAAATTTAGGATTAAATTGCACTTTATCAACTAAATTCAATTGTTGATTTATTAATTTTGTCTCTCTGCCTATAATTTAACTTATTGTATTAGTTTATATCCATTAATAAATACTTTAACCTGCAGTCTGGTCTTCCAAAGTGCATATCTGATGATGAAAATCACAATTAAAACAAAAATAATTTCTTCTTCAACTACTCTGTACTAACATATCATCATCATCATTATTATTATTATTATTATTATTATTATTATTTTATTATTATTATTATTGCCAGCCAAGCTACAACTTTAGTTGGAAAAGCAGGATGTTATAAGCCCAATGGCTCCAACATGGAAAATAGCCCAATAAGGAAAGCAAATAAGTTAACAGAAAAGTGTACCCTAGTGTACCCTCAAGCAAGAGAGCTCTACCCTAAGACAGTTGAAGCGTTCTCCTCCTGAAAGGCTTGCTTACCATAGCTAAAGATCTACTCTTATCAAGTAAAGAAGAATTTTTTTAAAGGAGGGTTAATATGTGTTGTCAGGTCTATGAGGAAAGAGGAGAATGTTCAAAGTATAAGCCAGATATTTCGGTATATATGTAGGCAAAGTAAAACTGAGCTGTAACTAGAGAGGCACCCAATGTAGGTACTATCAGACCAGTCAAAGGTACCCAGTAACTCTCAAGATCTAAATAACTCTATTCTCGCCAGGTTTAATTTCCCTATCATGCTTGAAACATTCTTATTTAAATAGTTAGTTCTAGACAATAAAGCCTCTTACAGCACACATTTACACGTCATTCTATCAAATAAACTTCACCTTACATTGTGATTCAACTAAGGAATCTCAATTTAAAGGCGACATTGCTACCAACTTACCACAAAATTCATAAAGAATTACAAGACATCCCTTCAAGACATTAGCTAGACCTAACGTAGAAGATCCATAATAGAGTCCTGATATTCCTCCTAGGCTACAAATATTATCCATCCCCGAAAAATCTATTTGACTCTGAATTAAATTCAGATTACTTATAAAGAAAATATTTGAAATTTTGCATTATTTAACTGCATGTTGATAATTTGGATTTGAAAAGAACGAGGTATAACAGTGTTGCCAAAATGCCCCCAAAACCACTCCCCATTCCTTCCCACCCACGACGAAGCCGAGAGAAAAGGCTATTGGGATTTCATCCGGAATATCTTTCTTGATCTTCCTTGAAGTTTTGATGGATTAGATTAATTTTAAGGAACTCTTTCGCTTTTCATGATGTCTTGGATTGTATCCACAATCTTGGATTGAAAACACGCTGTGCAAAGGCCCAATCTTTAACCGAAAACTGAGGGAACTTATTTTCTTTTTTACCCCTTTACCTGGTCTGAGCATGCAATCATTTATTCAGTAATCGATTTGATTTAGAAACTTTCATGTCATATATCTCAATAATGTATTTTTTATAGGGTTATTCCTGTATTTTTTTATACTTGATTTTATTTATTTGGACGTATCCAAATTCCAAACTTTTATATTGTTTATATAAAATATTAAATTGATTGATCAAGGATTACAGAATCTTATTTATAAAACTTTGATAAAAAATAGTTGATGGGTTGAAATTCCAAATATAAGAAACCAATGAATCCAGAAAATACGTTAAACGATACGATAAGTTCCCTGTAGGAGAGAGAAAAAAAAGAAAAAAAAATTATAATGACAGGTGATAAACAGCGGTTGGATCTAAGGGTTTGCGCAAGTTGATTCGATAAATGCGTCACAGTTGTTTAGGGCTTAGATGAATTATAAAAGGTTAGGTAAAGTAAGTAGAGTTTGTTAATATGTAAAAGGCCATTGATTATTGGCTTCCATTATCTCTCTCATCAGCAGACCTTCATGATGGTAAATCCATAATTTCAACAAAGAAACGGACGCCATTCGGAATAACTCACCAAGATAGGTAACAATAGTGATCTAAATAACTGAATATACGGGTATAGTATATTGTATATCTAGATCATTAGTTTTCTTTTGAGATACTTGACAATACACTGAACATCAACTTGGTTAAGAAAAATGTTGACTATCAGTTTTCTCGAAGAGATCAGCAAGGATGGCAGAGAGAGCAGCATTGCGGAATATCACCAATCTGTGGATTCGAGTTCGCCGCAAAATTGGCCCAACAATCATGAAAGCGATTACCATCACCATTGTTTGGTCCATTTTTAGCTACAACGTCTATTCCAACGTCAGCGTCTACCTCTTGGGACACACAGCTCTTTATGTGAATGAAATCCCTGATCAAGCAGCACGATTTCCTCCAGTGATATTTTGTCCCTTTCCCATGTTTGATCCCTCCCGCCTAATCAATGTTGGATTGAACATATCTGTGGACACAGCAAGAGATCTGGAAAGCAATGTGGATTCTTTAAATGGACTGGACAGATTCCTATCAGGAGGGGAATTAGTGGAAAAAGCAGCGTGGAGATTTGGTGACTTGGTGAAAGAAGTAAGAGTTGGTGATTTCATCGTGGAATCTTATTCTGGAGGAAATGCTTCATCTCAGCTATGGCATCGCTCTTTCACACCCATAGAACCTTGTTGGATTCTCACTGTTCCTCCTGACTCAAGTTATCATAGCCTTCAAATGAGTGTTAGATTGCATGATCTCCCACCTAGTTTGCAATCATTTCAACATCATGGAAAGCAGATAGGAAGGGGCTGTCCTGCTGACAAGGATCAAATAGAATTTTCTTCCATATGGGGGAATTTTAGAATCATTTTATTACAATGTATTATTGTACATGCCATTGACATATAGATCATTTAATATCTCTAACGTGGAAGTCGAAATGAGAATTATTGCTACAAATTACAAATTGACTCCTTACATGATTAACAGGAATAAAGAGAACAAAGTAATAGAAGCTCAGTTACTTGTTTGCACAGAAACATACTTAAACGAGGAGGAGACCTCGCAGGATGTACCCCAATATATAAAGATGCTTTGTGGAAACCATTACATTCCTTATGTGCCACCATATCACGGCACTTTGAGTCAATTACAGAGTACCTTTCACAGGGGAAGAAGGCATTAAGATTTTCTGAAAATCATTGTCAACCAGGGGCTAATGAATTTCGATGGAAAATAGAGGATAAGGGTAACATTCCAATTAGAATAAAAAACTTCAGCTTAGAACTAACATCTCCAACAGCACTAAATTTCGAAGAGAAAGCATTGTACCCGTTATCTAAATTACTGGAAGATATTGGGGAAGTCTTGGGCTTTTTTGGGAATTTCTATTTTTGATAGTTGGCTTTATATGTCAAAAATAAATCCATTAACATCTTTAGGACATTGTGTTGTCAGCACGGAAGTAGAAGTTTATAAACTGGAAACCTTGTTTCTGTTTTCTGGTTTAATGGTGTCCTCCCTGCCATTCTGTGTCCATTTTGGATAATTCTAAACAGATACAGAAGCAGTTCCGAGTTGTTTATTGTATCTGTTAGTGAGAACCCGTACAGCTTATCTAATCACTCTATGAGCTTAAGGGAAGTTTTGTTGTCTTTTCTAGCCAGTAGACCCTTTGGATGTCAACTGATTTCATTACCTATTGAGGAGGTTTGTTTAGTTCGTTGTCTTATGATGAACATTCCTTCGGTACCAGCTAGTTCGTTCCACTTAGAAGACCTGCCTAGTTGTTACAGCCAAGGCCTTTCACTGAAAAAGCTGAAATATGTAGTTGAAGGCGTTATACCCTCGTCCTTTCCAGACTCCAAATTATCCCCATGTAGTAAAAAATGCAAAATTTCAAATATTTCCTTTACAAGTAATGTTAATTTAGTTCAGAGTCACGTAACGGATTTTCTGGAATCGATATTATTTGTAGCCTAGGAGGAATATTAGGGCTCTATTATGGATTTTCTATGTTAGGTCTATCTAATGTCTTGAAGAAAAGAGGTTATTTTAAAACTCGCCTTATAACTGTAGAAGAATAATGATTTTAGTTTTAAATGTTCTCATCATATTTGTGTGTGTATTATTTTGTGCCTATCCTAACAAAAATATTTTTTGAGTCATCCCATTTATACAACATACTCTGATACCTACTTGTCCATTACAGATTTGCCAACTCTAACGACTTGCATTTGGCCTCCTTTTAATATAAGCAAATTGTTGTTTGAACTCCATTTAGAGGAAGAACTTGAAAGTTAACCCATCTAGACCATGTTCAGAAATATGAAAAAATTACACGTGTATTAAGAAATTTATCTTACAATTTAAACTCGAACACTCCAGATCCTAGAGACTTATGGTTTAAAATTGCATGGAATGGTATGTTTTTTAGACCTCTTGGCTTTGAATACGACACTGAATTTCAGATTAGTCTTCAGAACAACTCAATTTTTAAAATGTCATTCTGTCACGTTTAAGAGTCACAGGAAAATTGCCAACGGTATGTTTACCAATCATTTTTGGATCATTGGAAATAAAGACTATTATAAAAACATTGCAATGAATGTGTTTTTCCATTCTCAAGACGATTTCTTACCATTACTTTCAGAGGTATATCATGTTGAGTCCGATACACACGTCGAGTTGAAAAAAGTCTCAAAGTGGCAGGGAATCCATTGCTCAAATGACGAGCCTGGAAAGTGTTTGGTTCACTGTCTAGAAACGTTTCTTACAAAGAGGATGGGCTGTTGCTTACCTTGGATGGAAGAGAAAGCTGATATTGAGTATTGTAGTTTTCACCAGTTTGTGGAGTTTCTAAGCATACTGTGGTTCATAAATCCCTTAAATAATTCAATGTTGGAGATTCTTTTGGATAAAACTGAAGCTAACCTCTGCAAAGAACTATGTCAAAGTAGAGTTCAGTATCACTATACTACTGATGTTGCAGGTGAAGTAAGAATGGGTCCTGGACTAGCATTTCGCATTGAATCCCCCACTCTACAGGAAGGTGATAATGCTCATATATTTCCTATGCGTATAGATGCAAGAAGATTTGAAGAATTCATTGACAATGATGGCTATCCTTTATCTCAGTTTGAGAGTGAAGTCGGAGGAAGGATTGGATTGACCCTGGGTATCTCATTACTCTCACTTCTGAAAAGGATATATCTGTACATGAAATGAGACCCTAAGGTTACTGGATATCACATCCAAGACTTATCTTATGCTTTCATGCAAGTTGGGAGGCAGTTCCTCTTTAACTTCAATCTGAAAAAAGGAGATATCTTTTGTTTTCAACGGAAGGTTTTCGTTTTCCTTTCTTTTACCATTTTGCTAAATTATTTGTGAGGAATTTCTCAACTAACCAGCATAGCTTCTTAACATTTGGGGGGGGATAAATATATAACGGTCAATATGATGTTATTGATGGAGGCCATAAAATTTTTTTTTAATAAGCTGGCATTCTCCTCGGTTTAAGTTTGTGCATTAAAGTCACGTTAGTTGGAGTTTTCAAAATATCACCTTTACTAAAAGCCTAAGGCTTTCAGTATTTTTGTGGATGTTTTAATATACATTGTATCATAGAGCTACTGTTAATTGTTTTTGAAATTGTCATAACTATTTCTGGAGATATGTTCACTTCTATTCAAAATATGCATCTAAATATGCTTTAGAATTTTACACTAGATGTAATTTTCGTCATTGTGAAATGCTCTTCATGCTGACTTTTAAGGAAATAGTTTCCTTTAACTGTAGAATACATACTTACGAAACACTATTATCAGATACAAAGAAAAATAGCATCGCAATGTAAGAGGTATTAGAAATAAAAAGCACTTACATATGATATGAATTTCCCACGTCGTAATCATATGTATAGGATAGTGAAGACATATTTATGAATGATCGGATTCCACTATTATATAAAGGTAGGACTATAACCGGGTAACAGTGCCCTCAACCTTCTGCTACTTGTCCAATAAGAAGCTTGAGGTATTAGACCAGCTGTTGTGCAGCCACCACATATCAATTTTAATTGTTTAGTTTATTTATCTTGTTTGTTTATGTTGGCGATAATGGTACCATTTTCCTACTTGAAGTCACTGCTGGTATGGACCACTTAGGCTTTACATGGACACTCGGGGCATATTGTTCAATAGTGTTTTGGTTTTGATCATTAAAAGTTGTTTAACTAAATATTTGGTTCTACTAACAATTAATCACTTAAATACAATCTGTGCGTATACTGCATAACTGAGTATTCCTTCGAACTAATTGGTACTTGTGTACTTGTAGCTATTCAAATGCCAATTAATAACTGGGAGGGAGGAGAGATACTACAGCTAGAGTTATGGGGTCTTTTGACTGGCTAGACAGTACTATATTGGATCCTTCTCTCTGGATATGGTTCATTTTTCCTTTGCCTACACACGCACTGAATAGTCTGGTCTATTCTTCACATATTCTCCTCTATGCTCATACACCTGAGAACACTAAGATTAACAAACAATTCTTCTTCACCCAAGGGGTTACTGCACTTTAATTATTCAGTGGCCACTTTCCTCTTGGTAAGGGCAGAAGAGACTCTTTAGCTATGGTAAGCAGGTGTTCAAGGAGGGGGGCACTCCAAAATCAAAACATTGTTCTCTGATCTTGGGTAAAGCCATAACTTCTGTACCTTGGTCTTCCAATATCAGGGGTTAGAGTTCTCTTGCCTGAGGATACACTCAGGAACATTATTCTATTTGTTTGCTCATTTCCTTTCCTGGCTGGGCTATTTTCCCTGTTGGAGCCCTTGGGCTCATAGCACCCTGCTTTTCTAACTAGGATTGTAGCTTAGCTGGTAATAATAATAATAATAATAATAATAATAATAATAATAATAATAATGTGTTATCACAGATACACTGGAGAAGATTTTATTCTTTTTTATTGTGATTTTAAATTCATCAATTTTTCCAAGTTTCAAATGATCCGATATGCATCCGGGTTAATGCCTTTATCAACACAATAAACTCAATTATCTTAGATTGATGACACTCATGTAGCCTGAAAGATTTGGATACAACCCCAAATTTAGCTGCTAGGAAGTCAAGCGATCCAATTAGGCTTTGGAATTCCACAAAAGAGCTTAAGGCCATAAAATGGCCTCTAATGTAATACTACCTACACCTTTATTCAGTTAAATTTTCCCTTTCCACCTCTCCTTTCTTTTCATGTTGCTTCTGTGCGAGTGGGCTGTTAGGTTATATGAGAGAGGAATGCAACCAAATTTTATTACACAGATAATGAGCTTATATACAAGTACTTGTGAGCAAGAACATCACAATAATTCAAGCCAACTAATGCATGAAAAGGCAAGCTTAAACTGGTTCTGTTATTAGTGTGAGGAGAGAGTGAGATGTACCAAAAAAGGAAATACCGGTACAATGTATGAGCATGTGTGAAACGTGCGATACATGGCTCCTACCCTAAAAAAGACATGCATGTGATATAGGGTGCCCTGCTCTTGAGAGGCGCACTTCTGACGGGTCACCTTACAGAAGGTCCACAGGTTTAAGACGGCCAATGGTAACCCAGTCTTCTTTTCCACAAATGTTAATGAAGAGAGCCTTCGGTGTGCAAAGGATCACGAGGAAAGGGCCCATGGCTTGCTAGTGTCATTGCGGAGGAAAACGTGCAATGCCTTGTGGAAATCTGTCGGTATGTGTTGCTTCGCTGGGGGCTTGCAAGTCTGACAGCAACAAAAATTTTCCTCTATGTGACGTAGGCACTGGAGGTTGTCAGAGGTGGTTACCAATGGAAAAATTTGGCAGGGACGACCAAAAGGTCTCCATACACCATTTCAGCTGCCAAAAAATCCTGAGTATTTTTAGGAGTGGTCCTCAGTCACAGGAAGAGCCAGGTAAGCGTAGTAAACCAGTTAAAGTCATTACATCACAACAGCAAAGCTGCTTTGAGGGTGCGATGAAAATATTCAACAATTCCATTGGCTGCAGGGTTGTAGTTGGTTGTGTAATATATTGGAGAGTGATGCCCAGGAGATTCGCTAATGATGTCCACAATTGAGAGTTTAAAGTGGTATCCTTGTCAGAGGTAATATGTTCGGGGATACCAGATCTCAACATTCACAGGACGCTGCAGTTTGCATGGGGATGGATTCAGGCCGACAAGTGGAGCGGTCAATTATGGTAAACAGGTAACGATGGCCTTGTGATGCAAGTAGGGGACCTACTAAATCAACGTGAATGTGGGAAAAACTATGCTGAGGTTGAGGAGAGGGTGCCCACTCCTGAATCCGTGTGTGGATGTGCTTTTGAAGTTTGGCATGAAGTACAGGTGTGGACCCAATCCTTATCATCTTTTGTAATGCCTTGCTAAATGAACATCGTTTTCAGTAGCTGTGCAGTGGATCGGCACAATGGATGTGAAAGGTCATGAATGAAATCAGACACCTAACAGCGCATTGGGGCAAATATCCATTGTCATGGTCTACAAGTAGTGACGTTTTGGTAAAGGCCCATTTCTTCGATTCTGAAGAATATTTGTTTAGTGGCTGCCAAATGATGCGATGCCAGATGCCTGAATCTGGTGAACACAGGGGTCCAGTCATCTTCACGTGGTGATAAATAACATGTTTGGCGGGAACCATGAGCATTTGGCGAAGTTCTGGACAGAAGAATTTCAGGTACAATATGAGGAGATGGGTGTAGGCATCTGTTGGAGCACTGATGTGGAGAGCCAGGTCAAGGGGGGCGGAATGAAGAAGTGCCGACGCGTAAGAGTCTGCAGTGACTAACAGTCAGTAAGCAACCATGAAGTGGAAATGGGAGAGGAAATCAGCACCAAAGATTGGCAATGTGACACAAGCAACAAGTAACTTCCAATGATATTTGGTGCTCCAAACGATAAATGTCAGGGTCTCTTACTCATTGGTAGAGATCGCAGATCCGTTGGCAGCTACCGGGCAGACGTCGGCAGGCTTAGGAAGACTACGTCGTGTCCTGGAGAGTGTCCTTGGTAGAAAAAAAAGGCAAGCATCTACATGCGCCCCTGTACCTGCATCATTTAAAAAGAAAAGATTTGTGAGGCAACTGCCACAAGCAATGGCGTACTTACATGTTTTTTTGGTCACAGATTTCTTCACAGCAGCCACGAATTTGAAGGGGTAGTAATATAATTGCAGCCCATGGGCAACGATAAGTGGCTGGAGAAGTCGTTGGTTGGGGCGTGAGCGAGGGGTGGCATGTGTGGGAGGTCGCCGATTTTGCCAGCACTCCGACACATTACGGGGTGGGCGTCCAACCGCAATCAAGTCAGCTTCGGTCGATGTTGAATAGTTGTCCTCTTCGTCAGGAGTGGAGGTGTTGATGGAAGTCTTGAAAGTGGTGAAGTAGCTGTCCATAAGGGCGTCGACTTTAGTCTTAAGTCCTTTATGGGCAAAATATCAACATTGGGAATGGCAGGGTGTATAGGTTCGGGTAGGCATCATTACCAAAGGACACGAAGTAGGTTCATCTCCTGAGTAGAGCCATTTGCGGCAGGTTGCACGCTACAATAATGGTCACTTACTTGAGGGTGAGGGAAACCTTTTGATTTCCCAATGGTTGTTTAGAGAGCTGGAAAAAGCTTAGCTTATATGGGCACCTGGCGATGGCAAGTACTGCTCCAGCAGGTATGTTTGGAGTGTCCTTGTGGATCGCTGCAAGGACATTTTTATGATGAAATCAAGGTAATATATCTCAAAATTTCATGGAACTCATGATAGTCTCCGTCTATAGTCATTCTCAGTTCCACATATTACTTGGATTTCAATTGAAAGCATTAACACGGATATTTCCTTGTCAGATTTACACCAAGTTTGATTAAATGCTTTTTGTGAATAACATTAACAATATTTTTCATAATTATATTAAGTGAATAACGGCCCTTTTACCAATTTTGCAATTAGTCACTTAGCATGAAATGAAATTAAGATTTGTTTGAAGCTTTCTTAGAAAAATAAATGTTGACTAAAGAATTACTAGACTTTCATTAGTTCCCTTATCTTGGTTTTATTAATCAGATTAAGATATTGTCTTTAAAAACCAATACTTTGTCCTCATATAAAATCTATTCCAAACAATTATTTCAAACTTTGTCTTCCATATAAACTTTTTTCTGCTTATGGAAGCGTTACAAAGGAATTCTTATTGAATATACTTCCATTATTTCAAACCTTAAAACTGAAGTAAGACTTTCCTTTCTAAATACAAACCTAACGTAAGATGTTATCTAATTACAGCTGAAATTGATTTTGTCTAAATATTGTAAACAAAGAAGTAATTCCTATCTAAATGATAGAAATGAAGTAAAACCTTCTCTAAATTTCATATATCAAAGAATGCAGAACCTTCATTTTAAATATCATAAAGTTTTACTCTAATATTAAAAGAAAAGTAGAACTGTCTCTAAATATTAAAACTGAAGTAAAACTCTAAGTGAAAATGATAATACTAATTTTTTTAAATACTTTTCCTCATACATATTTACCTATCGATTATCAAAATGTGTCTATACTTTCATATAAGCATGATTATAAGATGGGAAATTCAAACTCTCATAAGGATGTTCTTTTTATTTATAATATTTCTTACAATGCGACAGAATTTTCGTTGTGTCTGATGATAATCTTTCATCATTAAATACTACACAATTAAAGGTAACTATTTCTTTCAAAATCATCATGAAGAGCCTTTTACAAAGACAAAAAGTACACCAAATCTGAACTACTGAAACGTATTTAGATAAATGTTTTGAATAATAATAAACAGATCTTCAAAAATAATTATGATTAACTACTAGTACTCTAAACGATTGTCATAATCCTTGTATGCAAAATATGTAGAAGTATGTGTTTTATACAGTAAGATTATTGAACTTTTTAAGAGTACTATGGCTATCATAAATTGTGGTGCGCAATCACTGAACTCTGTTATAGGTCAAGTGTCTTAAGTCTGATAAGTGACGTGTTGTAAACCGATTGGTCACAGTATAATTCCATCACAGTGGAGATTTCACAAAATCTAACAATTCAGCATATTGTCAAAGCAACATTGCATTTACTTGCCCGAGAGGTAAGCAGTACCTCTTGAGCGATCATTAGAACAAGTTGTCTCTCGTCTGAGAGTATCGGACTGTGTAAAGTGTATTCAAAAACCTTTTTGTAATAAAGTGAAGAAACCCATGTTGCCATGTCTCATTATCCGTCGACAAGGGACAAGATGGTAATGCAGGATTGTTAAATCAACCAAAAACGAACGTGCCTTTAATCTGCACGAAATTCAACAGATCAGAATGACATCGTTATACAAGAAAATGAGATGGCCTTCATCAATAATAAACCGTTGGCCATTCCATTCTTCTTGTCCAAATTTTGAGTTGTGGTGGCCGATATGGTAACGTCCCTAACTGGTGAAAGCCAGACTGGGGTTCGAGTTCCGATCAAACTTGTTAGTTTCTTTGGTCACTGCAATCTCACCATCCTTGTGAGCTAAGGATGGGGGGGGGGGGGGTTGGGGGAGCCTAAAGGTCTATCTGCGAAGTCATCAGCAGCCATTGCCTAGCCCTCCTTGGTCCTAGTTTGGGTGGAGATAGGGCTTGGGAGCTGATTATCTGTATATATATGGTCAGTCTCTAGAGCATTGTCCTGCTTGATAGGACAATGTCACTGCCCCTTGCCTCTGCCATTCATGAATAGCTTTTAAACCTTAAAATATGTCATGAACCTATACTGATTGGTAGTATCATTTGCAAGATTCCCAAAAAAATAATTTTGAAAATTGCAAAAATTAAAAAGAAATAAAAATTAAAAAATTATTTAGATACTTTATTGAATAAAAGTACACATATCTTCCGAAATACTTATCAAAATTGAATCCAAAAACAATTAACAGTATCTCAAGGATAAATATTTTCTGAGTATGTAAAAAAATACCAAAAATCATTGCTTTTCAAAAATGATGCCATTGTTGTTTCCAATGAAAACAATATTGCTAAATAAAGGTTAAAACTCCGACTAACGTGACTTCAAAGTACAAAATTCAGCTGACAGGAACACCACCTTATTAAAATAAAATTCTATTGCCTTCTTCAGTAATACCATATTGGCCATTACATATTTTTCCTCCAAAAAGCCATGATTAGATCACACAAAAATTTCCTTAAAAATCATTTTGCAAAATGGCAAATATAAGGAAACAAAAACCTTCGGTTGAAGACAAAATCTATTTTTTATTTTAAGACAAAAGTTGAACAGCAACTGCCTCCCAACTTCAATAAAAGCTTAACATTATTCTTGGTTATGATGTCCATAAATCTTAGGGTCTCATTTCATGTACAAATATATCCTTTCCAGAAATGAGATTAATGAGATACCCAGGGTCAATCCAATCATTCCTCCAATTTCACTCACAAACTGAGATAGAGAATAGCCATCATTGTCAATGAATTCTTCAATTCTTTTTGCATCTATTTCCATATGAAAAGAATGAACGTTATCACCTTCCTGTAGAGTGGGGGAATCAACGCGAAATGCTAGTCCAGGACCCATTATTACTTCACCTGCAACATCAATAGCATAGTGATACTGAACTCTACTTTGACATAATTCTTTGCATAGGTTAGCTTCAGTTTTATCCAAAAGAATCTCCAACATTGAACTATTTGAGGGATTTATGAACCAAAGTGAGTTTAGAAACTCCACAAACTGCTGAAAACTACAATACTCAATATCAGCTTTCTTTTCCATCCAGGGTAAGCAACACCCCATCTTCTTGGTCAGAAATGTTTCTAGACAGTGAACCAAACACTTTCCAGGCTCGTCATTTGAGCCATGGATTCCCTGCCACTTAGATACTTTTTTCAACTCGACGTGCGTATCGGACTGAATGTGATATACCTTTGAAAGTAATGGTAAAAAATCGTCTTGAAAATGGAAAAACACATTCATTGCAATGTTTTTATAATAGTCATTATTTCCAATGTACCAATAATGATTGGTAAACATGCCGGTGACAGTTTTCCTCTGACCCTTAAACCTAACAGAATGGCATGTGTTAAAAATTGAGTAGTTCTGGACACTAGTCTGAAACTCCGTATTGTATTCAAAGTCAATAGGTCTGAAAAACACACCATTCCATGCAATTTTAAACCATAAGTCTCTAGGGTCTGGAGTATTCGAGTTTAAATTGTAAGATAAATTTCTTAATGTATGTGTAAGTTCTTCATATTTCTGAACGTGGTCTATCTCTAGATGGACTAAACTTCGCAGGTCTTCCTCTAAATGGAGTTCTAACAACAATTTGCTTATATTAAAAGGAGGCCAAATGCACGTCGTTAGAGTTGGTATGTCTTTAATGGTCATGGCCGTATCAGAATATGTTGTATAAATGGGATGACTAAAAAGATATTTTTGTAAAGGATATGCACAAAATGCCAGGCACAATACTAGGATGAAAATATTTAAAACGAAAATTATTACTCTTCTGCAGTTATAAAAACGATTTTTAAAATCATATATTCCCTTCAAGATATTCAATAGACCTACCATTGAAAATCCATAATAGAGTCCTAATATTCCTCCTAGGCTACAAATAATATCTATACCAGAAAAATCCGTTACGGGACTCTGAATTAAATTAACATTACTTATAAAGGATATATTTGATATTTTGCATTGTTTACTACATGCTGCTAATTTGGATTCTGGAAAGGATGAGGGTATAACACCTTCAACTACATATTTCAGCTTTGGCAATGAAAAACCTCGGCTGAAGCAACTAGGGAGGTCATCTAAGTAGAACGAGCTTGCTGGTACAGAAGGAATATCGTTCAGAAGGCACTGAACTAAACAAACCTCCTCGACAGGTAATGAAAGCAGTTGACATCCAAAGGGTCTACTGATTACAAACGACAACAAAACCTCCCTTAGGCTCATAGAGTGATTAGATGAGCTGTAAGGTTTGTCACTAACAGATACAATAAACAACTCTGAACTGCTTCTGTATCTGTTAAGAATTAGACCAAAATGGACAAAGAATGGCAGAGAGGACACCATTAAACCAGAAAGCACAAACAATGTTTTCAATCTATAAACCTCTACTTCAGTGCTGACTACACAATGTACGACATGTCCTAAGGGGTTTATGTTTGACAAATAAAGCCAAATATCAAAAATAGAAATTCCCAAAAAAAGCCCAAGGCTTCCCCCAATATCTTCCAGTAATTTGGGTAATGGGTACAATGCTTTCTCCTGGAAATCTAATGCTGTACGAGATGTTAGTTCTAAGCTGAAGTTATTGATTAAAATTGCAAAGTTACCCTTATCCTCTATTTTCCATCGAAATTCATTAGCCCCTGGTTGACAACGATTTTCAGAAAATCTTAATGCGTCCTGCCCATGTGAAAGGTACTCTGTTATTGACTTAAGATGGCGTAATATGGTAGCACATAGAGAATGTAATGGTTTCCACAAAGTATCTTTATATATTGGGGTACACCCTGCGAGGTCTCCTCCTTGTTGAAGTAAGATTCTGTGCAAACAATCAACCGGGCTTTTATTGTCTTGGTCTCTTTTATGCTTGTTAATTAAGTAAGGGGTTAATTTGTAATGTTCAAATAAAATTCTACTTTCAACTTCTAAGTTATAAATATCAAATGTTTGATAAGTCGAGGGTATGGAAATTAAAATCTTGTAATAAAATAATTCTAGAAATTCACTCCATATGGAAGAAAATTCTATTGATTCATCCAAAGCAGAACAGTCCATTCCATTTTGCTTTTCACGGGACTGACATGCTTGCAAACTAAGTGGGAAATCATGCAATCCAACAATCATTTGAAGACTATGACGACTTGAGTCAGGAGGAACAGTGAGGGTCCAACAAGGTCCTATGGGTGTGAAAGAGCGATGCCATAGCTGAGATGAAGCATTTCCTCCAGAATAAGATTCCACGATGAAATCCCCAACTCTTACTTCTTTCACCAAGTCACCAAATCTCCACGCTGCTTTTTCCACTAATTCCTCTCCTGATAGGAATCTGTCCAGTCCATTTAAAGAATCTACATTGCTTTCCAGATCGCTTGCTGTGTCCACAGATATGTTCAATCCAACATTAATTAGGCGGGAGGGATCAAACATGGGATAGGGACAAAATATTACTGGAGGAAATCGTGCTGCTTGATCAGGGATTTCATTCACATAAAGAGCTTTGTGTCCCAAGAGGTAGACGCTGATGTTGGAATAGACGTTGTAGCTAAAAATGGACCAAACAGTGGCGATAATAATCGCTTTCATAAATGTTGGCCAAATTTTGTGGCGAACTCGAACCCAGAGCTTTGTTAAACTCTGCAATGTTGCCTTTTCTGCCATCCTCGCCGGCCCCTTCGAGGAAACTGATAGTCGACATCATTCCCAATAATGTTGATCGTAAGTGTATTGGCATGTTTCTCAAAAGAAAACCAATCATCGAGGCACACAAAGACAACATTTGCCACCCCGTTCAATAACATATACTGTATTATCGGTATAGTAATTTCTTTAGATCACGTTGACTTGGTCAAAATAACTTCAATTTCTCTGTTGAATATTGATTTATTGTCCAGAAGGTGTAGGGAACCCAATAACCAATGACATTTTGCAATTTAATATACTCTATTTACTGTTGCCTTAAATTCATTAACTGCTGAAACGAGTCACGAGCAAATACTTTAAAAATGACCCCTAATATTAGATATGGGATTGAATGCAGTTTAAATTAAAATTTCGTAAATAAATCCCAAAATTTAAAAAAATGAAAACTCGAAGGATGGATACAATGCCAGTGCCAATTCCCGCTTGCTTTTCTCCCCCATTGTTCCAACCAACCAAAGGCTATAGTCCCAACCTTACACAGGAGACACATTCTTATAGGGGGTCAATTCACTGTTCAAGTCAATAGAGACAAGGTGGTATTCAGGACAAAGCCTTAAATTGTTTACCCGTACTTTATTATTGATCTTAGAGGTGCCTCTCCATGAGATAAAGTTTATTACCACTCCACCAATGTCAAGGTCATGTTTAAGTATAGAAAACGATCTTTTTGTTATTATCATTAGCTCAGCCATGGTTATAAAATCGAGTCGGTTTATTTATTTATTTGTGTCTGTTTGTGGACAGGATTATGTAAAGACTAATCGACGAATTTAAGCAAATTTTCACCACAGATAGATCTTAGGTCATGAACGACCCCCATGAAATATTGGAGAAGATCCGGATCCGGATTTGCATTTTTCGTAATTTCAAAGATAACGTCAAAACAAATAGACGGATTTTGACAAAATTTACACCACATATAGATCATAGGCCAAGAACAACTCCATTAACTTGTAGAGATGATTCGGCTCCAGATCCAGATTCTAGATCCGGATTTGCATTTTTCATAATTTTAAAGATAACGTCAAAACGAATAGACGGATTTTGACAAAATTTAAACCACATATAGATCATAGGCCAAGAACAACTCCATTAACTTGTAGAGATGATTCAGCTCCAGATCCAGATTCTAGATCCGGATTTGCATTTTTCGTAATTTTAAAGATAACGTCAAAACGAATAGACGGATTTTGACAAAATTTACACCACATATAGATCTTAGGCCAAGAACAACTCCATTAACTTGTGGAGATGATTCGGCTCCAGATCCAGATTCCAGATCCGGATTTGCATTTTTCGTAATTTTAAAGATAACGTCAAAACGAATACACGGATTTTGACAAAATTTACACCACATATAGATCTTAGGCCAAGAACAACTCCATTAACTTGTGGAGATGATTCGGCTCCAGATCCAGATTCCAGATCCGGATTTGCATTTTTCGTAATTTTAAAGATAACGTCAAAACGAATACACGGATTTTGACAAAATTTACACCACATATAGACCTTAGGCCAAGAACAACTCCATTAACTTGTGGAGATGATTCGGCTCCAGATCCAGATTCCAGATCCGGATTTGCATTTTTCGTAATTTTAAAGATAACGTCAAAACAAATAGACGGATTTTGACAAAATTTACACCACATATAGATCTTAGGTCAAGAACAACTCCATTAACTTGTGGAGATGATTCGGCTCCAGATCCAGATTCCAGATCCGGATTTGCATTTTTCGTAATTTTAAAGATAACGTCAAAACGAATACACGGATTTTGACAAAATTTACACCACATATAGATCTTATGCCAAGAACAACTCCATTAACTTGTGGAGATGATTCGGCTCCAGATCCAGATTCCAGATCTGGATTTGCATTTTTCGTAATTTTAAAGATAACGTCAAAACGAATACACGGATTTTGACAAAATTTGCACCACATATAGACCTTAGGCCAAGAACAACTCCATTAACTTGTGGAGATGATTCGGCTCCAGATCCAGATTCCAGATCCGGATTTGCATTTTTCGTAATTTTAAAGATAACGTCAAAACAAATAGACGGATTTTGACAAAATTTACACCACATATAGATCTTAGACCAAGAACAACTCCATTAACTTGTGGAGATGATTCGGCTCCAGATCCAGATTCCAGATCCGGAATTGCATTTTTCATAATTTTAAAGATAACGTCAAAACAAATAGACGGATTTTGACAAAATTTACACCACATATAGATCTTAGGCCAAGAACAACTCCATTAACTTGTGGAGATGATTCGGCTCTAGATCCAGATTCCAGATCCGGATTTGCATTTTTCGTAATTTTAAAGATAACGTCAAAACAAATAGACGGATTTTGACAAAATTTACACCACATATAGATCTTAGGCCAAGAACAACTCCATTAACTTGTGGAGATGATTCGGCTCCAGATCCAGATTCCAGATCCGGATTTGCATTTTTCATAATTTTAAAGATAACGTCAAAACAAATAGACGGATTTTGACAAAATTTACACCACATATAGATCTTAGGCCAAGAACAACTCCATTAACTTGTGGAGATGATTAGGCTCCAGATCCAGATTCCAGATCCGGATTTGCATTTTTCATAATTTTAAAGATAACGTCAAAACAAATAGACGGATTTTGACAAAATTTACACCACATATAGATCTTAGGCCAAGAACAACTCCATTAACTTGTGGAGATGATTCGGCTCCAGATCCAGATTCCAGATCCGGATTTGCATTTTTCATAATTTTAAAGATAACGTCAAAACAAATAGACGGATTTTGACAAAATTTACACCACATATAGATCTTATGCCAAGAACAACTCCATTAACTTGTGGAGATGATTAGGCTCCAGATCCAGATTCCAGATCCGGAATTGCATTTTTCATAATTTTAAAGATAACGTCAAAACAAATAGACGGATTTTGACAAAATTTACACCACATATAGATCTTAGGCCAAGAACAACTCCATTAACTTGTGGAGATGATTCGGCTCTAGATCCAGATTCCAGATCCGGATTTGCATTTTTCGTAATTATAAAGATAACGTCAAAACAAATAGACGGATTTTGACAAAATTTACACCACATATAGATCTTAGGCCAAGAACAACTCCATTAACTTGTGGAGATGATTCGGCTCAAGATCCAGATTCTAGATCCGGATTTGCATTTTTCGTAATTTTAAAGATAACGTCAAAACAAATAGACGGATTTTGACAAAATTTACACCACATATAGATCTTAGGCCAAGAACAACTCCATTAACTTGTGGAGATGATTCGGCTCTAGATCCAGATTCCAGATCCGGATTTGCATTTTCGTAATTTTAAAGATAACGTCAAAACAAATAGACGGATTTTGACAAAATTTACACCACATATAGATCTTAGGCCAAGAACAACTCCATTAACTTGTGGAGATGATTCGGCTCTAGATCCAGATTCCAGATCCGGATTTGCATTTTTCGTAATTTTAAAGATAACGTCAAAACAAATTGACGAATTTGACTAAATTTCTACAACAGATAGATCTTAGATCATGGTGGAATCCATTAAGCTTTGGCAGAGGTCAAAAATCTATAATTTCTCTTATTATCATTACTAGCCAAGCTACAGCCCTAGTAGGAAAAGCAGGGTGCTATAAGCCCGAAGACTCCAAAAAGGAAAATAGCTCAGCGAGGAAAGGGAATAAGGAAACAGATAGAATTGGTCTGCTAGAGAACAATGGTTTGATTTTGGAGTGTCCAACAGAAGAGCTGCTTACCATGCCTAAAGAGTTTCTTCTATCCTTATCTTGTGGAAAGTATCCACTGAACAGTTACAGTGCAGTAGTCAAACCCTTGAATGAAGAAGAAATTTTCGGTTATTTTAGTGTTGTCAGATGTATGAGGAAAGAGGAGAATGTGTAAGGAATAGGCCAAACTATGAGCCGTAACCAGAGAGAAGGATCCAATGTAGTACTAACTGGCCAGTCAAAGCACCCAAAAGCCTTCTAGTGGTAACAACTCAACGGATGATGGGTGCCTTGCCCAACCTACTACATATAAGATGGGTATGAGGAATAGTCAGGTGTAAAGGCAGTAAGATATAGGTCTGTACGACTTAGTGTACCAAGGAAGGTGTATGAATATATCTAAGCCAATACAACATGTCTATTGAACAGCAGATCTGAGTCAGTTGAAGCATCACTTAATAAAGCCGGCCATACACTATCATGTACATCTGACCGGTACGCCTGAACAGTTATGCCTGTCAGGTATACCTGATAGTGCATGGCGGGAAAAACTAGCCTCTCAGGCAACCTGACAACTGATGAAAATTCGATCAGTTCTGCCTGACAGGCGAGTAAACTTGATGTGTGTGTGGAGGTTTCATCAGGTGGACAGTTTAAATTTTTTTCATTACAGCTTTGTAACTTTGATTTATTTTACAGTTGAGTTCCTTTAATCAAGGGGGAATTAAGTAACAGCAACTCGTTGTACACTGATTCACTCATGCCCCGAAAATTAATATAATCAGATGGTTCATGTCTCAATTCATAAAGAAGATTGATATGGGTAAATTTATTTCTTTGCAGCCATTCCTTACACCATTGTTTGCGTTTCTTCCGTCTGCTTTTACATTTCTCAAAAACTACAAATAATGAGAGAAAGTACAACTCATCTTCTCGAGAATCCATAGCGAACTGACAAACTTGACAGGTATGCATGAAGAGTGTGTGTGCTCCTCAGGTATCAGGTATACCTGACAGGCTTAACTGTTCAGGCGTACCTGTCAGGTGTAAATGATAGTGTATGGCCGGCCTTAAGGCTTCATCATTATTCCCTCTTTCTTTCTTCCATTTGTAATTTCTATTTCTTTGCATCAAAGGTTTAATGGTCACTCATGAATGGCAGAGGCAAGGGGCAGTGACAGTGCCCTAGTAAATAGGACATTGCCCTAGAGACCAACTTATATACACATATGATCAGCTCCCCAATTCCCCTCTACACCCAAGCTAGGACCAGGGAGGGTCAGGCAATGACTGTTGATAATATCAGCAAGTAGACCTCTAGGCTTCCCTCCAAACACCCCATCCTTAGCTCACAAGGATGGTGAGGTTTCATAAACTAAAGAAACTAACGAGCTTGAGAGGGACTCGAACCCCAGTCTGGCGATCACCAAGAAAGGAAGTTTACCCAAGGCCACCACAACCCCAATTGTAAGTCTCATTCACGATTTTTTATTACTATTTTATTACTTTTTTTATTATTTAATAATAAAAAAGACTGAAGACATAGTAAACCCCCAAAATCAGGTATACTGTGTAGAGGATTTCACCATATTGGTCATCTATCTCATTCGGAGGATCATTATAGTTCGCATAAATGCAAACCCTGAAAAGTAAAGCTCTTGGGCTCGATATAAATCTATTATACATCAGCATTTTTCTTCATTATGATACTTTAATCTTTTAACAAGACAAGACCTATGTATCTATTTATTTGTCTACCTATATATATATATATATATATATATATATATATATATATATATATATATATGTATATATATATATATATATATATATACTGTATATATAAATATTTATTATGTAGAAATATACATAAGCATGTGTATATGATGTTTACATATAAATATATATACATATATGCATAGGTATATGAATATAATCAATAGATAAATGTATATACACTATATGTATATATATATATATATATATGTATATATATATATATATATATATATATATATATATACTGTATATATAAATATTTATTATGTAGAAATATACATAAGCATGTGTATATGATGTTTACATATAAATATATATACATATATGCATAGGTATATGAATATAATCAATAGATAAATGTATATACACTATATGTGTATATATATATATATATATATATATATATATATATATATATATATATATATATTTATATATATATCTATATAAAAATTATATATATATATACATACATATATATATATATATATATATATATATATATATATATATCCCAGGCCCTGGAAGTAAGATCAATTATATGGTACTTGTAAAATCTCAATACCTTTCACATATTTGGACATAGAGTGTTTAAGTTATAGATGAGTGGAGCATACGATGAACGTGAAGTCCTTCACGAAAGGATATTATCATGAATCCAATAGAGACAGCAAATTTGTATAATAAGCATAAACAACCATTAACTTGGTGGGGCACTAAATCCGGGGACTCGATAACAGGATCCAGTCTAAGGGTTAACCTTTCTGGATACATGAGTATTTTATATAATAAGGGGAAGGAAATTACCTAATCTTATTACCATGTCCAATGACACAGGATATTAGTTCACCAAACTTTCAACTGGGCTCCACAAGGCACTAGAGGAGTTGGAAGACACAGGCCCACATGGCTGAGGACTATGATGCGTGAAGTAGATGATGAATGGGGAAGTATTGATTCACAAGCTCAAGATAGAGACGACTGGCAGAATTTAACTGAAGCCCTTTGTGTTAATAGGCGTGGGAGGACATGAAGATGATGATGATGATGATGATACATATATATATATATATATATATATATATATATATATATATATATATATATATATATATATATATATATATATATACATTATATATATATATGATAAATTTTTGCACATTTAAACGTGTTTTTCATATTTCAAATAAGCCATATATATTAATACAACAAATCGGGATCAGAGCTCCAGGCGAAATCACTCAAAGACTATAGTATCAGACCGGCCGTGATTTGACCCCTGGTCCAGGATACCTGTATGCCAGTGACCATACCACTCCGCCACGAAGAAAAATAAAAGTCAAAGACAATTCTTCTGTACATATACCTGTCAAATTCAGGTTTTCTGTACTTAGAATTGAAATCAACCCATCTTCACCATCGTAGCTAATTGGTAGGTTTGGGACTTGGCATTCGATTAATGATAAATTTTTGCACATTTAAACGTGTTTTTCATATTTCAAATAAGCCATATATATTAATACAACAAAGTCTGGATTCTCTTAACGACTTCGGGATCAGAGCCCCAGGCGAAATCACTCAAAAGACTATAGTATCAGACCGGCCGGGATTTGAACCCTGGTCCAGGATACCAGTATGCCAGTGACCATGCCACTCAGCCACGAAGAATGATAAAAGTAAAAGACAATTCTTCTGTACATATACCTGTCAAATTCAGGTTTCCTGTACTTAGAATTGAAATCAACCCATCTTCACCATCGTAGCTAATTGGTAGGTTTGGGACTTGGCATTGACTTTTATCATTCTTCGTGGCTGAGTGGCATGGTCACTGGCATACTGGTATCCTGAACCAGGGTTCAAATCCCGGCCGGTCTGATACTATAGTCTTTGAGTGATTTCGCCTGGGGCTCTGATCCCGAGGACGTTAAGAGAATCCAGACTTTAATGTATTAATATATATGGATTATTTGATATATATATATATATATATATATATATATATATATATATATATATATAAAACATATGCATACATAAGACGTATGTACATATTTGTATAAGAATGTTTACTCATTCATGTAAGTATACAGCATGAGGATGAATACGGTATAAACATAAATACATATATGTAAATACAGTAAGTACATTCTTGTTATATATATAAGTATACGTGTATCAGTGTATTGAAGGTATACATTTGTATATATACATACATACATATGTATATACTCACATGTATATACATATTCATATATGTGTGTATTTATGTATAAATATAGGTGTGTGCTTATGCCTACGTTTTGTTTCTATACATTGCATATATGTATAAGTACACGCATAGGAACGAGAAAAAAAAATCATAACTCACTTACAAAAGGAACTCTTTAAAAATGGAGTCATTTTTCCGACACGTTTGTCCAACACCTGAATATTTCAACTGACATTTGAAGACTTTCTGTCTCTTAAATTGGGATATTGGTTATTCCCATCTAGGGAGCTATATCCCGCCCACCACCCACCCGCAGTTCCGACCCCGCCCGCTTTCTTTTCCAAATAGATTTATACTTGGTCGTACTCTTACTTTTGCATATAATGGAAAATATCTATTGCTGTATCTGACTTCAAGGCGATGTCTTGGAAAGAGACAGAATCTGTGAAGATTCCAACTGTTTTCCATTATTCCCTGTGTTTTAGCACAGTAGGTATACATATACATAACCATATATACACACATAGATGTATATATATATATATATATATATATATATATATATTATATATATGTATATGTATAGGCTATATATATATATATACTTGCTTTGGTAGTACCTGATAGTTATCTACATATTTTCAACTGCTTATCATTCTTCCTATATGGACATTTCATTTTGAGGAAACTCATTTCTTTGAAAATGAAGGCCTATCTGGTTGTTTCAATAGGACTTTGGCAACACAACAAATACAATAACAACAACAACAACATTTAATTCTTAACAAATAAAAAATCAATGAAATCTTCACTGGATACTCTTTCTCTATGAAGACGACGAAACATAAGAACAGAAAACCTCCACAAAACGATGTAAACAAAAAGAATACAAATGTAAATATATAATAGAAGGCATGACACTTGTAACCGCGAGAAAGACATCTGCAAGGAATATTCTGACATGATGGTCATCTTATCCTCATGAATTGCATTATTGGCGCGCGCCTCAGCTGGAAATCATTTTCCTTTACCATTCACCAGGGCCATCAATTTCATCTCGGCACTACATTCCATTTTGGCATTTACCTTTCTCTCAGGATATCAAGAGTTCCATCACTGAGGAGAGAGAGAGAGAGAGAGAGAGAGAGAGAGAGAGAGAGAGAGAGAGAGAGAAATTAACACTTTTAACAACCTTAAAAAGTTCCTATATTTTGTACTGATGAGAGAGAGAGAGAGAGAGAGAGAGAGAGAGAGAGAGAGAGAGAGAGAGAGAGAGAGAGAGAGAGAAATTAACACTTTTAACAACCTTAAAAAGTTCCTATATTTTGTACTGATGAGAGAGAGAGAGAGAGAGAGAGAGAGAGAGAGAGAGAGAGAGAGAGAGAGAGAGAGAGAGAGAGAGAGAGAGAGAGAAATTAACACTTTTAACAACCTTAAAAAGTTCCTATATTTTGTACTGATGAGAGAGAGAGAGAGAGAGAGAGAGAGAGAGAGAGAGAGAGAGAGAGTCAAAAGCTAAACATTCATGTCTGCAACATGAATGATCATCCGTAGATTCTCGTTCCCGATTAACTATTATATATATATATATATATATATATATATATATATATATATATTAAAATAAAAAAATCGTGTAATCCCTAAAACAACAACAACAACAACAACAACGACGACAACAACAACATTACTTGACTTCCCATTTTGAATCCAAAGTGTTTGAGGAGTTGCGGCCATTTTTCAGCTTAGAAAACGCACTTTTCCATTAATAAAGTCAGCTTTTATCTACCCTGTGGTTTATTGCCTTTTCTACAGGACCATAACACGTGTCATTTTTTAAATATTACGTAAAACCAGGATTATAATATGTTCTGCAAATGTCTTATAATGATTGTAGTTTACGTTTAACACAATAGGCACAATTAACAATATGGCGTGTGCCCAGCTTGTATCAAAAGAAAGACTTTTATCTAAGGATAAACAATGAAGTTGTAGTTCAGGAATAGTTATGGGTCCTGGTAATGTGAAGTTCAGTCTATGAAGTACATATTTTTTTTTTAGATGATCGTCCTCTATTAACCTCAAACTGTTATCTTAATTATATACAGTATTATGTAGTTTCTGACACAGATTCTAATTTTGAAATATTAAGTATATACTTCTTCCCACCACCCGCCTTTTCAAGACTATTTACACTTAGAAGCTTTTTGAATCGGGTCTTTGAAAATTTATGAATTTTAGGCCTACTAAATAAAAAAAAACAAATGAATATATATATCCATGTAAAAATATATCCAAAGCAACTACATCCAGACCTATGTTGGAGGTTGCAGCAATGTTCAAATAAACTAAAAAAAAAAAAAAAAAAAATTATTTTTAATGTGCCAACAATTACAAGTAATAATTTATTTCTACTCTTGCTCACAAGTGACGCGCTTGAGAGACACCTGAATCATAAAAGGGTAAACCGCCTTCCTCAGAAATGATCTCAAGTTTATAGGGTTTTCCAGGAATATTTACGAATTTGGGAATAATTATAATTGAATACGGTACACTTACAAAACAAGTGTCGGAGCCTTTGTAGGGTGACGGCCAGATCCCGTGGAAAACGGGAATATTCTGAACGATTTTGGCGGGAGAAGCTAACTTAAAAAACCCACCTAACCTATGCTAAAAGCCGTATCCTTATCAAAGGCTAAGTGAGGCAAGGAAGGCAGCAGGATATATACAAAGTATTTGGACGAGTACTGGAAGGGTTCTAGAAGCTATGACTGGAATGACCAGGGCACTGTTGACCTAATCCTCCCTCACGAGAGAGAGAGAGAGAGAGAGAGAGAGAGAGAGAGAGAGAGAGAGAAGAGAGAGAGAGAGAGAGAGAGAGAGAGAGAGAGAGAATTCGTAAGGATAAGGAGATAAGATAAGAATAATATGGCTACTTAATCACTGGCATTAATATTCTTCAACTATCAGGCTTCTATGGCCTTTTATAGAGGTTCGTGAAGCATAAAGGTATTTTCCCGAATGGATTAGTCCCTACGCAACATTTTGTAGGTAAAGAAATGTTCTTATGACAAAATGAAGTATTTGATAGGTGTAGGTAAACACACACACACACACACA
>NC_090748.1:83526175-83533675 GCF_036898095.1 Palaemon carinicauda | reverse complement strand
CCTCCAGATTTCCCCCTTCATGTGTATGAGGGAAAGAGTAGTTGAAACACACTGTGACGACTTACTAATTTATTTTTCCATCATAAAAATATACTGATAAACAAATATTTACAGAGTAAAATGGATAGAGTGGTTAGTAACAACTAACCGCATAGCCATAGAGCTATGTGGTTAGTTGTTACTAACCGCTCTATCCATTTTACTCTGTAACTATTTGTTTATCAGTATATGGAGAGCGGCTAGTAGCAAAATGAAAAGACTTTTGTTTATTCTTCTACTTCAAAATTGAATTAGTGAGAAGGTTGAGGCTGCTTCTTGTGCACCAGTGTATCAATATCAGGGCTCGTTTTGGCATCTGATATTTTCTTAGTTAGTAGGTAGTGTAATTATTTCCCCCCTGGTAGCTTCAAATTTTCCCCCAGGGGGAAATTTCCCCCAGGTTGGGAACCACTGCATTAGCCTCTTAGCTCGTGATCATTAGATTAATGTCCGGATGTGAATGGCAATCCATTTGTATTCGCACTCCTGGTGGTCCGGTTGAGGATATACCGGTGTGCGATTTATTAGATAAATAACAACAACAACAACAACAACAACAAATGCAGCTGTTTCTATTTCGCTGCAGGACAAAAACCTCAAACGTATCTTCATGCCTGTCTGAGGGTCGGCCTTTTCTCATCACAACGCTGGCCAGTGCGGATTGGTGATGTTGGGAGACTTTTGTCTGATCGCTCACAGCGAGCCAACCTAGTATGGGTGTCCCTGACTAGTACAGCTTTGCTGATCATGTCGATGGGTAAACTTTTACACCACGGTAAGGTATCCCCACTCAGGAGTAAATACACATGATCTAGAGTCTAGACGTTTTATTCCGGCTGTTACCAAGTTGTGGAATGATCTTCCTAATCGGGTAGTTGAATCAGTAGAACTTCAAAAGTTCAAAGTTGGAGCAAATGTATTTATGTTGACCAGGCTGACGTGAGTCTTTTTATTGTTTATTTATGACATATCTGTTTTTGACGTTGTTAATAGTTTATACAGGACATATCTGTTTTGACGCTGTTACTGTTTTTAGAATGATATATTGTTAATTTATTCTCATCATTTATTTATTTCCTTATTTCCTTTCCTCACATGGCTATTTTTCCCTGTTGGAGCCCTTGGTCTTGTAGCATCTTGCATTTCCAATTAGGGTTGTAGCTTGGCTGGTAATAATAATAATAATAATAATAATAATAATAATAATCTGAAAAATGAGACGTACTGCTATTTCGTACAAACAAAACTTAAAATAAGGAACAAACCATCACGGTTATAAAATAAGCTACTAAGGCCAGTACACACAAAGCAAGAGACTGAACTGACATTGTGTATACAGTAAAAAGAGACAAAGGTACTTGCTGCCCTTTGAGAAACGCAACTTGTGGTGTGGACTCGGAATATATGCACTTACGCTTGCTATCTTCACAGAATAATAATAATAATAATAATAATAGGGAAGTGGGGAATATGGGGAAAGGAAGAGTACCCCTGGATACAATCCAATTTATAGCTCAAAGGCAGGTACTCGGGATGGGAAAGATTAAGGAAACAGGGAGAAAGAGAAGTACAGGAGAAGAATAAAAGAGAGGGGCAGACCCTCTTGCGATATTAAGGAACTGGCATTATTAACTTCACAGAAAAACAACGAAGAAAGAATTAATAGCATTGAGCAACGTGGGGATAGGTGTTTCAATCGTTCATTGTTGCTCAAAGTCAATGGCCCCTGACACTTACGTTGATGAACTTATTGTACTCCCTTGTCGACTGACTGACAAAAGAAAAAATAAAAGAGAAATACAATAAATGAAAGTTCTAAAAGTTGACTATTGAATTACTTTTAGATTGGTTTACCTTAATATAAAATGTGGGCCCTTGCGTTGGCAGCCCGTAGATTTTTTTTTTATTTCTTAATTTTGTATTTTTTGACGAACCATTGCTAAGTATTAAACTGTATTATATGGACAGAAACAGATAGGTAGATATCACTCTACAGTATAAATTGGCTGGTAGATATCCCACTATAGTCGAAAATGGCTGATAGATATCACGCTATTGTAGAAACTGGCTGGTAAATAAAACACTATAGTAGAAAATGGCTGGTAGATATCACGCTATAGAGGAAAAGGGCTGGTAGATATCACGCTATAGTAGAAAATTAATGGTAGATATCACGCTATAGTAGAAAATTAATGGTAGATATCACACCATAGTAGAAAATTAATGGTAGATATCACGCCATAGTAGAAAATAAATGGTAGATCTCACGCTATAGTAGAAAATAAATGGTAGATCTCACACTATAGTAGAAAATAAATGGTAGATATCACGCCATAGTAGAAAATAAATGGTAGATCTCACGCTATAGTAGAAAATAAATGGTAGATCTCACACTATAGTAGAAAATAAATGGTAGATCTCACACTATAGTAGAAAATAAATGGTAGATCTCACGCTATAGTAGAAAATAAATGGTAGATCTCACACTATAGTAGAAAATAAATGGTAGATCTCACGCTATAGTAGAAAATGGCTGGTAGATATCACGCTATAGACTAGAGGAAAAGGGTTGGTAGATATCACGCTATAGTAGAAAATTAATGGTAGATATCACGCCATAGTAGAAAATTAATGGTAGATATCACGCCATAGTAGAAAATTAATGGTAGATATCACGCCATAGTAGAAAATAAATGGTAGATATCACGCCATAGTAGAAAATGAATGGTAGATCTCACGCCATAGTAGAAAATAAATGGTAGATATCACGCCATAGTAGAAAATAAATGGTAGATCTCACGCTATAGTAGAAAATAAATGGTAGATCTCACACTATAGTAGAAAATAAATGGTAGATATCACGCCATAGTAGAAAATAAATGGTAGATCTCACGCTATAGTAGAAAATAAATGGTAGATCTCACACTATAGTAGAAAATAAATGGTAGATCTCACACTATAGTAGAAAATAAATGGTAGATCTCACGCTATAGTAGAAAATAAATGGTAGATCTCACACTATAGTAGAAAATAAATGGTAGCTCTCACGCTATAGTAGAAAATGGCTGGTAGATATCACGCTATAGTAGAAAATGTCTGATAGATATCACGCTATAGTAGAAAGTGGCTGGTAGATATCACGCTATAGTAGAAAATGTCTGATAGACATCACGCTATAGTAGAAAGTGGCTGGTAGATATCACGTTATAGTAGAAAATGTCTGGTATATATCACGCTATAGTAGAAAATGGATAGTAAATATCACGCTACAGTAGAAAATGGCTGCTAGATAAAACGCTATAGTACAGGTAGAAAATGTCTGGTAGATGTAACACTATAGTAGAAAATGGCTGGTAGATATAATGCTATAGTAGAAAATGACTGGTAGATATAACGCTATAGTATAAAATGACTGGTAGATATAATGCTATAGTAGAAAATGACTGGTAGATATCACGCTACAGTATAAAATGGCTGGTAGATATCACGCTATAGTAGCACCATTGTATCTATATAGATACACCGTTAGAAAAGCCAGGAGTTGGACGCTAGCAACTTGAAGCATGCCGTTCGTTTCCCGTAGACTTTATACCACAGGTAAATAAATTGTTTATTTATCTAAATATTTATTCATTAGTGAATTTATTCAATGTTAAAGTGACACGGACAAGATCGATTACTATGGAAGTGTCCCTTAACTCATCCTACCTGAAGACGAACTCGCCTCTTACAAAAGGACAGTTTATATATATCTCGGGACAGAAAGGGAAATTAAAGTGTTAGTATTATTATTATTATTATTATTATTATTACTATTATTATTAGCCAAGCTACAACCCTAGTTGGAATAGCAAGATGCTATAAGCCCAAGGACTCCAACGGGGAAAAATAGCACAGTGAGGAAAAGAAATAAGGAAATGATTAAACGATATAATTACTGAAAAATGAAAAGAAAAATACTTTGAAAAATATTAAAACATTAAATCATGGAGGTGTATAATATCTTCGGGGATTTTGGATTAAGGCGGATAAATACAACGACTCTGAGACCGGAATGAAATTTATATTCCTACAAAGGATTGAGTTGGAGTCCAAGGTCTATATACGGAGTCCTTAGTTGAGACAATCACTCGACAGATTGATACAATATACAATATGTAAAACGATGTCGTAACGACTAAGGTTATAGACTCCTGTTTGAGTGGATACCTTCCATTCAAATGTGCTAAGAGGAGTGTAATAAGAGTTTTAATTTCATAACTAACAATAATCACCATTAAGTTCTTAGCTTTCATGTTTAATCCAATATGTGATATTCATTTTCCTATATCTAAAATGCAAGTTACACATTATCCTTTACACATATTCATTTTCTATTTCGTTGGATTTCTTGTTTCACTACGTTGCCTTTTACGTTAGAACAAAAAAAATATAATAATGACCAACTCTTAATGTAAACGTGAAAAGGAAAAATAAAAACTAATAACAATAATACTCAATGTTAAGTAATCAAATTTTAGTTTTACATAATAATGCAAGTCAAGTTTATAGCGCTGAATAGCGATTTTCAGAGGTAGCAAACTGATTTCTCTAGACTGTAATTGCATTTTATGTGATCCTTTGTAACTGAAACTTTTAGTTGTATAAAAATTCATTCGTGGATTTCGAGTCGCAAAGCCCAGCTCTGGGACCGGGGGTTCCATTCTATAGCGATGGAAATTTAAAAATCTAGATGATACGCATTTCACTACTTATTCGTATACAAAAAGGCAATTAAACCATATTCATCCGTATTATTATTATTATTATTATTATTATTATTATTAACCAATCTGCAACCTTAGTTGGAAAAACAAGATCCTATAAGCCCAAGGGCTTCAACAAGGAAAAATAGCCCAGTGAGACAGGAAATAAGGAAACACACAAACTATATGAGAAGTAATGAATGGAAATAAAATATTTCAAAAACAGTAACAGCATTAAAACATATATTTGATAAATAAACTATAAAAAGACTTATGTCAGCCTGTTCAACATAAAAACATTTGCTCCTACTTTGAACTTTTGAAGTTCTACCGATTCAACTACCCGATCAGGAAGATCATTCCATAACTTGGTCATAGTTGGAATAAAAGCTTTTAGAATACTGTGTAGTATTAAGCCTCATGATGGAGAAGGCATGACTATTCGAAAAAACTGCATACCTAGTATTCCGGACGGGATGGCACTTTCCAGGAAGATCGAGTGTAAAAGATGGTCAGAATTATGAAAAATCTTATGCAAGCAACATACATAATGAACTAATTGAACGACGGTGCCAGACATTATTATCTAGGTACGGAATAAGAAATTTAACAGACCTTAAGTTCCTGCCCAATCAATTAAAAGGAGAATCAGCAGCTGAAAACCAGACAGGAGAACATTACTCGAAACAAGGTAGAATGAAAGAATTTAAACACTTCTTCATAATAGATTGATCACCAAAACTCTTGGAAGCCTTTCTCAATAAGCCATTTCTTGTGCAACTGAAGAAGAGACAGACCTTATGTGTTTCTCAAAGTAAATTTTCTATCGAGAATCCATAACTAGGACACGCCAGATAACGAGACCACAAACAAAGAAACTAGCAAATGCAGCCGTTTATAGTGCACTGCAGAAGAAAGGCCATGGTTATGTTTGAGGTTTGGTCATTTTCACCAACACGCTGGCCACCGCGGTTTGGTAATGGTGGGAGACTTTAGTCAGATCGCCGACAGCAAACCAACCTAGTATGATGGTCCTCGCTAGTGCAGCTTTGATGATCATAACTTCAGTAACATATAAGTATCACATGTTAATGTAAAACAATCTAAAATTATCAGAACACAAACCACAAAGTATTCCTTTAATCAAATTGCTCCTTTGTTACCACAGCATAAAAAGATATAAAACGAAAGAAAAAAGGGGAAATGGATCTCACTCTTTTTGCATCTTCCAAAAACTGACTCTCGCAGGCATTTATGGAAAAGTTCCTATACTAAACACTACGCAGGTTCTTCCTAAGCCGGTTTCTCCAATCCCCCAAAGTTAGTTACTCAAGTTCTTCCTTCTACTTTATCTTGAGTTTAATCGAAAGTGCTTCATCCACACCATTCCCCTTTTCAAGAGTCGACAGACTCCATACTCTCACGTAGCCTTTTCGTTCTCCCTTAAATGGCCTTCTTCAATCTCCACTCAAGTCACAGTCACTTAACTGAGGACGAATCTGATCTTAGACGGATCTTCATTTCCACAGTCTCATGCAGATCTTCATTTCCACAGTCTCATGCAGATGCAATATCAACAGAGGGAATATTTGCTACGATTCGACTCTCAATCTTGTATCTTCATCCTATTACTGTAATTACCTACGCCAACGAAGTTGGAAGGAGGTTATGTTTTACCACATGTTTGTGTGTGTGTGTGTGTGTGTGTTTGTGAATAGCTTCCCGGCTACAGTTTTAATCCTAGACTAATGAACCTTGGAGGGATTAACTGTTATGTAAAAAGTTGGAAATGATTCAATTTTGAAAAGCTAAAGTCAAACTTCAAGGTCACAGTCAAGCAAAATGTCAAATTCACGTAATCAGCCATAAATTTGGACTTCGTTGTCACAGAGACTTCAAACTTGGTTCAAATTTGAGTTTATGAAAATCCCCACCAATTAATACATGTTAAGGTCAAAGGTCAAGGTCAAACAAAAGGTTAAGAAATAAGATGCCACGGCGGAGGTCTGCCCTTTATAGAGTTCCCCTCTAGTTGCTTATACGTCCACATTATTAATAAGGCCATGTAACCGATTACATCAAAATTACAGTAGATGTTCAGAAATGTCATTAAAACTTGAAATATACATACGATAATGACAATAACAGCTTGAAGTTTTTAGTTATCTTTTCATTAATACATATTTTCATAAAACAAACAAAGGTGATTCGCCATTCAACGGCATTGCACGACTGAGGTAAATCAAATTCCTTAGGGTTGTGGTGGCAGATTGGAAACGTCCCTTCCTGGCGATCTCCTGGACTGAGTTCGAGTCACGCTCAAGCTCAATAGTTTCTTGTAGTGTCGGTAACCTCACCATCCTTGTGAGCTAAAGATGGGGGAGTTTGGAAGAGTCTATATGTCTACCTGCTGGGCCATCAGAGGCCATTGCCTGGCCCTCCCTAGTCCTAGCTTGTGAGGCACTGATCATATGTATACATGGTCGGTATCTAGGGCATTGTACTACTAGCTAAGGCATTGTCAATGTCCCTTACCTCTGCCCTTCACGAGAGACCTTTAAACCATTCTTTTTATCAAATCCTTCAATACCCCATAAATTAATAGTTTTTTCGCCCGCTGCAGAAACGTTACTTTAGATAACGATCTCAACTATTGTTCATACATTAATTTCAGTTATTCTCTCGTGGTTTTGATTTGAATTTAATGTAAAAATTC
>NC_090748.1:83516175-83518675 GCF_036898095.1 Palaemon carinicauda | reverse complement strand
ACAACGATGTCTAAACTTATGCTTGATAACCTGAATTGGACATTTTACTTGACCGTGACCTAGACCTTGACCTTCCAAAATTTAATAATTTTCAGCTTTTTACATAACAGTTAAGCCCTGCAAGTTTCATTACTCTGCGATTAAAATTGTGGTCAGGAAGCTGTTTACACACAAACACACACTCTCTCTCTCTCTCTCTCTCTCTCTCTCTCTCTCCTCTCTCTCTCTCTCTCTCTCTCTCTCTCTCTCTCTCTCTCTCTCTCTCTCTCAAAAGAAAAAAAATACTAATTTTATTCAAATTATATGTAATTTTTGAGGAACTAGAACAAGTTGTATGTGTTTTTCCATGCATATAACAAAAACACATAAACAGGGACGAAAACATAACCTCTTTCCAACTTCGTTGGCGGAAGTAAATATGTTTTTATGGATACTGTCACACTCATTGCACCTGGCAACTGACGCGACTAACACGATAAATCCATCGGATTCAATTTTCGGCCGGCCGATTTTCGGGCCGAAAAGTTTTTTGAAAATTTTTTTCGAAGATTTCGGCCGATTTTCGGGCCGAAAAATTTTTCGAAAATTTCGGCCGAAATTCGAGTAAAAAAATTTTCCAAAAATTTCGGTCGATTTTCGGGCCGAAAATTTTTTCGAAAATTTCGGCCGATTTTCGGGTATTGCAATGCAACGGGGAATGAGGCTTTTTATCCATCATGTTAATCAAACATTCACGGGAATTCCATCAATTTCAATGGACTTTTCTATTCTATTCTATTCAACTCTCTTTCGTTACCTAATTTACCTTTTTATTTCTGTTTGAAGATTTTAAATTGGTATATCTATTTACGAATAAGTTCATATGGTTACGTTTAGTAAATTCAAACGTACAGATAGATGGCTTCCAGTAATTATACGCACATAAAAGCGAGAGAGAGAGAGAGAGAGAGAGAGAGAGAGAGAGAGAGAGAGAGAGCGAGAGAGAGAGAGAGAGAGAGAGAGAGAGAGAGAGAGAGAGAGAGAGAGAGAGAGAGAGAGAGAGAGAGAGTTTTAAAGTGACAACTATCAGTATGAGAATGAAATAAACGAATAAGCCATTTAAATGTAAAGAGAGAGAGAGAGAGAGAGAGAGAGAGAGAGAGAGAGAGAGAGAGAGAGAGAGAGAGAGAGAGAGAGTTTTAAAGTGACAACTATCAGTATGAGAATGAAATAAACGAATAAGCCATTTAAATGTAAAGAGAGAGAGAGAGAGAGAGAGAGAGAGAGAGAGAGAGAGAGAGAGAGAGAGAGAGAGAGAGAGAGAGAGAGAGAGTTTTAAAGTGACAACTATCAGTATGAGAATGAAATAAACGAATAAGCCATTTACATGTAAAGAGAGAGAGAGAGAGAGAGAGAGAGAGAGAGAGAGAGAGAGAGAGAGAGAGAGAGAGAGAGAGAGTTTTGATGTGACCACTATCAATATGAGAATGAAAATAGACGAATCAAAACTAGCGAGGGTAGCATAGGAAGACAGCTTGAGAGAGAGAGAGAGAGAGAGAGAGAGAGAGAGAGAGAGAGAGAGAGAGAGAGAGATTAGGAATTTTAAAGGCAATTTAAAGAGAAAATAGTGGCACTAACATCATTCTGCCACACATAAACCTGAATAAAAAAAATATATAGATATAGTCTTTAACGACTGGATTTGAAAGTTGAGTAACCTGCTTGACTATCTTAAATTTGATTTCCATCAATTTGAAAACAGACGTTAATTGCCCCTTGCATTCCAGCAGGTGTCCTGACTGCTGGACGTGTGTATGTGCGAGCATTTCCCCTTCCTGCTTAACCCCCCCCCCCCCTCTTAATTCAGCCACCCACAACAACTACCCCCCCCTCCCCTCCTCCGGGCATATCAATATCTTCACAGACTTGTGTTAATCATTGGTTTCTCCGTCGTATTTATGACCGAACCATTTGATTCGTGTGCGTGTGTGTGTGTGTGTGTCAGACTCCAATCGAAAGTACTCTCTTATATAACCTAAAGATTACCTTTAAAAAATTAAAATATAAATTTTTCATAAAATTATAAAGAAGAAAATATAAAATGGATATATATTAGAGATAAAGTATTAAAGGTAGATATACAGTGTAAACATAAAACTATCAAATAATTTTCATGTTATAAGAAAACAAATCTTGGCATAGATTAACATAAATCTGTAGAAGTTTACTTGATAACCTGAAGTATAGTGGTAGCTTACTAATTTCTCGTATATATATATATATATATATATATATATGTGTGTGTGTGTGTGTGTATGTACAGTATATGTATATATATACATATCTATGTATGTACAGTATATATATGTATGTATATATACACACATATATATGTATAAGTATAATTACTTAGATGAACAAAGTAGATCGTGCATGAAAATATAACGAAAATAATACACAATGGCTGTAATATTAAAGATAAAATATTATACCATATATTATACGATACATAAACAATGTA
>NC_090748.1:83489706-83515675 GCF_036898095.1 Palaemon carinicauda | reverse complement strand
AAAGGCCAAAATAAAATCTCTTTCGCCAATTTAAGACCTTCGTAAGAAAATATCTGGTTATTCCAAATATCTAGTGTTTCAATTGATTAATTATCCGCGAGAAAATTAAGAAAATAAACCTGGGAAGTGACTTCTAACCTTTTCCCATAATTTTTTTCACAACACTAGTTAAAAGACAAGACCACCTCCGACCGTGTCTATGGCGGACTGAATTTTCTACAGCTGTCAGAAACATCCGTAGACAGGCCCTAAAATATCCCTAGGACAGAAGTATTTTCTTCTAGTATTTTCTAATTCTTTGCTTTCTTTATAATGCAATAAATATATTGCTGTTTCTTTTATAATTGTAATATATTCTATATTTACTTTTATGAAACCACTAACACTAAGATCTAGATTTTTATCAAGACGACGAGCTTACTTCTGTTTTGATTTTAATATTTGCTCTGAAATATATATATTAATGTAATCATAATGATATTGGGTGTCATATACAAGCAATACTTAGCAAAACTCAAGCAATTTAAGTCTTGAAGACTAAATTTTCACATTGCTGATTTTAGGCCACGTTCAGAAACTAAATATCTCACCTATGTAGAAAAATATCTCTAAATCATTAGGAGCATTGGTGATTTTTATATGGTAAAATTAAATTTCATTAACAATTTTCAGCTATACGGGAGTTAATCAGATATCCCTATTTTGAGCCTCAAGTTCTCCAAAAGCTAAAATGTCCCTATTTGGGGGACAAATCCCTAGAATTGGTAGAGAAAGTGAAAGATTTGCTTCAGCTAATCAAAGACTTCCACTATACTCTTCGTTTCTATGGTTCTCTTCATTAGATAGAAAAATCAAATTTATGATAGGATATATATTGGTAATTCTCAGATACACAAATTAAATAATAATAAATAGAGATAAATATAAACACCATTTAGTATTAAATAGCTATTCACGCCTGAAACGTATACGCAAGCTGTTTTATGTTACCAAAATTTTTCATCTTGAACGTACCCACTTGGTCCTTTACTATATTTTAGAAAATTAAAACAATCGGATTTTTCTGAACACATTTTTTTTTAGGGAACCCATAGCATTTTAACAGCCATTCATACCTGATTTAAAAATTCATCTTAATCATGTATTTTACCATATTTTATGAATTGATATTAATAATTTCAAGAAGAAACTGAAGACTTTCTCTTTTCTGAGTGTGATAATGTGGACTTGACAATTAACATAGAATACTCTAAATACCTCAGAATGTATACGACAAACTGATCTAGTAGCTCATGTAGGGCTCAGGGTTTCCTTACTTGATATGACCAGGAAAACAGCCCTCAAAGTAAAATAAAGTAAAGTAATAATGGTAGGAATACTATCTTACTTATGTACACTGACGCAAAGAGCCTCGGTTAGATGTCATCAGTCGTGTCTATCTTGAGCTTTGAAATCAATATTTCTCCATCCATCATCTCCTACTTCACGCTTCGTAGTCCTCAGCCATGTAGGCCTGGGGTTTCCAAAGAACTCTTATAGCGCCTTGTGGAACCCAGTTGAAAGTTTGGTGAACTAATCTCTCATGGGAAGTGCGAAAAGCATGCTCAAACCATCTCCATCTACCCCTCACCATGATCTCATCTACATATGGGACTAGAGTAATTTCTTATAGTTTCATTTCTAATCCTGTCCTGCCATTTAACTTCCAATATTCTTCTGAGGGCTTTACTCTCAAATCTACTAAACCTGTTGGGTTTGTTTCATTGTCATTGTTTATACTAATCTATAAACATTATACTAGCTGTAGCACTCATACTATGGCGTAAAACCATAACGGTTTAGTGTTAGTAGGTATATACCTGAAATAATAATAAAAGACTACTTTATCACAAGGGATATGATCCGAGTTGAATGCCTCTTCAGTAGCATGACTTTAATTACTGGTAAGAAATTAGATTTACTCTCTTGTCATTCCACAACAAACTAAAGGGGCACTCAGTAGAATGCAGATCTCCGCCATGGAAGCTTATTTCTAGAACTTTTGCTCGATCTTGACCTTGACCTTTGACCTTAACATTTATTAGTTGGCGTGGATTTTCACACACTCAAATATGAACCAAGTCTGAAGTCTCTGTGACAACGATGTCCAAACTTATGGCTGATTACGTAAAGAGAATTGGACGTTTTACTTGACTGTGACTTTGGAGATGAACAATATTTATTGTTGAGACACACATTTACCAATCGTCTTTTCATACCATAATACTAAATTGATTAGAATTATTAGCGTACTGCAAACAAAACTGATATTACTCTCAATAAAATACTGTCATTAAAAAACAAACTAAATATCGACAAAACAATAATCTATTTTGAAAGAAAACAGCAGGATATTCGCATCTGTGTCAACCAAAGCAGAACCACATTTACGAGAACTTCAAGAAAAATTAGTTTGAAATACCCTTCTTCTTTACAGAAGCACTAGATAAATACCACGTCCTCCTACCGAGGTATCTACGTGTTTACCGATTCTTTTGTAGCTATCAATACTACACTATGTTTCAACCAGTCAGAGGCCTCAACCAAACCCGGTGTCTTTACCAGTTTTCAGTCAGTAATTTAGCTAGTATTTTAGCGGGAAGCTTAGTAAACCCTTCTAAGATTGACTGGTTGGACTAAATAGTTTTTTAAAAGACGTTAGTGTAACGATTATTCATTATCTAATAGAGTTAGAGGCATAAAAAAGTGCCGGAGTCATATTTACATTAGTTTATGCCTGTGTAATAACAGAAAATGTTTCAGCTTTTATTAAGAGAAAACGTTTTTATGGGTATCTACAATTATTTATTTGCCTTGTAAACATTTCAAAATTTCTTATTTTGTGGATACAGAAGCAAATTTCATGGAATAGAGACTAGAAATATATCAAAATATGTTCATAAAGCAGTAAAGGATATATGATAGATGATTAATGGATAATGGATCTTTAACATTAAAATCGAGCGTAATTTCACAAAGGATCTTTGAATAAATTCTAAATGAAGTCGCATCGAGACGTTCCAGAGATGTTAAACGGATATTGAAACGAATTTAAGTGGGTGTATTTTTATAGACGACTATAAAATAGCATAGATTATTTGATTTTCAATTCTATTCAGGTAACCACAGTCATTCATATTGATAAATCTTGAAGAAAATTAACGATTGTAACAATTATCAATGTTTCATACATTTCTTTTTTCTCTCGCAAAGGTTGGATTCCAAAAGATTCAGCTCTTAGGGTCTATCTGGTGAAATAGCCATTCAGTTACAGTATCAAGCAAAACTGTTAAGCTGGACGGGAAGATCGAAGTAAGTTTGGAAATCGGCAAAGTAGATGATTATAAATTGTGCCTCAACGGGGCCAGATACTCACATCACTACCACCTCTTGCTGGAGTGAGAGCATTGCCTTTGTCACCAGAATACCTTGATTTTAACTAATTTAAAGAACTAAACAGGATCTTTACATTTCCTTTATCATGTCTACTTTCAGGATATAAAGTGCGAAACTGTTCATTATATCACACGACACTGTCCAATTGCAAACTAGTAACTTAGAGCCTTTTAAAGTTTATAATATCAAAACTGATCAGATAAATCGTTCATACTAGAAAAACGATAGCTTTGATTAATTTCACATTATTGTAGCTTAATTTATCTTAATACAAGATTACCCTCAGATCTGAACACAACCAAGTAGTGTTGTGAAAGCTGGTTTACGTAGTGTCCATACAGTTCAGCAGTGCCTGCAGACAAATAATTTGCCCGTAAACGTACACATTTGGTGGTCAAAACCATGAATTGTCAGCGTTATCAGTTAAAAGAAATAAACAATGACTTGTTTAGCGACGCTGCAAGACACAAGAGCAACCCTTAAGCTTGCTACTTATCGGACAAATGAGCCTGAACTAATTTGTTAGAACAGTATTTTTATCTTATTATCTTGCATAAGGACTTGCTACTTATGAAGGACATTTGTCCAGCACAGCAACATGGCTCGTAGGAGACGCATGAAAACAGCCCATTATTATTGCTATGTGAACCAAGATGAAGAGGAAGATATAATGTGAGCAAAGGATTCAAAGAATAGGATGCTTAGGAAGTCATGTGACAAAAGGACCGGAGTTTACACATGGGCCAGAAGTAGATGTACTGTAATGGGAATAAATTACATGATGATTTTAATAAAACTAGATACCTCATGATCAGATAATCGTTCAGCACCTGGCATGTCCTCATTGCTGTCATAGTTCGAAATAAATGACCATAATGCGTCGTCACCAGTTAAAAAATGACTATGCCTGGAAGCACCATACTTGGTGTGCACATTAATATTAGTTTCCTGATCCTGATCTTTTTATAATTATTTTGCGCATACCTTGTTCCTGATTTTACACAAGAGTTAATGTATGTTTTAACCTCCACTCTGTTCACGTTCACACTAATTTGCTCATTAATATGTCTAATTGTTGCAGTACATGCATCATGGTCTCTCGACACGAATTTTCATAAAACAAATGCTTGTCGTCGTTGAAACTATGATCAAGCTTTCGAGCACAAGATTCCTCCGACAGGAAAACTGTTGATAGTGGGACACGAGAAGCGACAGGTCACGTGTACTGCCTTGCTATATCATTCCAAGATTCGGATTGCCTGGCCCTCATAGCCAGGCACAGCCTCTATCACTTTGCAGCCAGTAGATCATTTCAAAAGTCTCCCAGCAACTATATACCATGACTCCTCCCCAACCCTGACGAGCTACAAGTCAATCATATATACTTCGAAAACATTATGAGAAACCTAATTGATGGTCGCACTTTCTCTAATTATGACGCCACACCAAGCCGTTTTTGTATAGTTGGGCCTTGAGGCAATAAGTCAAATATGCCAGGCGCTAGTACCTTACCTCCAGTTCATTACGGAGGCTACTGTACAAACCGTGTGTCACACGATCGTACATAAATTATTTTGTTTATATTATACTTGTACCTGCGCTCTTCCCTCGCACTAAAAAGAACCTGAATAATCATGTCTCCAGTTTTCCTCTGTAACATTGTCATTTCCTCGAACATGTATTTTCCTGTTGCCTTGAGGTTTTGTATATAAAGGAGTGTTCTTTAATATAGTACTCAGTTGATTGCATCCTGCCTTTGAGTTCACAACCCACTATCGGCCCGTCACATTGGTGACCCCGGAAGTCGACTCGCTCCCACCGCCTTCCACCCCCACCCCCTCGCCCCTCCATTGTTGGTACTATGGCGAACTCTACGGCAGTTGGTACTGCAGCCGCTCCATTCAAACTTTCATTGTTTGCCAGCGGAGAGGCGTTTGCTTAGTTTCAGCGCTCAGTAGTCCAGTTTCGCGTCAGGGGCGTGACTCGCTCAACCACCAAAGCAGATTATGTTCTCGCGGCGATACCCGAGGACACCTTCCCAGAAATATCCGACTGGCTTTGTGAACAAGGAGACACCCCAATAGCGTATGACGCCCTCAAAACATACCTTCTGCAGCAGTACTCGCCGTCGCCAGCCGCCCGTATAGCAAAGCTTTTTCAGCTCTCACAACAACCATTGGGGGACCAAAGGGCTTCGCTTGCCCTCAGGGAAATGATCAGTATCGCTCGCCATCAACCTGCAGCAGACGGCTCTCCTCGTGAGGTGAACCTACTTCGTGCCCTTTGGATACGCCGTTTACCCGGACCTATACACGCTGCCATACCCGATGTCGATAGTTTACCCATAAAGGATTTGATGACCAAAGCCGACACCCTTATGAACAGCCACTTCAAGACCTCCATCAACGCCTCCACCCCTGACGACGAGGATGCCTAATCAACACCAACCAAAGCTGACATGAATGCCGTAGTACATACACGCCTACCCCGTGACGTGCCAAAGCAGCGACAAAGCCGCCCACCACCCACCAATCGCTCGCGCCCCAATGAACGACTTCTACAGCCACTTACTACCTCCCGTCCGCAGCAGTTTTGCTACTACCACTTCAGATTCGGGGCAACCGCGAAGAAATGTGCCAAGGATTGTCAGTGGTCAAAAAACGTGTAAATAGGCCATCGCTCGTGGCGGTGGCCTCCCATGTTTCTAATCTTTTCTTTTTACAGGATGCAGGAACGGGCATGCGATTTTTGGTAGACACGGGTGCTTGTCGTTCTCTTTTGCCAAGGAAACTCTTCAAGGCACGACGTTGTCTGTCTACATCTGCCAACGTCCGCTTGGTAGCTGCCAACGGATTTGCGATACCCACCTACGGTTACGAGAACCTCACATTATCGTTCGGAAACGGTAAATTCAATTGGAAGTTTCTCGTTGCTGACGTCACAAAAACCTCTCACCGTTTTCTGCCAGCCATTGCCGCCACTCTTGCTCCCCTCTACGCCTCCCTCAAGGGCAAGCCAAAAGACCTGAAGTGGGGTCCCCTTCAAGAAGCAGTCTTCTGCAATGCAAAGAAGGCCCTATCAACTGCTGCGGCTCTCACTTTTCCTATCCCACACGCCCCTCTCGTTCTCTTCACCGATGCCAGCGACGTCGCTATTGGTGCAGTACTCGAGCAGGTGGTCAACGGCTCTCCCCGCCCATTGGCCTTCTTCAGCAGAAAACTGTCCAAGGCAGAATCGGTTTATTCTACCTTCGATCGAGAATTGCTGGCGGTGCACTTGGCTGTGCGTCACTTTCGCCATTTCTTAGAAGGTACGCCCTTCGTCATTCGCACAGACCACATGCCTCTGGCGCACGCCTTCACTCGACAGTCTGACGCCTGGTCCGCCTGTCAACGCCGACATCTCTCCGCCGTGGCTGAATACAATTGCACCCTCCAATACGTCCCTGGGAAAATGAATCCCGTTGCCGATGCCCTGTCAAGAAACACATTGGTTGCCATTCAACTGGGATTGGATTACAACGCCCTGGCTGAAGCCCAACGACAGGATCCAGAGTATCAAGCATGTAGGACATCCTGCATGTCCCTCCGTTGGGAAGACTTTCCCCTCGAAGACTCCAACACCACCCTCCTCTGTGACGTCAGTACTGGTAGACTGCGACCTTGGATTCCTGCTCCCATGCGCCGACAGGTGTTTGATTTCATTCACGGCCTTTCACATCCCTCGTGCCGTTCTACTGCACAGCTGCTGAAGGCAAAGTTCATTTGGCACGGCATTTCTAAGGATGCTAAGGATTGGGTCTGCTGGGATCTGCCATAATTGTTATTTTGTCGATAGGAAAACTCATGAATAGGGTTTGCCCAATATTCATGGTCAAAAGTGGATAAAATTCAAGATAGCAAGAAGGAAAAATGAATGGTTAATGCATTTAGCTAAAATGAGAGTAGCACTTATTTACCTATTTTTATACTTTCAGATAAGCGACAATAGAAAGTAGACTGAGGTGGTATGGCCATGTCATGAGAAGAGATGAACAGTATATTGGGAGGAGAGTGATGAAAATGGAGGTACAGGGAACGAGAAGGAGAGGGAGACCAAAGCAAAGGTGGGCAAACTGTATCAACGATGACCTTCGATCAAAGAGATTAACCGGTGATGAAGTGTGGGGCAGAGGTAGATGGAGAAAGCTGTCAGAAACATCGACCCCACATAAAAGTGGGACAAGATGTAGACAAAGAAGAAGCAGCAGCAGCGACAACAGCTTTACATCTTCTCTGGACTCTGTTCCATTAGGAGCTAGTACAATTAACGAAAAAGTCCTCCAGGACAGGTGGAGGCTCAAGTTTAGGAGTTAGTGAAGTGCGATTGGCAGAACCCCTAGAGTTTAGCTCTGGGCTAACTCGGCCATCTCTGTCACCTTCCATGTCCCTTACTCATCCCACTTTCAAATGGGTACCTTTTCTCTCTCTAATATGACAGTGGAGGTCCTGTAGAGAGTAGGGTTCCCCTGCTATATAGGACCGGAAAAACAGCCGTCAAAGTACGTAATATACAGGCTGCCAACGCAAGGTTCCCTGTCCCACCTATGTGGGGCGATCTCCACCTACCTTACCAAACAACAGCAGCTACTGAATAGTTAATATAATCAAATACTGTACCAAAAATTATTAAATTACACAATCTCGGAAGAACTGAACTCGCCTCTGGGAGAAGTCTGCTTACGATGAGTACTACTTCATTTGAATAAGCTCGTAATGGGTTAAAAAACCCAGCTAATGATTAGCCAAAAAATCAGAAGAGCTCCCATGGGCAATCATGAAAAAGTAATCAATCATGTCACCCATAAAAATAATAGAATTGAACACAATGATGTCTGCCCTTTAGTTGATCGATTTAGTATTACAGTGAATCCCAACCCCTTTAGGCACAGAGAAAATCATGTCGAGAAATCAAGCGTATGTCCATATCTTATAGCTAATTCTAGTTTGGCTAGAAATATAAGTATATATTTTACCCGTGAAAATACTATGATTGATGTTTTTATTTGAAGTTTTCTGGCATCCTGATATCGAAGGTCATTGATGCCAATATCGTATATTATAAAGAATAAAAGAATTTCAGTCTGGTGGAGTTTCTTCTTTAAAATTAATTACTAAAGCAGACAAAGGCTGGAATGCACGCCATAAAAAGCAGCCGAGCAGGGATTGGGCGTCACAGTGCGTGTGCAAGTAAGAGATATTCAAGTCAGGTTAAGGTGGAGTACCTTTAGATGGCTCATGTCGTCCCCTTGATCTCCTTACAAGTCATAGCCAACGGCTAAAATCAACCAGTGACCAATAGCGTAATAAATAGTACTTAAACTCACATTTGCTTTGCCACCAAGAGACCTGTCTACAAATACACACATACTGTATTTGCTTCTGGCTCTTCCAGACACCAACCTTTCCCAAAACTAAGCATAATACAATTTTTGAGCAAAGGATGAGTTGGACAAAAATTCTTCATACATCACAGTACAATTTAAGGGCCAATGAATATATTTGTACTTGCTAACAGATTTCCAATCCCTTACAGCCCTGAAAGGTACCTTAAGCTACAAACTTTTCATCAGTTTCATCGACAATTCACAGCCAAATATATAAAAAGCACACTGCCTACACCTGACTAACTTGCGAGTAAACCCCAATCTACAGAAATTTAAAAAAAATTTTACCATATAAGTTTGGATATGAACATTGATAATGTAACCTTACTCCAAACCTACAAACTTCCATCATGAAGATATTAAAATAGTTTGAAACTTAAAAAAAAATTAACTAGAAAATATTTCACCTTACTAACTGCAGAAGCGCCTAGGTGCAGTCCAAATCTGCAAGATGGTTTGCCCACAAACATCAAAATTGGCGGCCACCTTCCCAGGGTTCACTCACGTAAAAAAAAAAAAAAAAAAAAAAAAAAAAAAAAAAAAAAAAAAAAAAAAAAAAAAACACGTTATTGGTCGTTCCACTATGCGAATTGGTGATGGTGGGAGATTTTCATCTGCTTCTTCAAAGCAAACCAACCTACTATGAGATTCAGGGCCTCTGTAACACGGTTTTTTCGCAATAACTTTTTTTCTATGAATTTCATGAATATAACGCTTATTCAGAATGCACATTATATCTACACATAAATTTTGACTATATTCTGCATTACGTAGGTTGAATAAATTTGGTACTTATAATGTAAAAGTGACGTTTTTTGAAGACGGGCCAACTTACTCAGAGAAAAGGTTTCGAACGCACTCGTTACGTAACTTATGACGGCATTTCTTCTCTCTTTCTCGATCGATGATTGGTTATACGTAACGAAGGCTATACCTCTGCCAACAATAACACAAAAGTGTAAATAAAAGCAAAGCAGTACACCTTTATGAACTCTGAAACCTCTCCACTGAGAATTGTCATAATGAACAAACGAACAAAATATGTTAATAAATACAAAAACACTTCGATTATTAGCCTAACTCCCAAAATAAGTTTCCTAAGTAATTACAGTCTACTTTATAGGTCACAATCAGATTGACAAGGTGTATGGATTAGTTGGTAATTTTCAAAAACGTAGTAGACCAGCTTGATTTGATAACTGCTATATCCAATGTCCAGTAATTTTTATTTATTGTCTAGCTACCTACGTATTCACTGTAAAAAAGAAAAAAAATAAATAAATAACTGGTACCATATTTTGGCTTTAAACCTTCACCAGTAATTATCGTCAGAATGATGACTTCACGAGGCTCCACCCACTTTGGCCTCGTTGTAATTCAGGATAACACTGAAGGCTATCATGGGCATTGTTGGATCGGAAAATTTAAATTCTGGCTATAAAAACTAATTTTTCGAGTAGTTGTAAGAAGTGGTAAATGATCCTCAAGGATCCCAGGAGTTGGCCTAAACGTTTAATTCATGTATAGTACTGTTACGGCACCACTGCTACAGTACAGTAGTATTACTACGCTAGCACAAATACCCCACCCACATTTATGTATCGTTCCGCCATTCATAAAGTCTTTGTCATATTCTTTCACTGTGCAATAAGCCATGGCCTCCTCAGAAATTAAGTTTAACTTTAGATGATAGGTTATTTCATTAAGCTGACAAATTATGGCAACTGGGTATGTTATTGCCGATGTTGAAGCTAAAGATAAAGTATGGTATCATTCCTTCATTGCATTATCATCTTTACTACTATTTGTTTTGCTACATGTAGTAATTATTTTAAAAGATAAATGAATTATATTCACTTCACTTCTATAAATTCCCATTAGATGTACAAATAAAACTCCTAAAACTATTCAGGATTTATTTATAAAATGCAGTCATGCCCAAAACATAGCTAACACGGTTGGTCTGATGGAGATTTCAGCACAAAAATCTTAACAAAAATAGTTATATAAAGACTGTTTACATACAATCCCTCTCTTTCTCTCTCTTTTTGTGGCATAGTGAATAGTTAATAGAAATATTCAAAAGCATGAATGACATTACAAGTATTATAATCCTGTTACGCTAAATACAAATCAGACTATAAACATTGGATTTAAACTAGAAACTGAATAATTACCTATTCAGGCTATAGTAAATATGGCCACGGCCTTTCTCTTGACTGTATAAAGTTGCAAGTCGTAAGACAAATGCAGTTTTGCAACCACGGGGGCAATTCCAAATCCTGTTAGCCATTCTTGACTGTTATGGGTTTCAGAGCCGATGGAAGAAGTTGAATGGGTGTCTGGTGGATGGGCTGGGCAAAATTTTGTCAAAAGGTGTTTACATTGCTTACGTAGTGAATGTTTTCGACTCTTGGCTCGTTATCACTGGCCATGGCGTCGGCTAGATCATTTTTACTCTATAAAAATTAAAACTATTGTGTTTAGGTTATTGATAATGCTGACAAAATTTGTGTGTGATTGTAAAATATACATATGTCAACTTTCAGCTACATCCGATGCTTTGATAAGGAGTAAAGTCCAAAAAACCGTGTTACAGAGGCCCTGAATCTCATAGTAGTATGGGTGACCCTGATCAGTACAGCTTTGCAGATCATGGCAATACGCAAACCGTTTCCAAATTCAAATATTAGAATTGGCCTAACAAAGTATATATTCTATACCAGTCCTACCTATGGGAAATTTCGAAATTCGCATATATGTAAAATACTCTGCAAAAAAAAAAAGTCTAATTAAAAAATAACGAGGATTCAAAATTTCAAATTTTTAAAGAATAACCTTCAGGGTATAAACCAGCTTATGTCTCGTACCATTTCTTACACCTTTCTTTAAAATTACATCTATAACTTGACAAAATTAGGATTAGTACCTTGAAAAAATTAACATTGAAGACTAATTATCACTATAATATATACAAATCTTTTCCAAAAATATGGCCGCAATGAAAATGGCCAACGAGACGAGAGTCGACTATGGCGGTCAGGTCTTAAACAATCTTTTATATATTCAAAGAAATATGATATATACGTGGTAATTTACACTCAATATGGGACCACTTACTAAATCAATGTTTTTTACTGTGAAAATTGTAGTAATATTGGAACTTACGCAGATTTATATACGAGGAAAAGGCACTAAGAAGAGACGTTAACGTAAAGACTGACAGCACTAGAATGACACTGACAAATTTGCTGAAGCTGTCTTCCTGAAGGAGTTGTTACTGCCAGATTTACGAGAATTAAATTGTTACATTAATTACATCTTTAATTTTTATGACTTTAAATAAGTATATTTTACTTAATTTAGTTAATTTTCTACTTTAGATTATATCCGTATAGTTATTTGCCTTGTAATTAAAACTTAAAGTGTGATAATTAACAAAAAGTGGTTAAACTTACAAGGTACTAATGGCAGGATTTTGAAGTTTAATATTGAAGTAAAGGACGAAATTTTATCCATAATTTAAAAGAAACTACGCTATTAATCGTAATTGTGATATGTAATTTGAATAAATAGATATATAAACATATTATCAAAGAAATATTAACAGTCTAGAGACTAAATCTGTTATAAGAATCAAAATTAAAAATATCTTTTCAGCCAAAATTAAGTCGCCATATTTGTCAATGAAGAATTCATTGTCTTACGATAAAATTTTATCGTAATAAATAAAAATATTAATTATTATCATGTATGTATCGATAAAAATTTACATTAAATAAAAATTATAAGATATAATTACGTGTATCACACAAAATAAAGAAATTTTAAAGGTTTATTGTACATAGGTTTTGGTAACACGAAAAGGGTGAGGGCATTTAAAACGTAATATTTTAAAGCCTTAAAACAAAATATTAAAGTAAATAAAGGCTTTTGAATGCAATCAGAACTAAACTTTATATATAAAATCATTCAATGACAGCTATAATAAGTAGATAGCTATTAGAAAAAAGCATTAAATCGTATATAACATAAAAGGGGGCGTGGCCCATCTGTCAGCCATTCAGAAGCTGCCACATACCCAAACATGATTTTCAGTTATTTCTTTGTTTTTACAAATCTATTTGTATTTTTTATTCACCAAACTATTCCTATATATTACGTTGTTCTTCTCTATACTAAAAAAAAAATGCATTAAAATAGGGATTTCATGGAATAATAGCTATTCGGGAGAACTTTTAATTTGAGTCAAACATGGGGTCCGCGATAGTATCGCCTCCTATTGACAGCTAAAATAACTAGTATAATATATTAAATGAAAAAGTCAGCAACTGACATCATACAATGTAAACAAACCAGATAATCTAAAATTATAGATATATTACGCATTTTTGTATAGTTTAATTGTGCCAAAATAAAAGAAAATAAATACTTATTTATATTACATAAGAGAAATATGGATTATATTAACTAAAATTGATAATAAAAATCAAATTTATACTATTAACTAGCAACTATTATATCCTGCTTCTCTTAAAGACGAGACTATTGTTATAATTTTAAGAAAATGTATAAAAAATATATTAATCTATGAAACATAAGACAATTTGTATATATTAATGGTACAATAAGCTATAATTGAATTATATTAGCAGATTTACTAGAAAATAATAATTCTTGTTAGGTTTATGAAAAATCGTGTTGGTAAAACAAAAGAGCGGGGAATACAAATAGGAGTTTTCGAAGCTGTGAAATGCACACGATAATATATACAAATAATTTATCAAATAAAAGACGCTATTTTTTTTATTAATTTACTTAATAAAAGCTATAAAATGTAACTATTAATCGAGAAAGCTGTAAACTACAAAATGGAGACAGTAATATCCATTTGAAATGCCAAATGCAGAATAATTAAATTACTGTTTTACGTGTATATGTTTATTTTGTTCTATTTTATGTCTCTAATTCATTTTAATTTCAATATTTTGAATATTTCAATAACTATATTGGTAGCAAATTGTGTTTTGGAATGTGATTTTAAAGAATAATAATGTCTTTTTATAGTTTATATATGAAATATCTCTTAATATTAATGTTTTAAAATATTTTATTCCAATTGTTCATTACTTCTTATATAGTTTATTTATTTCCTTAATTCCTTTCCTCACTGGGCTATTTTTCCCCTGTTAGAGCCATTGGGCTTATAGCATCTTGTTTTTCTAACTAAGGTTGTAGCTTAGGTAATAATAATAATAATAATAATAATAATAATAATAATAATAATAATAATAATAATAATTTAGACATTTTACATATCACACTGTCCTTATAGACCAAGAAAATCAGCAGCTTCTCATTTATCAAGTCTAGAATTTGAATAGTTTTATTACCAACAGATTGAATATTTACATACCTGCAGTTCGTAATTTTTGCTAATCTTTCAACTCCAAATTAGAACTTTTTAGTGTCTTGAATCTGGTTTGTTCAACTTAATTTTATACATTTTATTTGTGACACATTCTATGGTGGAGTGATTTCCTGACCATTTCCCAAACACTTCAGTCTTGAACTTGCAAATTTTTTTTTTTTTCAAAATGTCCATACCTCTGTCTCATAACTTTTACAGTGGTAGCAGGTGATCACGTGGTACCTATCACGTATGTTATAAGTACCCTATAGCAAGATAACTCTGTCAGCTTTATTATTATTATTATTATTATTACTTGCTAAGCTAGAACCCTAGTTGGAAAAGCAGGATGATATAAGCCCAGGGGCCCCAACAGGGAAAGTAACCCAGTGAGGAAAGAAACAAGGGAAAATGAAATATTTTAAGAAGAGCAACAACATTAAAATAAATATTTCCTAAAAAAACCATAAAGACATTAACATAAGAAGAGGAGGAGAAATAATACAGAATAGTGTGCCCAAGTGTACCCTTAAGCAATAGAACTCTAACCCAAGACGGTGGAAGACCATGATACAGAGGCTATGACACTACCCAAGACTAGAGAACAATGGTTTGATTTTGGAGTCTCTTATCATGAATACCCTTCTGAACTTCAGGATCACATTTCACCAAGTAGTGGGTAATCCCACCTGCAGCAGTTTTATAGAATACCACACTTACCTTCTCGTCTACATATTGAATACTAGGCAGGCACTTAATTCTAATAGCCAGGCCTTCTCCACCATGAGGCTCAATACTACACAGTGTTCTAGAAGTTTTTTTTTTCAGCTGTGACCAAGTTGTGGAACGATCTTCCTAATCGGGTAGTTGAATCAGTAGAACTTCAAAAGTTCAAAGTTGCAGCAAATGTTTTTATGTTGACCAGGCTGACATGAGTCTTTATATAGTTTATATATGACATGTGTTTTGACGTTGTTACTGTTTTTAGAATGATTTATTGTTAGTTTGTTCCCATCATTTATTTATTTCCTTATTTCCTCTCTTCACTGGGCTACTTTTCCCTATTGGAGCCATTAGGCTTATAGCATCTTGCTTTTCCAACTAGGATCATAGCTTGGCTAATAATAATAATAATAATAATAATAATAATAATAATAATAATAATAATAATAATTGGAAAAGCAAGATGCTATAAGCCCAGGGGCTCCAACAGGGAAACATAGCCCAGTGAGGAAAGGAAACAAGGATAAACAACATATCTTAAGAACAATTATTAAAATAGATATTTCCTATATAAACAACGAAAACTTTAGCAAAGTAGAATGAAGAGAAATAAAACAGAATAGTGTGCTCGAGTGTACCCTCAAGCATGAGAACTCTATTCCAGGACAGTGGAAGACCATGATACAGAGGCTATAACACTACCCAAGAGTAGAGAACATTGTTTTGATTTTGGAGTGTCCTTCTCCTAGAAGGCCTATAGTAGAGGCATCGGATCCAGGCAGGAATGAACAACTGGAGGTCAACATCCTGGTATTTCTGTGACAAGGAATCATCTAAGATTGAAGGGAAATTTTTAGAACAGAAATAAGAAGTATGAGGATGACATAGGAGATGAAGATGGATAAGAAAGAATAGGAATAGAAATAAGTATGTAAAATGATCGAGAAATGTTGAGTTATCATAGAAAATGAAAGAAAGAAGGCCTATGATATGGACTCTTGTTACGAAGAGATGGGCATCATGTTGGAAGGTATAAAATGAAGATGGAAGTTAGAGGTAGAAGGAAAAAAGGAAAACAAAGAAAGAGAGAATAATAATAATAATAATAATAATAGGAAGAAGAAGAAGAAGAAGAAGAAGAAGAGGAGGAGGAGGAGGAAGAAGAAGAGGAACTACGCGAAATTAAGACGGGTGGCAGTAAATGGCAACCTTGGGTTTGAGAGTATAGACGAAAGAATAATATACACATTTCTTATATTTATTCATAATTATATAAATAATTGTTGTAATTTTTTTTATTCCATAAAATAGAACACATTTAAAAAGAGAATAGACAGTATGCAACTTTAGTACAGTGGTATATTTTTCCTAAAGACTTTTTATTATTATTATTATTATTATTATTATTATTATTATTATTATTATTATCATTATTATTAATATTATTATTATTATTCATTATTATTATTATTATCATTATTATTATTATTATTATTAGCTAGGCTACAACCCTATTTTGAAAAGCAGGATGCTATAAACCCTTTAAGGGCTCCACCAAGGAAAAAATAGCCCAGTGAAAAAAGGAAATGAACTACAAGAGAAGTTATAGAACAATAACAACATTAACATAAAAGCCATGTCCTGGCCCTCCCTGGTCTTACCTTGGATGTAGATATATAGTAAATCTCTAGGGCATTATCACTTCAACTTTGAAGAAAGTCTTCAACTATAAGTTGAATTTAAAGAATAATATATTGGCAAAATAATGCGAGAATGATCAACTAAAAAAAGCGACAGCTGAGGCCATCTAGTGAGTGGTAAAATAACTACAAGCCTCAAAGAGAGATACAGATCAGGGAACTATAGTTGACTAAAATTTACATTAAAAAAAAAACTTTGTATTTCCTTCTAAGTGGTTCGTCCCAACTATTTCTTCAGATTCCTGATAATTGTCCTGAGATAAAGACCTTGTACCTTCTTTATGAAAGGACAATCCCCACTCGAAAAGCGATCTCCTCCTGTATTTCCTTCTAAGTGGTTCGTCCCAATTATTTCTTCAGAGTCCTTATAATTGTCCTGAGATAAAGACCTTGTACCTTCTTTATCAAAGGACAAACCCCACTCGAAGAGTGATCTCCTTCTTCTGTATTTCCTTTTAAATGGTTCGTCCCAATTATTTCTTCAGAGTCCTGATAATTGTCCTGAGATAAAGACCTTGTATCTTCTTTATCAAAGGACAATCCCCACTTGAAGAGTGATATCCTCCTTCTGTATTTCCTTTTAAGTGGTTCATCCCCATTATTTCTTCAGAGTCCTGATAATTGTCCTGAGATAAAGACCTCTTACGCTTTTTATCAAAGGACAATCTCCACTCGAAGAATGATCTCCTCCTTCTGTATTTCCTTTTAAGTGGTTCATCCCAATTATTTCTTCAGAGTCCAGATAATTGTCCTGAGATAAAGACTTTGTATCTTCTTTATCAAAGGACAATCTCCACTCGAAGAGTGATCTCCTCCTTCTGTATTTCCTTTTAAGTGGTTCATCCCACTTTTTTCTTCAGAGTCCTGATAATTGTCCCGAGATAAAGACCTTGTACCTTCTTTATCAAAGGAAAATCTCCACTCGAAGAGTGATCTCCTCCTTCTGTATTTCCTTTTAAGTGGTTCATCCCAATTATTTCTTCAGAGTCCAGATAATTGTCCTGAGATAAAGACTTTGTATCTTCTTTATCAAAGGACAATCTCCACTCGAAGAGTGATCTCCTCCTTCTGTATTTCCTTTTAAGTGGTTCATCCCACTTTTTTCTTCAGAGTCCTGATAATTGTCCCGAGATAAAGACCTTGTACCTTCTTTATCAATGGAAAATCTCCACTCGAAGAATGATCTCCTCCTTCTGTATTTCCTTTTAAGTGGTTCATCCCACTTTTTTCTTCAGAGTCCTGATAATTGTCCCGAGATAAAGACCTTGTACCTTCTTTATCAAAGGAAAATCTCCACTCGAAGAGTGATCTCCTTCTTCTGTATTTCCTTCTAAGAGGTTCGTTCCAATTATTTCTTCAGAGTCCTGATAATTGTCTTGAGATAAAGACCTTGTACCTTCTTTATCAAAGGACAATCCCCACTCGAAGAGTGATATCCTCCTTCTGTATTTCCTTTTAAGAGGTTCGTTCCAATTATTTCTTCAGAGTCCTGATAATTGTCTTGAGATAAAGACCTTGTACCTTCTTTATCAAAGGACAATCCATACTCGAAGAGTGATCTCTTCCTTCTGTAATTCCTTTTAAGTGGTTCATCCTAATTATTTCTTCAGAGTCCTGATAACTGTCTTGAGATAAAGACCTTTTACCTTCTTTAACAAGGGACAATCCCCACTCGAAGAGTGATCTACTCCTTCTGTATTTCCTTCTAAGTGATTCGTCCCAATTATTTCTTCAGAGTCCTGATAATTGTCCTGAGATAAAGACCTTGTACCTTCTTTATCAAAGGATAATCCCCACTCGAAGAGTGATCTCCTCCTTCTGTATTTCCTTCTAAGAGGTTCGTTCCAATTATTTCTTCAGAGTCCTGATAATTGTCTTGAGATAAAGACCTTGTACCTTTTTTATCAAAGGACAATCCCCACTCGAAGAGTGATATCCTCCTTCTGTATTTCCTTTTAAGAGGTTCGTTCCAATTATTTCTTCAGAGTCCTGATAATTGTCTTGAGATAAAGACCTTGTACCTTCTTTATCTAAGGACAACCCCCACTCGAAGAGTGATCTCTTCTTTCTGTAATTCCTTTTAAGTGTTTCATCCTAATTATTTCTTCAGAGTCCTGATAACTGTCCTGAGATAAAGACCTTGTACCTTCTTTATCAAAGGACAATCCATACTCGAAGAGTGATCTCTTCCTTCTGTAATTCCTTTTAAGTGGTTCATCCTAATTATTTCTTCAGAGTCCTGATAACTGTCTTGAGATAAAGATCTTGTACCTTCTTTATCAAAGGACAATCCCCACTCGAAGAGTGATCTCTTCCTTCTGTATTTCCTTCTAAGTGATTCGTCCCAATTATTTCTTCAGAGTCCTGATAATTGTCCTGAGATAGAGACCCTATACCTTTTTTATTAAAGGACAATCCCCACTCGAAGAATGATCTCCTTCTGTAATTTCCTTTTAAGTGGTTCGTCCCAATTTTTCTTCAGAGTCCTGATAATTGTTCTGAGATAAAGACTTTGTACCTTCTTTATCAAAGGATATTCCCCACTCGAAGAGTGATCTCCTCCTTCTGTATTTTCTTCTAAGTGGTTCGTCCCAATTATTTCTTCAGAGTCCTGATAAATGTCCTGAGATAAAGACCTTGTACCTTCTTTATCAAAGGACAAACCCCATTTGAAGAGTGATCTCCTCCTTCTGTATTTCCTTTTAAGTGGTTCGTCCCAATTATTTCTTCAGTCTTGATAATTGTCCCGAGATAAAGACCTTGTACCTTCTTTATCAAAGGACAATCCCCACTCGAAGAGTGATCTCTTCCTTCTGTATTTCCTTCTTAGAGGTTCCTCCCAATTATTTCTTCAGAGTCCTGATAATTGTCCTGAGATAAAGAGCTTGTACCTTCTTTATCAAAGGAAAATCCCCACTCGAAGAGTGATCTCCTCCTTCTGTATTTCCTTTTAAGTGGTTCGTCCCAATTATTTCTACAGAGTCTTGATAATTGCCTTGAGATAAAGACCTTGTACCTTTTTTATCAAAGGACAATCCCCACTCGAAGAGTGATCTCTTCCTTCTGTATTTCCTTTTAAGTGGTTCCTCCCAATTATTTCTTCAGAGTCCTGATAATTGTCCTGAGATAAAGAGCTTGTACTTTCTTTATCAAAGGAAAATCCATACTCGAAGACTGATCTCCTCTTTCTGTATTTCCTTTTAAGTGGTTCGTCCCAATTATTTCTTCAGAGTCTTGATAATTGTCCTGAGATAAAGACCTTGTACCTTCTTTATCAATGGACAATCCATACTAAGTGGCTGGAGAGGTTATTGGGGTAGCTTAAGCAGGGGATGGTATATGTGGTTGGTGGGCGGCGTTGCTGCTCAGGCACGTCATAGGACAGGCATCTGTCCTACCGCATTCACGTCGGCTTCGGTTGATGTTGAATAGTTGTCCACTTCGTCATGAGTGGAGGTGTTGATGGAGGTCCCGAAGGTGGGGAAGCGGCTGTCCATAAGGGCCTGGACTTTGGTCATCAGGTCCTTCATGTGCAAACTATCGACATTGGGGATAGTTGCCCTACTTAAAGACGAATTAGATGGGCTTCATTAAGAGAGCCGTCTGCGGAAGGTTGTTGGTGAGTGATACTGGTCATTTTTCTGAGGTTAAGCAAAGCCTTTTGGTCCCCCAATGGTTGTTGAGAGAGCTGAAAAAGCTTGGCTATACGGGTGGCTGGCACTGGTGAGTACTGCTCCAGGAGGTATGTTTTGAGGGTGTTGTACACTACTGGGGTGTCCCCTTAGTTGCAAGGCTAATTGGAGATTTCTGGAATCTTGTCTTCTGGAATTGCTGCGAGTCCTTTACTGCTTGAGGGGGTCACACCCTTGATGCAAAACTGGAATTCAGCAAGCTCGAACCAGGTGAACAATTCTCCACTGGCAAAAGATGGCAGTTTCATTGAGGCAGCCTGCGTAGAAGAGTCACGTTTGGTGGGCATCATCATCAAACAGTAGGGTACAGCAGTGACGGTGATGGCAGGATGGAGCAAGTCCTCCCGTGGTCGGAAATTATGCGGGAGAGCCATTAAGTTGTAACTGAGAGGCGTTTATATACATGGATTTGCGAGCGTATCGCAAAAATTCAAACATAATCAAACATGAGATAGCATGCTTACACAGGTTGGTTCATTAACAATGCAGGGAAGAGCGAGTGATGGTATAAGTGATAGAGAACTATGATTTTAAATGTCATAAACTTGAATATAAGATATCTATGATTTTAATTTTAAAGCTTTATGATTCTATATATTATAATTTTATATGTAAGAGTGTTATGGAAGAGATCTAGGATTTTAAATGTAAGAAGCTTATTATATTTAAAAGTATTATTTTTAAAGGTATTATGCAATAAACAATGTAATTATTTGAAATAAAGATTATTATTATTATTACTCGCTCTCTCTCTCTCTCTCTCTCTCTCTCTCTCTCTCTCTCTCTCTCTCTCTCTCTCTCTTTCTAGGTTTTGCAGATACCAATGTTATGTTTTTGTGTGAGATAAGTGTAGAAATCATAAATAAGAGAGTTCAGTAAGAAGTTACAAGTCAAAATATATTGGAATTTTTGTTGAACAACATAAGTTGTGCTTGTGCTGAGTGAGAACTCTCGTGACTGATGGAATCATGTCATGACGTCAGAAGGTGGGTGTGGCCTATTTCGCCTGGATAGACCGCGGCTATTGTAAGTAGGGCGAAAGTAAATTTTTATGAAAATAACCATATTTTCCGACCAAGAATTATACTTCAAGTTTAGTATTTAAACGAAAAGTAATACTTCAAGTTTTGTATTTAGACAAAAACTCTTATTTCAAGTAAAGTACTTAGAAGGAAAATTCTATTCGTTTTATTATTTCAACGATAATTCATATCCAGTTTTTATATTTAGCCATTAAGTCTTACTATCGCTTTGATATTTAGGCAGGATAATCTTAATTTGGTTTTAATATTCGATTCGTTTTTTTTTATTATATAGTAAATAATTCGATTTTAAGATTTAGACAAAATTCTACTTTAGTTGTAATATTTATAAAGTTTTACTTCATTTCATAGAGATTAGGTAATGAAATTTTATAAACACAATAATGCCAGATATCAACAAGACTAAAATTGCTAAGGAAAAAGTTTGGAAGATAAAGTTTACAATAATTCTTTGGAACAGATTTCTTTTGAAATAGATTTTTAGAAAGACTAGTTCTTAATCTGAGCATAAATCCAAGAGGATGAAACTAATGAAATTCCAGTAGTTAATTAGTGAACATTTTTTTTCTCTCCAACCTCCAAACAACTCTTAGAAATTGTATTTAACCAACGAAATTTTTCTTAATTTCATCATTTGCTGAGTGACTAATTAGAATTTCCATAGGCGGATTACCCACCTGAAATACCAGCAAATTTGGACTAACCTCTAGAATTACTAGTTATCTAAACGACAATATTTCATTTAATTTCCATTTCTGAGATAAAATGCTGGTATGTACCATGTACTGTTTACCCAGTTATCTCTTTGGCCATTATGTATTAAGAAAATAACGAATTTAGATTGAAGAGAATCAGCATGTATGGGATCTGTAGAAGTTCTAAGAAAACAAGTTGATCTCATTGCACAGACTAATATTTTTGTACCATTTTTTTTACTTATGTCCCACTGTGATTTTTTTGTTCAGGGATAAGCACGGTTTACCCAGCGTCTTACAGTGATATTCTTGATCTACCAAGGATGGCATATAGAACAGAAACTAACAATCTAAATGATAACTTTCGTAAGCTTTCAAGTTAGGTAATCCAATATAATCCAAGCCTTTATCAGGTGGTCAGAAAAAAAATTTAATTATAATCATGTACCTTTTTATAGAAGGAAATATTTCCCTTTACTCTTCTGCTGGGAAGAAGAAGAAGAACTCTTCTGCTGGGAAGAAGCGGCTTTGTGTCAGATTTACATATGTGTAAATGAACTAGTTATCCCAGCCAGCGTTTACTTCCAAACCATGACTAGCAAACCTGAATTACTCTTTGATGTGTTATAACCGTAGCTGGATCTTCTTGTTAATGATTTAGATGATATTGCACTGATTGGTGGGAGTTGCTATATGTAGATTAATTGGTGATTACACCTGAAAATGAGTAAGACTTACAGAAAAGGGTTGTAGAGTGGCAGAAGACTTTGGAGAGGGGTGGTTTGAGGGTAAATGTGGATAAGACTGAGGTTATGGTGAACAGTAGGGAAGATAGGGACAGGATAGCCATGCATGAAAGTAGAGGCTCGTTTATAAAACAGGTGGAACAATTTAGATACTTGGGATATGCTATAAGTCAGGAGGGAGAATATGAGGCTTAGGTTGAAAATACACTAAAAGAAGCCCTGGGGAATTGGAGGGAGATAAGAGGAGTGGTGTGTGATAAGAAAGTTAAAAGTCAAGATCTATATCTCAGTGATAAGACCACAGTGGTAATATATGCATGAGAAACGTCAGCTCTAAGACAAAAAAATGAAGCAAAGCGTATGAGACTGCTGGGTTGGCTTAATATTGGTGCTAGAAAGATTGAAAAATGATAAAATAAGAAGAATGGCAGGCACACTAAAGATTACAGAGGGAATAAAAGAGTGTAGACACGTGTTGAGGAAAGGGAGTGAGGCGGGCTTGGGAGGAACCTGTTAGAGGTTAAGATCGCAGGGGAGACAGATAATTAGATGGCGAGATAAGGTGAAGGATGTTATAGGGAGAATGGGTTTTGTGGAAGAAAATGCTTTTGTTTGAAGGCATTAGAGAGGCCGAACCAGGCAACCAACCCTTTAATGCAGGGTGATGGTGGAAAGAAGACGGGATTTGTACTGATTGGGGATACTGTGTGCACTGAAAGTATCAGTTGTATTGGCTCTAAAATGATTTTTTTTTTTCGATTTGTTTTTCAAGTCGATCACTAGGTCACTACAAGAGGGACAATTACCGCATAGTAATGAAGCAGTCAAGGTCTTATGATCATGGAAGCAGCCATTAGAAAAAGGCAGCGGATTCATTCTCGTGGACCTAAAAGTTTACCATTGATATACTCTCTCTCTCTCTCTCTCTCTCTCTCTCTCTCTCTCTCTCTCTCTCTCTCTCTCTCTCACTGGATCAACTTGTCTATGGGTATTTATTTGATTAACTATATTAAACAGCACAACTTGTTCTATTGTTTATTCTAATGATCATTCTATTCTATGGAATCTCTCATAACATTTTGTGGTCTACTTGACTCACTTGAAGTGAAATAGAGATAATGTTGCAACAAGGATATTTACATGATCGATTTCTTGCATCAGGTAATGTGTTTACGGTCATCCTTTTCTGTTTGCGAAGAATTTTATTCGAACATAAATTTCCGAGAACGAGTTACAACGTTGACTCTTCACATTCCTCTTTTAACGAGGTCATATATCATTTCGTGGCAAGCAAGGAGGTTTATATGATACTTCAAAAAAATCAAACAGATGAGGTGCGGCATCATTCAATACTGTTTACTCTTTCACGGTTCTTTTAGCCTTCTGATAACACACATACATACACACTATATACATATACTGTATATATATATATATATATATATATATATATATATATATATATATATATATATATATATATATATATATATATATATATGTGTGTGTGTGTGTGTGTGTTTGTATATGTATGTGTATATATACATACATACATATATATGTATGTATATATATATGTATATATATGTATATATGTATATAATATACATATGTATATATGTATATATGTATATATATATTATATATTATATATTATATATTTTATATTATATATTAATATTTAATATATTAATATATTATATATTAATATAATATATATTATATATATAATATATATATATATATATATATATATATATATATATATATATATATATATATATATATATATATATATATATTGTATATATATTATATATATTATATATATGCTCCTTTTCCCTTTGCCTACACACACACACACACACACACACACACACACACCGAATAGTCTGGCCTATTCTTTACATATTCTCCTCTGTCTTCATATACCTGACAACACTGAGATTACCAAGCAATTTCTTCTTACTGCACTGTAATTGTTCAGTGGCCACTTTCCTCTTTGTAAGGGTAGACGAGACTCTTTAGCTATGGTAAGCAGCTCTTGTAGAAGGACACTCCAAAATCAAACCATTGTTCTCTAATCTTGGGTAGTGCCATAGCCTCTGTACCATGGTCTTCCACTGGCTTGGTTAGAGTTCTCTTGCTTGAGGGTACAATCGGGCACATTATTCAATCTTATTTCTCTTCCCCTTGTTTTGTTGGAGTTTTTATAGTTTACATTGGAGATATTTATTTTAAATTCGTTGTTGTTCTTAAAATATTTTCTTTTCCTTTGTTTCCTTTCCTCACTGAGCTATTTTCCCTGTTGGAGCCCCTGGCCTTATAGCATCCTGCTTTTCCAACTAGGGTGTTAGCTTAGCAAGTAATTGTGATGATAATAATAATATATAGAGAGATAGTAGGAAATTCCATTAGAAACACTAAAATGTCTTTGCCGTTGCCTGATAGTTTGACCCATTCCTTAGATGGTCCTTCATTTATCCAATCTAATTACATCAAATTAACGTTTCTTCAACTCCCGGGTTGAAGTGTAATTTAGGGAGAAATTATGGTTTGATATAAGATTTTTGTTTATGAACAAGTGGATTTTTTGAGTGCCTCTTCTGATGGTCATTCGAGAAATGTAGCAACATACTTTCTGTTAGGTTCTACATGTGAAGGAACCAAGAGGGAAAATAATGGGCGTGGAGAAACTGAGGAACATTTAAGAATCATATCATTCATTTGTGCATTGTGGAACGACATAAGTTAACATTGAAGAATTTTCAACACGATAAAAGCTAGTTATGGTCAACATGATACTGCAAAATAATTTGTGTATAAGGTCATGTTTTCTAATTATCCCTCTTAACGGGAGAATGCCTTGGCGAAGTCATTTGATTTCAACACGGAATATCATTTCTATGATGACGCCTTGTGGTGGACACGAGTGCTCTCAAACTGGGGAATGAATTTTTCCTCATTTTGACGCAAAATTTCTCTCACACTTTTTATTTTGTATAGTGTATCAACTGTCTCCCACCTCGCTGTCCAACCAGTCGTCCCTTTTACACTGTCTGTATTTTTGGGAAGTGATAACATTGCTGCGATTGGAGCT
>NC_090748.1:83471573-83484683 GCF_036898095.1 Palaemon carinicauda | reverse complement strand
TCATATACTGTATCATCGGTAAATTAATTTCTTTAGATCACGTATTGATTTATTGTCCAGAAGATATAGTGATGTGATAGAAAATGGAACCCAATAACCAATGGCGTTTTGCAATTTAATTTACTCTATTTACTGTTACTATTATCATTATTATTACTAGCTAAGCTACAACCCTTGTTGAAAAAAGCAAGATGCTATAAGCCCAAGGGCTCCAACAGGAAAAAGTAGTCCAATGAGGATAGGAAACAAGGAAAAATAAAATATTTTAAGAACAAAAACACCACCAAAATAAATATTTCCTATATAAACTATAAAAACTAACAAAACAAGAGGAAGAGAAATAAAACAGAACAGTGTGCCCGAGTGTACCCTCAAGCAAGAGAACTCTAACCCAGGACAGTGGAAGACCATGGTACTGAGGCTATGGCCCTACCCAAGACTAGAGAACAATGGTTTGTTTTGGAGTGTCCTTCTCCTAGAAGAGCTGCTTACCATAGATGAAGAGTCTCTTCTACCCTTACCAAGAGGATAGCAGCCACTGAACAATTACAGTGCAGTAGTTAACCCCTTGGATGAAGAGGAATTGTTTGGTAATGTCAGTGTTGTCAGTGTATGAGGACAGAGGAGAATTTGTAAGGAATAGGCCAGACTATTCGGTGTATGTGTAGGCAAAGGAAAAATTAACTGCAACCAGAGAAAAGGACGCAATGTAGTACTGTCAGGCCAGTCAAAGGACTCAATAAGTCTCTAGTGGTAGTATCTCAACGGGTGGCTGGTGCCCTAGCAAACATACTACGGTACTACCTGTTGCCTTAAATTCTTTAATTGCTAAAACGATTCACGAGCAAATACTTTAAAACTGACCCCTAATATTAGATATGGAATTGAATACAGTTTAAATTAAAATTTCGTAAAAAAATCACAAAAATGAAAAAATCTCGAAGGATGGATACAATGCCAATCTCATTCTCGAAATAATCAAAATTCCCGCTTGCTTTTCTCCCCCATTGTTCCAACCAAGGCTTTTAGTTCCAACCTTACACAGGAGACACATTCTTATAAGGGGTCTATTCACTGTTCAAGCCAATAGAGATAAGGTGGCATTCAGGACAAAGCCTTAAATTGTTTACCCCTACTTTACTACTGATCTTAAGGGCACTTGTCCGTGAGATAAAGTGGATTACCACTCGGTCAATGTCACAGTCATGTTTAAGTATAGAAAATGAACTTTATTATCGTTAGCTCCACATTGGTTATAAAATCGAGTCTGTTTATATATTTGTGTGTGTGTGTCTGTCTGTCTGTGGGCAGGATTAGGTCAACACTAATCGAAGGATTTACACAAATTTTCACCGCAGATAGATCTTAGGTCATGGACGACCCCATGAAATGTTGCATATGATCCGGATCCGGATTTGATTTGCATTTCCCCAAAATATGAGATATTGGGCTTTGGGTCACAATCTCCAATAATCCGTGTACGTCACTCCTCGCAAACATACTCCAATTTAAAGAAAAAACATATATTTACACACACACACACACACACACACACATAAATATATATATATATATATATATATATATATATATATATATATATATATATATATATATATATATATATATATATATACACATATACATATTATTGTTGCATCGCGTTCAAAAGGCCAGAAATGAGATGCAGTGAACAAGGACTAATAAAAACTTGTATTTAGATTCTATATCATTTTACACAATGGACTGGGTTCGGTGTACTGTATTTTTACGCCTTATTTTCCCTGTATTTACTTTAAAAGAGTACGAAATTTAAACAATTGTTTCTCTTAGTCCATTTGGGCTAATTTTGACACTGAATACTGATTATGGATACAAATATTGATGTTTTGTATTGAATATTTCTTGGAATCACATTTTAAGATTACAGTTCATACAAGAGAAGTCTTTTAATACTAATATTCCCCTGTAAACATCTGTGACTATTTTCCATCCAACAACTTCCCATTTCAGTCAAATAATTTTGCGTTAAAAATAATAATAATTTGACGAAGAAATGTACTTCGATTTTATCAAAAGGAAACGGGAATTGCATAATAGTTTACCATAGAGAAAATACATTTAAGGTCTAACTCTGTAATGGGAATGGTGAAAAATAATAGAATATGTTACTCTGATAAACTTGAGCTAGAAATGACTATGCATATATTCCCAAAAGTGAAAATGTCAATAATGTCCCTTAAAAGGAATTGCCATTCACTATCAAAGTCTTAATCATAATCATAAATAATATTTGGAAATCCAAGAAATAATATTAGTCTCTGAACAAATTTGTATGGTCATGAATGGAACACATCCATCAGAATTTGATTAATTTAACGGGAGACGTTTCTTTAATTGTACTACAAATTCTACCCAACAATATCAAAAATGAACTTAAGGTTTTCTAGTTTGTTCCTCTCTTGCATTAGCATGATTGATTGATTGATTTAGATAGCCACGCCTCACCTGGCATGACCGAGCTCTTGCTCATGAGCAGCCCACAAGAAAAGTGATTATTTTGTTTTACACCTTCTTCCCTCTCGCATAAGCAGTACTTTCCAGCAGTTTGTTGTTAAATAACTGCTTTTCAGCAAGTCTGAAGGAGGACCAAATAAAAAATAAAGGCAAACGCTATGATGATAAAGAGATAGATGAACAAAAGAGAGAGAGAGAGAGAGAGAGAGAGAGAGAGAGAGAGAGAGAGAGAGAGAGAGAGAGAGAGAGAGAGAGAGAGAGGAGAATTCAGCACCAGACCAAAGAAAGCCTGTTGCTGTTTAGCTGGATAACCGGGGGACGTCAGTGACAGGATACTCTCTTTCTATCCTGCCCTGTCTCGGAACCCCAAACCGAGAGGTAGTCCCGAATCGGAAGACACCCAAGAGGAAGGATCCTCAACGGAGTCGATTTCTTAGGGCTTGACCCGAAGCCGGACTCTCGGAAACCCGAGTCTCTTTACTTAAGATTATCCAGGACGATACAAACATCACTGTCATTACTGGTCAGATTTTTTTTTCCATATCAACAAACTCCATTATTTTATGCAAAGTTTATTCATTTATTAGATAGCTTTATATTTGATAACTTTTAATAATTATAAATTTAGATGTTCTTACTATTCATCATCATTACAGCTACATAAGAATTTTAAAAGGATTCTATTTTATCAAATAAGTTAGTAGTGTGTTGGCCAAGAAGGTAAAAAATTCTATTCCTAAACAAATACAAATCCCTAAACATTGTGATGTTTGCAATATTAAGAATTCTTAAGAGGAAATGTATTCCGTTATCTAAATTAAATATGATTGAAAAAAAAAGAAGAGAGATATTGGGCTTAAGATCACAATCTCCACTAAATACGTGACTCCGCCCTAACAAACGGTTTCTCTTAGTCCCTTTGGACTATGCATGCAAATGTTGATGTTTTGTATACAATTTCTTGGAAACACAACTTAAGTAAGATTGTACTCCTAAAAGAAAAGTCATTTAATACTAATATTCCTGCTGTAAATATGTGTGTGTGTGTGTGTGTGTGTGTGTGTGTGTGTGTGTGTGTGTGTGTGTGTGTAGATTGCCTTACCTCGTGTAAGACACAAGTAAATATCTGTGGCATTTTCCATTCGACAAATTTAACTGAATACATAGTACGATTCTCGTAAACCATAGAGGCTTTAAAACCTCATATTACTTGTTACGCGAAAGCGAAGAGTTTGGAAAGCAAAATTGGAGAAATGAAGCCAGAACGGAGAAACAGTGTAAGGCTGTAAAATATAAAGAGAAAATGATCGCAAAGAAAAGGCTTAAGACGATTACATCCGACTTAAAATCCCTCTCGATCTTTCCAGGTATCACAGGTTGTCCAGACTTTCCCTTTTCATTGTCTTTATCCTTTCCATTTTCCTTACTTTTATCATCTCTATCTAAAATCCTTCAGGGGTTAATAGCTAGCACTCGTCTATCGGCCAAAAGCTTCGAAGAGAGTTAGTTATAGCTGGTGCCAATATGTAGGCCTACATATAAAAAGGGCTCTTGTATATACAGAGAGAAGAAGGGAATGACATGACATCATTGAATTCTATGTTTTTTTAACATTGGTGAATTCCTAATATCATAACCTTAAATTCCACTCAAAATTATCCTTTCCATCTGAATAGCTTTGTTTGAGTTTTAGTATGTCTAATTAAACACTTGGTGAAACTTCCCTTCTAACCCAAAGGAAGAGGCCTACTGTAGGTCTGCAGTGATTTGCTTCCCTGTTTTCAATTCTGTAATTCTTTTCAAAAGTAGAAAATTTAAGCAGCGATCTCTTCCAATCCCTTTGGACTAAGAGCAGCATCAAATATAGATTATGGAGGCAAATGTTGATGTTCAGAATTGTTTTATGGAAGCACAACTCGAGATTATAGTTTATAAATGAGAAGTCTTCTAATCCTAATGTTCCTGCTGTTAACTTCGATATCTCCGTACTTGAAGAATCTTCTTCAACCGAACGAGGAGGCAATTAAGAAAAGACACGTTTCTTTGGGCCTATGCAAATTAGGTCGCTGGCCGACTGTTGTGCCAATTCTCCTAAGCCATTTTCTAATCTTTCTTTCTATTTCATGCGACACTCTTCCTTACTTCTTCATCTTTGTCTTTATGCTTAGTTGTTGACCTCAATTAATTCACTTTCCCTAACACAACAACTAATGCAACTTTTTCTAGTGCACTGCAGGACAAAGGCCTCGGACATCTCAATTCTTGGCTGGGGTTTGGCCATATCATCACCTCGCTGGCCAACACATTCCTTATAAAATATAATTGGAAAATAGTTTGAATCTATTGCCTATTTTGACAAAAATTACAGTTTAAGGCCTATTCCCATGTGTCTCGTTAAGACCTTTGGCTTCAATGTGTTTTGATTGCTTAGTAAAGCAGCACTGATGCAAAAGTAGGCCTATCATTACTTTTATTTCCGTTTTATTCATTGTCATTTTTCATAATTGAATTGGTCTCATCTCAGACTCAAAAGACCGCGTAAGCGTTCTTTCCATGGAGCAATCAGTCAATGTTGAAGAAATGGTGTAAGACTGAAAAGAATAAAAAATATATATATCACAAACAAAATATTATATTGAGCGAAGAGGATTGCATCCAACAAATATCACTCTGTCTTTCAAGTTGTTCAGACTTTCCCCTTTTCATTGTTTTAATCCTTTCCATTTTCCTTACTTTTATCACCTCTATCTAAAGTCCTCCAAGTAATGATCGCTAGCACTCGTCTATTGGTAAAAAGCTTCGTAGAGAGTTTGTTATAGTTGGTGACAATATGTAGGCCTACATATAAAAAGGGGTCTTGTATATACAGAGAGAATAAGGGACTGGCATGGCTTTAGCTTCATATGAATTCTATGTTCTTTAACTGGTGAAGTCCTAATATCATAAGCTTAAATTCCATTCAAAATGATCGTTTCCATATGAATAGTTTGTTTGTGCGTTCGATGGTATAATTAAACAATTCACTTTTAACTCAAAGGACCACTGTAGGTCTAGTGTTTTGCTTCATGCGTTCAATTTTTTCTAAAGTATAAGATTGAACCAGCGATCTCTTCCAATGCCTTTGGTCTAAGATTATTATTATTATTATTATTATTATTATTATTATTATTACGATGATGATGATGATGATGATTATAATTATTATTATTATTATTATTATTATTATTATTATTTCTACTACTACTACCTAAACTACAATCCTAGTTGGAAAAGCAAGATGCTCTTGGCACAAGGGCTCCAACAGGGAAAAATAGTTCAGTGAGAAAAGGAAATAAGAAAGAAAAGATTGATACGAGAAATAATGAACAATTCAAATAAAATATTTTAAAAACAGTAACAACATCCAAACAGCCATTTGATAAATAAACTATTAAAAGACTTATGTCAGCCTGTTCAACATAAAAACATTTTCTGCAAGTTAGAACTCTTGAAGTTCTACCCGATTAGGAATATCATTCCACAACTTGGTAACAGCTGGAATAAAACTTCTAGAAAATTTTGTAGTATTGAGCCTCACGATGGAGAATGCCAGACTACTAGAATTAACTGCATGCCTAGTATTATGAATATGATGAACTGTCCTGGAAGATCCGAATGTAAAGGATGATCAGAATTAAGAAAAATCTTATGCAACATGCATAACAAACTAATTGAACGACGGTGCCAAAGATTAATATTAGGAATAAGAAATTCAATAGACCGTAAGTTCCTGTCCAACAATTAAAATGATAATCTGCAGTTGAAGACCAGACAGGAGAACAAAACTCGAAACAAGGTAGAATGAAAGAATTAAAACACTTCATAATTGATTGATCACCGAAAATATTAAAAGACTTTCTCGATAAGCAATTTTTCTGTGCAATTGAAGAAGACACACATCTAATGTATTTCTCAAAAGTAAATTTGTTGTCGAGAATCACACATAAAATTTTAAAAGAGTCATATAGAGTTTAAGAAACATTATCCATGCTGAGATCCGGATATTGAGGAGCCACTGTCCTTTACCTACTTACAATCATACTTATAATTTTGTTAGGTTCCAACTTCATGCCCAATAATTTGCACCATGTACTAATTTTAGCTAGATCTCTATTACTTTACTTTATTTTAAGGGTTGTTTTTTAAGGTCCTATACATCAGGGGAACCCTACTCTCTTACAGGACCTCCACAGTCATTTCATTGTGTTCTTTCGAGAGCATTTATCATTTCATATCGCATACTGCTCATTTACTATTAAAAAGTAAGCAGTTCTTCTAGGAGAACACTCCAAAATCAAACCATTGTTCTCTAGTCTTGGGTAGTGCCATAGCCTCTGTATCATGGTCTTTCAGTGTCTTGGAGTAGAGTTCTCTTGCTTGTGGGTACACTCGTACAAGCTATTCTACCTTATTTATCTTCCTCTTGTTTTTTCATGTTTTTATAGTTTATCTATATGAAAGATTTATTACAATGTTGTTACTGTTCTTGAAATATTTTTATTCAAGTGGGCCAAGAACACTACCCTGAGGAACACGAAATATAACATTCCTATACTCACTATGGTGCCCATCAACAACAACTCTTTGCGATCTATTAGTTAAAAAATCAATAATAATGCTATGAAACGACCCACGCACTCCTAACTGTTTGAGTTTGAAAACAAGGGCCTCATAATTAACACGGTCAAAGGTAGCACTACAATCAAATCCAATCATAACAACCTCCTGACCATAATCAAGGGATTTATATACAGCAATGGAGATTGTAAGAAGGGCATCACATGCTCCAAGGCCTTTACGAAAACCAAATTGCAAACTAGGGAACAGATGATTACCTTTAGCAAACATATTAAGACGTTTTGCCAGAAGACGTTCAAAAACTTTAGCTAATATGGGATTATGGATACAAATGTCAAAGTTTTGAATTGTGTTTTTGGAAGCCCAATTCGAGATTATAGATTATAAATGGGAAGGTTTTTAACCCTAATGTTCCTGCTGTAAATTACCATGATATTTTGAATTGGTTACGTACAACGCTTTTGTTATTATTATTACTAGCTAAGCTACAACCCTAGTTGGAAAAACAGGGTGCTATAAGCCCAAGGGCTCCAACAGAGAAAATATCTCAGTGAGGAAAGGTAATAAGGAAATAAATTAACTAAATGAATAGTAATGAAAAATTGAAATAAAAAATTTAAGAACAGTAACAACATTAAAACAGATCTTTGATATATAAACTCTAAAAATTCTTATGTCAGCCTGTTCAAAATAAAAACATTAGCTGCAGGTTCGAACTTTTGAAGTTCTACCCATTCAACTTCTTATTAGCAGAACACCACAGGACTTGCAAAGCTTGCTTGCCAGAATACATGAAATATCACACGAGGTGGGGCTCAAAATAAAGAGAAGAAAGACAGCGATGATGAAAACGGAATATGCAATGGAAGATAAAATATCATTGGAAGGAGAAAGGATTAATGAGGTGGAATCATTTAAATATTTAGGAACTATGGTCTCTAATACAGGATCTTTAGAATTTGAGTTTAGTGGAAGATTGAAAAAAGCAAATCAGACAATGCCTAGGTTAAGTGAATTTGCAAATCAAATCGCCTGAAATTACACATAAAATAAGGCTATAAACCAATTTAGTGGGATCGGTGTTACTGTATGGACATGAGTCGTGATATAAAAATGAAACAATATCCAACAAATTTTGTAGATTTGAGAACAAAGACCTCAGAAGAACATTGGGAGTTAAATGGCAGGACAGGATTAGAAATAAAACTATAAGAGAGATTACTCGAGTGCCATATGTGGATGAGATCTTGGTGAGGGGTAGATGGAGATGGTTTGGGCATGCTCTTCGCACTCCCAAAGAGAGATTCGTTCACCAAACTAAGCTCCACAAGACACTAGAAGAGATGGAATACCCAGACCTACATGGCTGAGGACTGTGAAACGGGAATCAGGAGATGATGAATGGAGAATCATTTATTTAAAAGCTCAAGATAGAGACGACTGGCGAAATATAACCGAGGCCCTTGGCGTAAATAGGCGTAGGAGATGACGACTTTTTTGAGTGATATTGCTAGCCTTATGACAGCCAAGGAAAAAAAAAATTCAATTGTGAATTGGAAGATGAAAATTATTATTTACTATTTATGAAATTTTATAATTATCATGTTGCATAAATTATCTACGAGCGAACACGGTTTTCTATGTTTAATGAATTTGAATACTGCATTGTTGAGTAAAGCATAACCATTACAATTATTCTTTCGTAGGTTAATGTCCACAACTGCATCTAATTTGAAATATCTCTCTGCCTTCCTGGACATGTATTTTCCTTTTTAAAGTTCCTAAATATGCCTGCCACTCTTAATGACTCTTTAAGGTCTAACAGCAATTCTCATTGGAGAAAAGGTTTGATAGAGTTTCCTTGCGTTGGATATTCGTTAATGCTATAAACGAAATTTTCAGAAGGAAACAGGTGTAGAAATAGTTGATTGGAGACAGGTAATTACATTCATTGGAAATAGTCGAATTGACTAGTTAAGTAGTTCTTACTTTTCTGTTTTGTTTTGGTGTTCGGACATGGACGATAAGTAAACTGAATGATTGCCTTTTGTTAATATTAAATGTAAATGTTTAACTTTCCTTTTTTTGTATTCTAATTGAATTAACTAATTAAATGTTAAATGTATTCCTTATAAGGAAACAGTTTTGATTTCCCGTCTTTATTTTTCAACGAATGTTCGAGAGCGTTCGAACTAAGGAAAGAAAACGGGAGTCGTTTTCAAGTTGAATCAGACTGGAAGCGTAAGTTGAGCTCAAATCGTTATACCCGGAAGACGATCGCACTCCTTGGAACGAGTGTTCCTTCCATCCATTAAAAAGTGAACTTTTAGTTCGAAGAGTTTTCAAGAATCAAGATTATTGCAACGCTATTACTGTGCAGGTAAGTTGATTAATAAAGACTTACCCCTAATTTGATGCCAGTTAGAGATAATTCTAACACGGGCAAACCACCAACAGGTAGTCAAACGGTCCAGCAAGGAGGGTGACTTACAAAGTATTGTACGTGATTGAGTACACACTCGTGTAATTGGTCTAAATTTTGGTTCGTTGTCATCTTTTAGTACATGTAAATTACTGCTGTTTTCTTTATACCAATTTTAATCTCACTGTTCATCAAGACAATGATTTAGGACTGGGATAAACCAAATGACTCCGGAGCCCAAAGTTCAAAGGAATTTAGTACCTGTGTGTAGACATAGGTGTTCAACTTAGCCAGACGAACAAATAAAAGGAAAATTGACCTAAATTAGATCTGTAACAAAGTCCAGAGAGAGAATACCATGCCTCATTTTGTTAATGTTTGCCTGTCGGACACTGCTTGGTTGTGTGAACTCACTTTTAATCAATTATATTTGTATCGGTGGAACTTTTATAGTTTACGTTTGAGGTAAATCATTCTGGTTTCATTGTTCATGTTTTACTCATCCATTTTCGTAGTTACTTCTTTTATTTGAATATTTTTTCTCTCATAGTTCATTTCTTAATTCTTCCTTTTTCTCTGCACGTCTACTTTTCCTGTAAGCTAGTACTCTAGTGCTGGCGATTGCTGTCATAATAATGATAATATGACACAGAGGGACCTATTGCTCAGTCTGTAGTAATCAATAATAATAATAAATAATAATAATAATAATAATAATAATAATAATAATAATAATAATAATAAAAGAACGATGAAAATAAGTCTTCCTAATATTTCATTTTCTGGTAAACGCGTTTTCTATGTTCATTCATACTACAGAAAACGGCTGTTAATATACTAACTTAGCTAAACCGTAAAAATCACATGAACTTCGGGTAAGACTACTGAATTGCCAGAGCACGTAATTGTACCATTAAGAACCACTGAGATGTCTTGATTAAAGAAAGCAGGCAAAAATATCTCCACAGTCAATTTACAAATATTTCTAGTTAAGCAGTTGTTCATGTACACCAAAGTTGAAACTTTCATGTCGGGCAGCCTTTAATGGAATCAAAACTAAACCTATGTTATTATATCCGGATAAAGTTGATAAAAAACGGAAACAAAATCTCTTAAATAAAATTACAGTAAGAAATATCTTCAACTCTATGAATTTTCTAATTCAATCTTAAGATAAGCCACAAGACTGTCCTAGATTATACAATTACAAGATAAAAGTAACTAGACAACCAAAGTAATAGTCGAAACTATAACAGCAGATTAAAAGGAAAAGGAATTTTCCAAGGAGTAAACGGTCTCAATTTTCAAATAGCTAGTCACCCGATAACTGGATGTTCTGTGGCCTATTGCAGGGATTCTCTCAGATCGTCTTGGTGGCGATCTGTTTTCCAAAACGAATGCTGATGCAAATATGGCTCTACGTTGGTGTCGGCACCATGGCTATGGTCAATTTTAGCAATGCTATGAGCTTGTGCATGAGGAAGCAGAGGATCGGCAGATGTATTGAAGATCTAAAGGTTTCAAAAACATTTCTAAAATTCATAATGCTTACAACGTCGTCTTCTTGATTAAAAGATATATTATCAAGTGTCCATGTCCTTCAACTACCCTCCTACGACCAATATCTGAGTCTTTATAGACTATTTTGTTGTTATCAAAACCAATTCTATGGCCAAGATTTAGAGCATGACTAGCTACAGCACTGTTTTGGTGGCTAATAGAGCAAGCTTTTCTGTATTCCTGCAAAAGAATTTGCAACGCTCTACCAGTCTCTCCATCGTAACTTTTGTTGCAATCCTGACATGGAATAGCGTAGACTTCCTTTTCTTCTTTGCTTTTATCCCCTTTATTTTTCTTTAGTTAACGCTTAATAGCATTGTTGTGCCTATAAGTTATGTTAATGTTCATGTTTGCTTCACCATTTCTTTTATATTAGCTTACTGGAAGATGTAAATGAGAATGTAGCAAGCTGGACAATTTATACAGAGAGCTAGAGACAGATCAGGTGGAGGCAATTGACAGCCCACGTCGAGGACATGGCACCTAGATAGATTACCATGGTTATTTCTAATCGCTTTTTTATCAATAGTGTTTTTAAAAATATCGGTTTCTTTGGAATTTATCTTTCTTTGATTTGATATTGGGTGATATTAGCCTACTGATTTCTCTGATATACAATATATGTCCAGAAGGAGACCAGAAGCAACGTGAAATTATTTCATGTTGGCTATAGGATGAAACCAATATTTAAAAAAATTGAGAAACAAGCAGTCTCCCATCTAAGAACGTTAAAAGAATTGAATTTTGAGAACAAAAATTTTGTTTTCAAATTTTTGGCGACCTGTTATTTGTAAGCAAGTTATTTTAAGCACTTCAGGTTGGTAGTACTTTGAAATTTGTTCACATGTTTAAACATTATTCACATTATTAAACTCCATGTTCATAATCTTGATATAAGTATCTGTCATCATTGTTCAATTGACTCAGTATGCATGGTGTTTAGAATATTTAGTAATCCTTTTAGGCCGGGTGCCAGGACCACCCCATGATATTTTCTGCTAACTTTTTAACTTACATTAACTAATAACCTTTTTAACTCACATTTCCTGATAACCTATGTCTTGGGCTATGTCAAGAACATAGCGACTAATCTCAACTCGGGGCTGTTCTCACATAGGGGACCAAAACCCCCTGTTTCACGCTACGCTCAACTCTGCCTCACATAAATCTACACTAAGCCTTATATGGGCGGTCAAACATATTCAGACTTTCAGGAAATTTTGCAGGGACTACTGGAATATATCAAGAAACATATGTAAAAAGTAAACATTTCAATAGTATATTTCTAAAGTAATACAAAATGTACACAGACAAACCGAAAAAATCTTGATTTTAACATATTTCTTTTTGCAAACGAAGTCCTCTCAGGAGAAAATAACTAATCTGTAATTACTTATTGCATTATAAATACGTCCTTGTTACATACACTTTTTTTTCAGCCAAAATTACGTTATATCGAAATAAATACCAAAACTTTTCTATCCGTTTCAAACATAAATCCAAATAAGCAAGTGATGATATTTTTCTCCTGACAAATTCCAAACTTATTGTAAAAGATAAAGTGCCTTTTAATTTTTTATAGAATCTTCAAATCTAAATAATTAACTACTTTCCTATACAAACTAGGTAATTATGAGTCCTATGCTTTTTCTTTTGAATTGGAAACTGGCCTAGCATATACATGGTTGAAAGTGTTTCAGTAATCAGTAATATTAATGTGGTTAAGGATCAACCTGACGGAACACTGTTTCATGGCGTCTACGACAACTTTGATCAGCTGGTGTCTGATGTTTATGGAACTAGATCAGTTGAAAGCACAGTTGGAGTCTATATGGAAGAATTTGGATTCTGTAAAGTTAATAGTCTGAAATTAGTCCTTCGTGTGACTGAACCCATTCCTAAGAAGATTCAAAAGTCCAGTTTAAGAGTTTCCACCATACTACCGGAGAAAACGACCTGAAGAACCAACAAGCATAGTGCCCTCAAACTCTGCT
>NC_090748.1:83461573-83466573 GCF_036898095.1 Palaemon carinicauda | reverse complement strand
GTTGTATTTGTTGGCTTAGCCTTAGCAGGATTATTCACTTTAAACCTAAGCCTCACCTTCCATGGCAGCATCCCTTCACCATAGACAGCTCCCTCAAAGGAGTGTACTCATCACTGAAACGTGATCATAATTATTTGAGGATTATATTGACTTTCATTACACTATCATTAGTGCTCTGCAGGATCTCGGTGTTATTGTTCATGCGAAAGTACGTTACACTCAACAAAACCACCCAAAATGTGACTGTTCTTATGAATATTAACATATCCAATGAATCCTTCGCTGACCAATTCCTGCAACGATGGTTTTCAAATGACCCCATAAGGACAATGAGACCCAGATAATGTGCAATATCCTTTTCAGAAACTGGAAACCAGGAATTGAGGGACAGGGTGGCATACCTGCAAGTCATTGTTAGGTAGATATATACATGCGTACATACATTTACACAAGTATGTATATATGTATATATCCTCTCTGAGTGGGGATACCTTAATTTGGCGAAAGAGTTTGTGTATCGTCATGATCTGCAAAGCTGTACTAGTCAGGGCCACATATACTAGGTTGGTTTGCTGTGAGCTATCAGACTAAAGTCTTCCACCATCACCAATCCTCACTGGCCAGCGTGGTGATAAAAATTAATCTAAATAGTAATTATGTACATTATTGTATTCACGACAATAATTATTTGTAATTTTGAACATTTAAAATCTTGCATGATAACAGTCATTTATGTATCATCTTATGGCTCATGCTATGCATATCTTTAATTTAAACTTTTCACAGATCATTGGGATTCAAACTTTGGAAATTGGCAACACTGATATTTACAAAAGATGCATCAGGGTGCTAGTTGACGTCTACAATTACATCTCTTGGATGCACAGTTTTGGCAGCTTAAACTTATGGTAATGTCATTTGGAAGCACGTGAATGCAGCTATCAGGCATTAGCAAGCCATCTATTTTACTGAAGCCATACAGGTTTAGATCGAGAAAATTTCAAGTGAGACAGTTCACCTACACGTTGCTGCATGAAAGCTTCTTTGTATAAGCATCATGGTGAAGGTCAATGTTGGTGGCAGCAGATCCATTGTCACAGGCTTACTTAGATGATATAACTGGTTTGTGAGTTCATCGGGTGTTTTGTATAAAGACTCTGGGTTTAAAACCTAAACCAGATAGGCTTCTGTTTTTGCCATTGTAACAACAAGGCCTGGGTCATTGGGATTCAGCCCAACACTTTGTAGGAAGCCAAATGGGACAGCTGTCCGAGATGCAACTTTCATACCAACCTTGCTTTTTGCATCACAGCCAAATAGTATGTGTACTGCAGGCAATAATCTCACAGGGGCCTATTCTTCTCTGTGGCTGTGTAATGAGGAATGTACCTAGTAGAGTCACCTATATCAGTTCTTATCCAGAATTCTTAAAGTCCATGCTGGTACAACATATGCCAATGGTGATGTGCAATGATAAGCAAATCTGTATTGGTAGACAGTAAACAGATCCTTTAGGTTCCAGATGTAGTTACTTGTAATGCATGTGGAATTACTCATAGATATGCCTCTTCAAGGTCAAGATCAAATAGCGGCAATTGACTCACTGTTTCCTGGATAAGTTGACATTTCTGCCCATTTGAACCATCTGTGCCTGTTATACCTCTTAGAACTAGATAGATCAGGCCAATGATTATCATGGTGTTCCATTAGCCATTCAGACAAAAGTTTTACAAGTTTTGTTTTGTTTGATCGTGAGGCCATGACGGTATCCATACAGAATAGTAACGATGTTGGCTCATCAAAGCATTGATCTCAATGGCCCTGACATTTGCTCGTCTTGACCTCTCAGAACCTTTTACTGATCCTTCTACATAGCTGTCATGGGGTTACGAAGTAATGGGAGAAATCAAACTATTTTCTCTGGTACATTTTCTTCAGTGACAAGGGAATTGAAAGCAACCCATGAAGTCACAGCTTGATAGTCCAAGTTTGGCTTGACTGTACTGAATCGACTACTGGATAAATGCTTCAGAAAAAAAAAAAAAAAAACATTGTAGGCTTGTCTGGCTCTCCATACGAAAGATATAAGTAGTCTATCACATTAACGTTGAATAAGCAAGATTTTAACTTCCCGGTTAGTAAATGAGTAATCTAAGTCACTGCTAAACACGTTAGCAAGATTTCTGAGATCAATAATAGCATATCCAATACCTTTGACTAAATGAACATCTACAGAAGCAATCAATTTATTGAAAACCTTCAACTTTGGTGAAGGGTCTCGCTGAAGACGGATAGATTCTGTGTTCCTCTGAACTTTAAGCATGTATAATCCAATACAGTCTTTGTGACACAACAAGTCTGCCCCAACCACAAATTGGTTGTCTTGTAAATAACATGTTCATGTGTTTATCTTGATAATATGCAGTGGGTTTCAGAGGGATTTCTGCTCTGTAACATTCTAAATTGCAAAACTTTTTACTTACTTCAAGAGCTGCTTATATGGTCATGTACAGCAGGGGAACCCTACTCTCTACAGGACATCCACGGTTGTTTTAGGATGTCCATTCGGGAGCATTTAACATTTCACAATGCGTATTGTTCGCTTACTGTTTGATCATCACTGTAAAAACACACAAAATAAAGCCTTCAGTTTCCTCATCCATTTTCAGTACAGTTCTACCTTACAGTGCGTATGTTGTTGGCATATGTTTCTCAAAGCTTGTTTCGGACTATCTTATGCTCTTCAGTAGAATACTGATTATGTCATCAGTCATTCACTTGAAAGAGGGAGCACTTTATTGGTAACTAGCATACATGTATTGTGTAAAATCCTAGGAAAAATGTACATTATTTAGCGTATATTAGAATATATGTTATACAGTATGTACAATTGTATATTTCGGTAACCATTTAAAAATATCAAGATTGTTGCTTCACCTAGACTATTAATCATAAATCACCATATTCTCTATGTCCAAAACGTATGTATAGACATCTAGATCCTCATTATACGTGTGTTAGGCGTCATAAAATGGTCTATTATTTTGCCCCCACTCCCCCCAGCAGCCGTGTTAGGAGTGTATATAAAATGACGATTATCCAAATTGCTACCATGATCTAATATGCCTACCCAGGTTTTTTTCTACTCCTTAAGTGGTCTCTTACATCAAATATTTGAGTAACTTAGGGGACCTACAAGTGGACACAAGACCCACCTCAGCCACCGGAGTATAAGGCCATGTCTGAGGCCTTTGTCCTTAAGTGGAGTAAAAATGGCTGCATTTGTTGTTGTAGTTCTTGTTGTTGTGGTTGTTGTTGTGGTTGTTGTTGTGGATATTGATGTTGTTGTTGTTGTTGCAGGTACACACACACATAAATATATATATATATATATATATATATATATATATATATATATATATATATATATATATATACCGGTATATACTGTATAACTATGTCTATACACACACACACACACACATATATATATATATATATATATATATTATACATATATAGTATATGTGTGGTAGAATCATATTTAATTTGTTAACTGAGTAAAGGATGGGTGACTCAAGCCTAAATTCCATGTAATCCAAATTGTCTCAATAGGGAAGAGATCTTGCCGTCCCCCATTCGAACTAGAAGCTTCAAAACTCCATAAAAAAGGGTTAATACCCCATTCGAACTAGAAGCTTCAAAAGTCCATAAAAAAAAGGTTAAGGGATTAACATCTATCTGTAAATGCCTCTTCATCGTAAAATCCAAATGGATTTATTGTATGGCAGAGGACGAAGATGACCTCAACGATATGGAGACTATGTGTGAAATGTTGTAGTCTGAGCTTGTGTAATGTATGTATGTATTGTAGGGAAACTCTGACTTCAAGAGAGAGAGAGAGAGAGAGAGAGAGAGAGAGAGAGAGAGAGAGAGAGAGAGAGAGAGAGAGAGAGAGAGAGAGAGAGAGAGAGAGATGAATAAAAATTTAAATTTATGCGTAAATGCTATACACAAGCACTAGGTATTTAACACTATATCCTACATGATCTTTGTGATGTTAACACATATATACACACATATATATACACATGTATATATATACACACATGTATACACATGCACACACACATATATATAGTATATAAATATATATACATATATATATATATATGAATATACATATATATATATATATATATATATATATATATAAATATATATAAATATACATATACATAAATATATATATATAAATATATATATATATATATATATATATATATATATATATATATATATATATTTACACACACACACACATATATATATATATATATATATATATATATATATATATATATATATATATATATATATATACAATAAAGGTTTACTGAGCCAACCCATAGACGATAGAGAAGGCTCAAGAACAACTAATAGAAGTGGCAGAAATGAGAACGCAGAGGTGTACTGTATCTGCTGAGTCACGAAAACATATAGGATCATATATTTTATTACAGGAAAAGTCAAAGTACCTTCGAAGAAGGTCAGGGAAAGAAGACTACCATTGTTTATGTTATATGGAGATGAGGGGACCATATTAATGGTCATGAACATTGGGGTGGGCGGAAGAAGGAAAATAGGAAGGTCAGAGTTCATATGGAAAGGTAACATATCAAACGACACGCGATAGAAAGGATTAATGAAGAGAGCAGGATACGCAGGTCAGGAGGAGATGGAGAGATACGAAAGGAAACATCGACTGTAAACAATGAAATAAGGACCATTTCCGGTTAAGGTTTTAACATAGAACCCCTTTTCAAGGGAAGATTTCAACTCCACACCCTATTTTTCAAGGTTTGTTAGGCTTCCAATTTTCTCTGGGGTAAAAAAAAAGGGGGAAGGGGGAGAGGTTACAACGTAATATAACTTCCCTGGAAATTTTCAGTGTTGGCTATTTCAAGTGAAATTTTCAACTTCATCCATTTACCAAGGAA